>NW_024879445.1:0-300000 GCF_009819885.2 Catharus ustulatus | reverse complement strand
CAGACCTGCCCCAGCACAGACAGACCTGCCCCAGCACACACAGACCTGCCCCAGCACACACAGACCTGCCCCAGCACACACACAGACCTGCCCCAGCACACACAGACAGACCTGCCCCAGCACACACAGACCTGCCCCAGCACACACAGACCTGCCCCCAGCACACACAGACCTGCCCCAGCACACACAGACCTGCCCCAGCACAGACACAGACCTGCCCCAGCACAGACAGACCTGCCCCAGCACAGACACAGACCTGCCCCAGCACACACAGACCTGCCCCAGCACACACACAGACCTGCCCCAGCACAGACAGACCTGCCCCAGCACAGACAGACCTGCCCCAGCACACACACAGACCTGCCCCAGCACAGACAGACCTGCCCCAGCACACACACAGACCTGCCCCAGCACACACACAGACCTGCCCCAGCACACACAGACCTGCCCCAGCACAGACAGACCTGCCCCAGCACACACAGACCTGCCCCAGTACACACAGACCTGCCCCAGCACACACACAGACCTGCCCCAGCACAGACAGACCTGCCCCAGCACAGACAGACCTGCCCCAGCACACAGAGACCTGCCCCAGCACACACACAGACCTGCCCCAGCACAGACAGACCTGCCCCAGCACACACAGACCTGCCCCAGCACACACAGACCTGCCCCAGCACAGACAGACCTGCCCCAGCACACACACAGAGCTGCCCCAGCACACACACAGACCTGCCCCAGCACAGACAGACCTGCCCCAGCACACACAGACCTGCCCCAGCACAGACAGACCTGCCCCAGCACACACACAGACCTGCCCCAGCACAGACAGACCTGCCCCAGCACACACAGACCTGCCCCAGCACACACACAGACCTGCCCCAGCACACACACAGACCTGCCCCAGCACACACAGACCTGCCCCAGCACACACACAGACCTGCCCCAGCACACACAGCTATCCTTCTTAACACTGCCAGATGAAGTCATGCAGGGTACATGTATGTCATGTGTGTCACTCAGGGTACATGTGTGATGTTCTTCTGTTTTTAGTGTGGGCTGATCTGCAGCACCTGGCAGCAAGGAGCCAGGCAGGGCGTGCGAGGGGCAGGAGAGGGGAGCAGGGATGGGTGAGAAGGTGCAGGGGTCTGGGGGGATTCCAGTGGTGTGCCCCACAAGCACAGAGCTGCCCCTCTGTGCTGCCCCAGTGCTCTGAGGCCAGCAGGGCTGCCTGTGCACACAGGCACGCATGGACTGCCACATCCACTGAGCACACAGCTTTCATTTTCCATCTCACTCTTTGTGGGCCTTCCAGGCTTTGGGGGTTTCCTCAATGCAGTGCTAGCACTTTGTTTTCAATGTAATTGTGACCTCTAATTTGCCTCTGAGGCTGCTAGCACAGGCAGGTATGTGTGGGCTGCAAATCGACCTCTAGAAAGGCAGAACAATGTGTTTGCCTCTGGGAAGAGGTGAACAAAACCAGGCCACGGATTGGGAGGTTTTATCTTGTGGCACCGAGCAAGTGGAACCTGACATAACTGTGACTCCTGCTACTGGCCTTGGGTGCTTTGCTGTGATCTTATCAGGGCACCTTTCAAAACAAAACTGCTTCTAATGCTTCTGGATGTTATGAAACCTCCCCAAACATATCAGCTACTTAATTGCTGTAAAACATACGCTGGCGAGATGATTAAAAGATGGGCTGGAAGCGCAGAATGTTACGCAACTGTCTGGAACCGTGCGTGTCTGACCTCAGTTTCCCAAATTACTGACCCTGATCCCTCCCTGCAGGCTGCCATCGTGCCAGGCGGTGCCCAGGGATGGGACTGCCCTCTCCTGGTGCGGGCTGTGGGCTGGGCAGTGACCACCGGGCCCTGTCCTGTCAGCCCCACTGCGGCAGCCACTGAAATGGTCTAAAATTCACGTTTGGAGAAAGACCTCAGGTCAGGCGTGCTTCCCCAGGAAATAAAAATCACTGTTTATAGAAACAACAGGAGAAAAATTAGATTTAGCACTGTCTGTGGTGGTGTTTTACGCTTGCAAGAACCCATTCTTGCTGGATTTGTCCCCGAAAAGAAGCTCATTGGGGTGGCATCATAGAAAAAGTCTTCCATAGTCTCTGAGCCACCCATCACCCATCCGAAGGGACTGTCCTGTAGTGCCCAGGCCACCACAGCCCAGGGGACATCCCTCCCCTGGACGGCAGGGGCACAGCTCCAGCCTGGCCGTGCTGCAGGGCGCTGTGCTGCTGCAGAGAGGCGCACAGAGCTGCTGCATTCCTGCAACGGGAGCGATCCTCGCTCAGTCCCTGCCGCTTGCACCCCTGCACCCCTTTGCTCTCAAGGCTGCTGTGACAAAATTCACCTGCTGCACAGCCCAAACTGTTCCCCTGTCCCCTGAAGGCGCTGTCTCTGGTGAGACACAGGGAGAGGAGCTTGGCACAGAGCTTGGGGTCCTGCTGCTCACATGAGGACAGGAGGTGAGGGGGTGTCACTCCCCTGGGACCCCCGGTTGTGCTCAGTTCAGCCGAGGGGCTTCACTCCCTTCCCGGAGCGTGCCCCCTCTCACCCGCATCTCTCAGCTTTCCTGAGCCGCTCAGGAGCAGGGTCCTGCAGCAGGCACTTTCCTGCAGCCCAGGGTCCTGCAGCAGGCACTTTCCTGCAGCCCAGGCTCCTGCAGCAGGCACTTTCCTGCAGCCCAGCACCGTGCCCCAGGGCTGCGGGGAGCGGAGCAAGCTCCGTGCTGCGAGCGGACCCGCTGTGCCAGCCCAGGCTGCGGGGCACCCTCCGCACCCGCCCGCGGACCGCGCTCCGGGGAAGGACCCGCTGCTCTGAGCGCTGCTCTGACCCTGCTCTGACCCGCCAGGATTGCTGCCAGCGCAGCCAAAGCAGCACCGACCCTCCCGGCCCTGCCCTGCCCTGCCCTGCCCTGCCCGGACCCCAGCTGGAACCCGGCTGGAAGGAGCGGCTCGCAGGATGCTGCGGGAAATCCACACGGACAGGCGGCTTTGCGGCAGCCCCCAGTGCCCGGGGACAGAGCTGTGCCTCCTGCAGCCTTACAGATCGCAGGAGACAGGTGGAGACCGAAAACTGGAAGGACAGGGGAGGAGGAGGAGGAGGGAGGTGTTCCCGGGATGCGCCCTGCCGGTCGCGGTCCAGGTGCCGGCAGGTGGCACCCAGAATGCGCCGCCTTCCTCTGCTCCCCGAGCATCTCCAGCCCCGCTCTGGGTGGCTCTGGGGACAGCAACCATCGCAAGGGACCCCAAAGTACGATTTCCGCTTGATTATTTCTAAAAAGTTTTTCCAAATGCACCCCGAATGTGCCCAGCAGTATTGCACATGAATGAAGTCTCTGTGTCAGGGTGCCGGCTGCTGTTGCTCCAACTTTGCTAGACACCAGCTCCATGAGATGAAAAGCTTAGGAGGGATGCAGCTTCGCCCAGCATTCCTAGTGGAATTCACGACTGGAAAGAGGTGTCCTGTCCAACCGTGCTGCTGAGGAAAATCTCAGGACGCTTGGTACCGTGGTGGAAACACTGGGTGATGTTTCTTCTGCTGTGGAGCAACATGAGGACGTGATTGAAACACGTAGGCATGTAGGGAGGTTAATTAAATCTATTTGGGCAATGATCTTCTTTAAAAGAGCCTAATTCTGCAGCCTGGTCAAACACCTTTTTTACCTGGGCTTGTTGAATCAAGTGGGCTGTACTTGCTTCTTGTCACCTGTGCCCGGGGGAGTTGTGTTTGACTTGTATAAACAGTTTCCTGACAATAATTTTGTTTTATTTTCATCTGGAAGATGCAACTGATGGTTTTTTGGGTTTTTTTTTTTGTTTGGTTTTTTTTGGTGTGGTTTTTTTTTTTTTGGTTGTTGTTGTTGCTGGGGTTTTTTTGTGTTTTGTGTCTGGGCATGTGAACTCCCTTTTCATGCGTCCTGACCCAGTAAAAGAGGTAAACTTTGAGGTGATGAGCCACTCATCCTCCTCGAAGCTCAGATGGACCTGCCCCACTCTACCAGGCAGGATTCTCTGCACTGGCCTCGTATGGAGCCAACACTGGAGGGGTGGCAGCTGCAGGAGGGCTGAAAAGGGTCAGGAAATGGGTAAGGCGGCTGGGAGAGGGGCTGTGAGAGGAGGAGCAGCTGAACCAGGACAGGAGGAGGTGACTGGCATTCGCCTCTGCAGATATTTTCCCACCTTCCCTCCCATTTCATCATCAGCAAACCGCCTTACCCCTGCCACAGGAACAGCGTTTTAAATGGACTTTACAGTGAAATGGCTTGAAAATCATCAATGTGGAGCCCTGCAGACCTCAGGAGCTGTGCCCTGACAGGGTGTGCCTCCATCACAGCGTGGAAGGGATGTGCAGCTCCCAAATTCACCGGGTGTGGGCACAGACCACAGGGACATGAGTCACGCATGGTGCTCGGACCTGTGCAGCCACAGCCCGCCCCCATCCCCATCACCTCCCATCCCATCCCCATCCCATCCCATCCCATCCCATCCCATCCCATCCCATCCCATCCCATCCCATCCCATCCCATCCCATCCCATCCCATCCCATCCCATCCCATCCCCATCCCCATCCCATCCCCATCCCCATCCCCATCCCCATCCCATCCCATCCCATCCCATCCCATCCCATCCCATCCCATCCCCATCCCCATCCCCATCCCATCCCCATCCCCATCCCATCCCATCCCATCCCATCCCATCCCATCCCCATCCCCATCCCCATCCCATCCCCATCCCCATCCCCATCCCCATCCCCATCCCCATCCCATCCCATCCCATCCCATCCCATCCCATCCCCATCCCCATCCCCATCCCATCCCCATCCCATCCCCATCCCATCCCATCCCCATCCCCATCCCATTCCCATCCCCATCCCCATTCCCATCCCCATCCCCATCCCATCCCATCCCATCCCATCCCATCCCCATCCCATCCCCATCCCCATCCCCATCCCATCCCCATCCCCATCCCATCCCCATCCCATCCCCATCCCCTTCCCATCCCATTATCCCATCCCCATCCCATCCCGTCCCCATCCCCATCCCCATTCCCATCCCCATCCCCATTCCCATCCCCATCCCCATTCCCATCCCCATCCCCATCCCATCCCATCCCATCCCATCCCATCCCCATCCCATCCCCATTCCCATCCCCATCCCATCCCCATCCCCATCCCCATCCCATCCCATCCCCATCCCCATCCCCGTCCCCATCCCATCCCCATCCCATCCCATCCCCATCCCCATCCCCATCCCCATCCCATCCCATCCCATCCCGTCCCATCCCATCCCATCCCATCCCATCCCATCCCATCCCATCCCCATCCCATCCCATCCCATCCCCATCCCCATCCCCATCCCCATCCCCATCCCATCCCCATCCCATCCCCATCCCATCCCCATCCCCATCCCCATCCCCATCCCATCCCATCCCATCCCGTCCCATCCCATCCCATCCCATCCCATCCCATCCCATCCCATCCCCATCCCATCCCATCCCATCCCCATCCCCATCCCATCCCCATCCCATCCCCATCCCCGACCCATCCCCATCTCCATCCCCATCCCCATCCCCATCCCCATCCCCATCCCCATCCCCATCCCATCCCATCCCCATCCCATCCCCATCCCATCCCATCCCCATCCCATCCCATCCCATCCCATCCCATCCCATCCCATCCCCATCCCATCCCCATCCCATCCCCATCCCATCCCCATCCCCATCCCATCCCCATCCCCATCCCCATCCCCATCCCCATCCCCATCCCCATCCCATCCCATCCCCATCCCCATCCCCATCCCCATCCCATCCCCATCCCATTCCCATCCCATCCCATCCCATCCCCATCCCCATCCCCATCCCATCCCATCCCCATCCCATCCCATCCCATCCCATCCCATCCCATCCCATCCCATCCCATCCCATCCCATCCCATCCCATCCCATCCCATCCCATCCCATCCCATCCCATCCCATCCCATCCCATCCCATCCCATCCCATCCCATCCCCATCCCCATCCCCATCCCATCCCATCCCATCCCATCCCATCCCATCCCATCCCATCCCCATCC
This sequence comes from Catharus ustulatus, assembly GCF_009819885.2. Taxonomy (NCBI): domain Eukaryota; kingdom Metazoa; phylum Chordata; class Aves; order Passeriformes; family Turdidae; genus Catharus; species Catharus ustulatus. The sequence continues at coordinate 293,916 of NW_024879445.1, read as the reverse complement.
CCATCCCCATCCCATCCCCATCCCCATCCCCATCCCCATCCCCATCCCCATCCCCATCCCCATCCCCATCCCCATCCCATCCCATCCCCATCCCCATCCCCATCCCCATCCCATCCCATCCCATCCCATCCCATCCCATCCCCATCCCATCCCATCCCCATCCCATACCATCCCATCCCATCCCATCCCATCCCATCCCATCCCATCCCATCCCATCCCATCCCATCCCATCCCATCCCATCCCATCCCATCCCATCCCATCCCATCCCATCCCCATCCCCATCCCCATCCCATCCCCATCCCATCCCCATCCCATCCCATCCCATCCCCATCCCCATCCCCATCCCCATCCCATCCCCATCCCCGACCCATCCCCATCTCCATCCCCATCCCCATCCCATCCCATCCCATCCCATCCCCATCCCATCCCCTTCCCATCCCCATCCCCATCCCATCCCCACCCCATTCCCTTCCCCATCCCCATCCCCATCCCCATCCCCATCCCCATCCCATCCCATCCCCATCCCCATCCCCATCCCCATCCCATCCCATCCCCATCCCCACCCCATCCCCATCCCATCCCATCCCATCCCATCCCCACCCCATCCCCATCCCATCCCCATCCCATCCCATCCCATCCCCATCCCCATCCCATCCCCATCCCCATCCCATCCCCATCCCATCCCCATCCCCATCCCCATCCCCATTCCCATCCCCATCCCCACCCCATCCCCATCCCATCCCCATCCCCACCCCATCCCCATCCCCATCCCCATCCCATCCCATCCCCATCCCCATCCCATTCCCCATCCCATCCCCATCCCCCATCCCATCCCATTCCCCATCCCATCCCATCCCATCCCATCCCATCCCATCCCATCCCATCCCATCCCATCCCATCCCATCCCATCCCATCCCATCCCATCCCCATCCCCATCCCCATCCCATCCCCATCCCCATCCCCATCCCATCCCCATCCCCATCCCCATCCCCATCCCATCCCATCCCCATCCCCATCCCCATCCCCATCCCATTCCCATCCCATCCCATCCCATTCCCATCCCCATCCCCATCCCCATCCCATCCCATCACCATCCCATCCCCATCCCCATCCCATCCCCATCCCCATCCCCATCCCCATCCCATCCCCATCCCCATCCCCATCCCATCCCATCCCCATCCCCATCCCATCCCCATCCCCATCCCATCCCCATCCCATCCCCATCCCCATCCCATCCCATCCCATCCCCATCCCCATCCCATCCCATCCCCATCCCATCCCCATCCCCATCCCATCCCCATCCCCATCCCGTCCCCATCCCCATCCCCATCCCCATCCCCATCCCCATCCCATCCCATCCCATCCCCATCCCCATCCCATCCCCATCCCCATCCCATCCCATCCCCATCCCATCCCCATCCCATCCCCATCCCCACCGGCTGCAGCAGGAGCAGGAGCACTCCAGAAGTTAATTAAATTCCCACCCCCCACCTGCTCCGCTCCTCCTCCTCCCAGCGCTCCACTTTGCCGCTTCAAACGGAGCAGCGGGAGAGAGGAGGGAGTGTAATTATTGAGCTCCTCAGAGCCGCCTCCACAGTGCTTCAAAGCTTGTTAATTACAGTTTCAGCCGCGAGAGTCAGTGCAGGACCAGAGCAGCGTGCGGGGAGCGGGGGCACTCCGCTGAGGACTCTGCCAAGTCCAAGCCACCAAAGCTGACAACCGGGAGAGCCAGGGTGAAATTGGGCAGAGGGCAAAGGGTACGGGCAGGTAGGAGCTTGGGAAAGAACCACAGGGAGTGGGAGACAGCTGGAACTCGGAGGGAGGTGGAGAAGATGGAGCTGTGTAGGGGAGTGGCGTGGAGTGTCTGCAGAGGGTGGCAGGGACACAGATTGGGGACCAGTGTGTCCTTTGTGCCCTTCTCTGGCAGAGCAGGTACCTGCCCAGGCGCTGGATCAGAACACTGGCAGTGCCATTGGGTATGGCATGGCTGCTGGAGGACAGATTTACAACATACTGACCCTTGTCACAGAAAATATCTCCTTTCCTCAATCACTTTTCTCACTAAATGAGCAAAATAATTGCAGGAGTGTTCTACCCTCTCTCCCAATTACATCAGAAAAGAATCCCCAGCGCTTTAAGGGCAAAACCTGTAACATCATGAGGGGAGGAGAAAATTGTCCTGTGCTCCTCTCACTGCTGAGGCAGCCTCTGCTAGAGAACAACACTTCTGTCATCCTTGCTTTGAGGGTCCTGGGATTAAGGGGAGAGACTACCTTTCTGAACATCCACAGTTTCTGAAAACAAGTTGTTTAAAAGAGGGTGGTGGTGGTAAGAATGTTCAGATCCTCCGTGGGAAACCATTTGGGGCTTATCTGCACCTTCTGAAACGTGTGTGTGTGTATTTCACCTTTGACAGAAGTGAAAGGACAATTCAAATCCAGAAGGGACTCTGTGCTTGAACACTTGATGATGCACTACCAACAGTTCTTAGCTTTAACTTCATGGTTTAGACTTTCTTATGACAGGGCCCAGTCTCTGTTTCCTCTTTTACTGGAAAATTTCCCTTAAGGAACCACCGGCGATGGCCCAAGAGACAATGTGTGAATGCTCTGCGTTATGTAATGCTCTGACATTTGGCATTCCCATGGCATTTTCCCCATTATCCCCCATCAATGCGAAATAAGCTGTCAGAGCATGAAATTGGTACTTTTACATATTCTTAATGTACAGATGTCAGTCTGAAAGCCATGCACAAGCATTATGATTAAATTCTGTGTTTCATCCTTTCGCTTCTGCGTGGATCTGTTGGGAAGACTCCATTCCTTTTGGGGGGTTGTTGGGAAAAGGCACAGCCTTAAAAAGTAATAATCCTGCTTGGTAGCACTATCAGGGAGTGAAAGATAAGTTTAAGACATTGTGTACTGAATGCAGTATAAATCCAGAGCAACAGCGTTTTCAATTTTTAGCACCTGTGTTCCTGGCATGGCAGCAGGAAGTGAACAACAGGTACCAGATGCACAGAGGGAACATAATCAGTGACCCACTTTCTGGTGCCAAATGCACCAACATGTTCCAAATCAAATCTGCTCCGAGTTTACAAGTTTGTTATTCTGTGTTAATTAAAATGTAAGAATGGCAGTGCCTTATGGGAGGGTGATTATTCCTAAACATAATGTACCTGGAGAGAGAAAAAGAATGGCATGGCAGAGGATCCACCCAGGACTACAGATTGCTGGATTTCATTGGTTTGGTCACAAACACAAAAGGAAGAGGAGGAAAGTCACCTGCCTGAAAGTAAATGAGCTGCTCCACCCTCTGCTCTCAGCTGGTCTCGTGGGTTTTGCACTGCAGCATCAGTGAATATTGGTGATAAGTGAGGCCAGCGTGGTGGAGTCCCCATCATTAGGGGCTGCCAAGAACAGGAGGAGTAAAGGGCAGAGCATGCTGATCTGTCTCATAGCTGGGGATTGTTTAGAGAGTTCTTGAGGTCCCTGCATTGTCCTGTGACCCCATCCCCTGGTAGGTGGAAGGTTGGAGCAGGAGGATGTTGGCTTCTGCATGGTAGGGGTTCCTGCTAGAGTTGTGAGAGTTTGTCCAAGCAGTCCCTGAGGCTGTGCAGAGGTGAGTCCTGGATCTCTGCTGACCAAGAGCCCACATGCCTCAGCAGGGTAACATGCTGCTCCCCCAGATTTCTGATTCACAGTCAAATCTGGAGAGAGGCTGAAAATCTGATTTCTCTTCATGTAAACCCAAAACCAGCCCATGGATTACTCTTAGCTGAATTTCCCTGAACAATGAGTTTGCAGCTGTGCCATCAGCCCTTGCTGGCTCCTCTGCCTTGTCTTGTTTCCACGCTGTCAGAAGCTCGTGGTGTACAAGGCACCAGCTGCAGGCAGTCCAAAGGGCTGCTGGCAGTGTGTGCCACTGCTGCAGGGCTGGCCCACGGCCACTGCAGGGCTCTGAGATTGTCTGCAGTCTGTCACAGACATGGAAAGCCTGCTGTGGTCTCTAGTGCTGACAGACAAGCACCTTCAGCATGGGGTGTTCACCACTCCCAGGTGCATGCCACCTTCCACAGCTCACCCGTGCATTTGGAGGTGATGGAACATTTTCCACTTTCTGTAGGAATTTCTGGACCCTAAATTTCTGGAATTGAAGGTTCAGCAGGGACTTCTAAAGGAAGCAGGGAGAGGTGTTGTCCCAGGAAAGTCACCTTTTCCCCCAGGATGAATATTTCTCTTCTTCCACTCATCTGCTGGCCTGAGCAGCAGTCTGACTGGGTCATGCACCAACCAGATTTCCAGCTGGACAACTTCCACCAGGACTGTGGGGCTGCACCCAGCTGCAGAGCCCTTGGAGCAGCTGCCTGGGGGTACCGAGGGCATGGAGGGCAGGGAGGGTGATCTGCGTGCAGGACCTCTGTCCTGCTGCTGCTGACAGTCTCACACCGAGTCTATAAATAAATTTCTGCTGGGAAATGAACCAAACAGTAATTTCATGATTATAAGGCGCACCTGATTATAAGCCGCACGTTACAATACAGAGTGTGATCAAAGGTGTCTGTTCTATCACCATCTGTTGAGGGTGGGGCAGTGATCCTGATCTCCCTGGCAGATATTCTGCTAATGGGCCATCCATTGAAACCAGGCAGGGCATTGTTCTTTATCTTTTCACAACCCATCCTTCCTCCAGCCAGTCATTTTCTGCTCATGGCCATTGAGTCCCACTGTGGCACTGATAAAATTACTGCATCCCATTGGGAGTTGCTCCAGCCAGGGGGAAGAGCCCAACATTTCTTACCAAGATAAAAACAGAGGTTTTGGGACACTAAGGGAGCCCCTTTCTCCACTGGACTCCAGAGGAAAACCGGATTTCTCCACATCCCCACTGGAGCTCCGGAGGGAAACTGCACCTTGTACAGGAGCACTGCTCCAGCTGAGCCACATCTGTCACTGCAGGAGGATGCAGCCACCATGGGATGGGACTGCTGCCAACACCCTGCCTGACGGGTGTCAGGCTGTACTCTGACTGTGTCAGGGTTTGGGGTTTGTTCTTTGTAGTGCTGTATTTCTATTTTAATTTCCCTAGTAAACAACTGTTATTCCTAATTCCCATATCTGTGCCTGAGAGCCCCTTGATTTCAAAATTATAATAATTTGGAGGGAGGGGGTTTACATTCTCCATTTCAAAGAGAAGCTCCTGCCTTTCTCAGCAGACACCTGTCCTCCAAACTAAAACAGCAACTTTTCATTCTTTGTCCATATATAAGCCACACCTGATTATAAGCCGCACTTTGGGTTAGGACCAAAATTTTGGTCAAAATGGTGCAGCTTATAATTATGAAATTATTAATGATGCCTAGGCAGTGCCCTGGGCTGTGGCCAAATCACTGTCTTGCACATTTTGCCCAGGTGACCGCAGGCAGAGCATCCTTTCACTGTGAGCACGAGAGACAGTGATCCTCCACACAGCCACAGGCTCCAGCGCACTCCACAAGGCTGCAGGTCTCCTTCACCACAAAGGAAACATAGATGTGACCACATATTATTTTTTCTGTGGAAGAAACACAGTCTGGACCTTATGCATGCAGAGATCTGTCACTTCCAGGACCTTGAGGCCTTGTGACCCGAGGGGCTGCAGGTCCAGCTGCAAACCTGTGCATTGTCAGGAGCAGGCCAGCAGAAGACAAAGTAATCTGGCAGTGGTGGTAAAAGGCTACCCTGAGCTGGAGGACAACTTTCATTTGCTGCAGAAAATGTTTGTTTTTCCAAACAGGGGCATGAATTTAATCCTCATAAGGAGAAATCTAAGTCCTGTGCTACTCTCTGCTGGATTTCTCCTACTTCATTAAACTCTGACATCTCAAAGGGCAAATCCACATTGTCATGTGCCACTTGTGCTTGAATAAAATGTGTGTATCAGTGCTTAATACGAGCTTATTTTTCCTTCTTATTTTGCAAGTGTAATTGCACAGTAAATCGAGCCACAGGCTTCTATTTACTTGTTAGCATTAAGAGTATGTCAGGCCATATGTAAACAAGGGTATTAGCACAGATCTGGAGCAGAGTCAGTCCGTGCCAGCTGGAGACATGGTGTCTGTCTCTCCATGTGCTGGGAGGGCCTGAGGCACTGGGAAGGAGGGATGGCTTTAGGCTGGCAGATATCTCCACTGGCAAACACAGCTGTAGCATACAGCAATTTCATGATTATAACCCGCACCATTTTGACTAAAATTTTGGTCTGAACCCAAAGTGCGGCTTATAATCAGGTGTGGCTTATATATGGACAAAGAACAAAAAGTTGCTGTTTTAGTTTGGAGGACAGGTGTCTGCTGAGAAAGGCAGGAGCTTCTCTTTGAAATGGAGAATGTAAACCCCCTCCCTCCAAATTATTATAATTTTGAAATCAAGGGGCTTTCAGGCAAAGATATGGGAATAGGAATAACAGTTCTTTACTGGGGAAATTAAAATAGAAATACAGCACTACAAAGAACAAACCCCAAACCCTGACACAGTCAGAGTACAGCCTGACACCCCGTCAGGCAGGGTGTTGGCAGCAGTCCCATCCCATGGTGGCTGCATCCTCCTGCAGTGACAGATGTGGCTCAGTTGGAGCAGTGCTCCTGTACAAGGTGCAGTTTCCCTCCGGAGCTCCAGTGGGGATGTGGAGAAATCCGGTTTTCCTCTGGAGTCCAGTGGAGAAAGGGGCTCCCTTAGTGTCCCAAACCCTCTGTTTTTATCTTGGTAAGAAATGTTGGGCTCTTCCCCCTGGCTGGAGCAACTCCCAATGGGATGCAGTAATTTTATCAGTGCCACAGTGGGACTCAATGGCCATGAGCAGAAAATGACTGGCTGGAGGAAGGATGGGTTGTGAAAAGATAAAGAACACTGCCCTGCCTGGTTTCAATGGATGCCCATTAGCAGAATATCTCCCACAGAGATCAGGATCACTGCCCCCATCCTCAACAGATGGTGACAGAACAGACACCTTTTATCACACTCTGTATTGTAACGTGGGGCTTATAATCAGGTGCGGCTTATAATCGTGAAATTACTGTATTCTGGTTATTTTACCACCAAGACTTTGGTATTTTCCAACGTTGCTTTTCCAGCAAGTTTTCTGTCTCAGATGATGAAATTGTAAGCGCTTGCAGAACAAATTTTCCGGGAAGTTTTGGAGTAGGTCTCTGTGATACAAGGCATGGAGAGGTGTGCACAGCCAACCTGAGACTGGTGAGAAGTGGGCTGTCCCTGCTGGGTGCCTTCTGCTTCAGGCTGACCTAGCCTTGGCCTGAAGTGTTCAAATGCTGGATCCCGCTCTCAGTGTGTGTGCTGCACCCACCAGCCCCCTCTGTAAAATTTCTTCTCTCCAAGAAGCTGCTCACAGATAGTGCTCTCCATCTCTTGGACAGCAGGGCTTCCAGCCCTTCACACCCTGTGTGGCTCCTCCCTGAGAGCCTGCCCTCATCCCTGCCAGTCAGGGCAGGGTGGGACCTGTGGGGGTGACGCAGAGCCAGGCAGACCCTTCCTTCCCCAGCACTGCTCACGGGGTCTGCATGCCTCAGCAGGACACCCCTGCACCCATTCTCCCCTCTCCCTGCTGTGTGCCCCTTTTGGGAGAGGCTCTGGCTGCCACTCCATGGGCACTCTGGCTGTCTCTGTTTGTCACTCTCAGGTGACTCTCCAAGCTCTTTCACTGCTGTCTTCTGTGGGAACCCAGGATATTCCCCTGGCTTCCCTGGAGCCTGCACAGGGGGCTCAGAAGCCTTGGGAAGGTGCCCAAAATCCCTGTGAGTTCGATCTAAGTCCCTGGGAGAAATTACCATCTTTACATACAGAATTACAGAGTCACAGAAATAAGTAGAGTGTAAATTGGTGTGTTAAAAGGTAGAAAAGTAAGGTTTTAAAGATCGTTTATATTAGGGGGTCTGAACACAAGATGGGGGATTTGTGGCGTAGTAAAAAATTCTTCTTCTTCTTCATGGCATCCATCTTCTGGGTCGGGATGCCAGCTCGGGATTGGTGAAGGGAAAACTGCACGGTGTAAAGTGGGTATAAAGCATTGGTGATTAATTGTAAATAAAGTAGACGTAATTTAGGGCATAAAAGATAAGTCCTGCCCAGGAGGGCAGGAGAACAGCCTTGGATGAGATGCAGAGTGGACCGCTGTAAGGTCCTTAGATAAGAAAGAATAAACAACCTTGGAAACCTCAGCACATCAGCTCTCGAGTCTTCTTTCATGCCCTGCTGCGCCCTGACTGCAAAACAAGAACTCTCAGACCACCCTTTGCTGTGCAGGTGAGTGATCTCTGACCATAAAGGAGGTCGCCGCCTGTCACAGTCTTCCAGGGATTCACAATTGTTCACATGGCTCTCACTTTGGGAAGAACGTCAGCAGAGATTTCACCCTGTTTTGTCACAAATCTGGGCAAACACCATCAATGAATCCCACAGGTGTCACTCCTGCTAGGTGTAGGTCTGCTTTTTGCAGTCCAGATGACCTCCCTCAGGTGCATGAGAATTTCCAGTTAAATCCACTCCAGCTGGTTTTCCAGCTTTGCCCACGGTTGCTTCTGCAGCAAGGTGAGCCCCAGTTCTGTTTCCTGAGCCCACCTCAGCCTGGCGAGGCTGGGAGCTGTGGCTGTGGGAGGACAGATCCTGGCCATCCCTCCCACCCCAACGGGTGCTGGCAGTGATAGAGGGCTGGGGATGAACAGGCTGAGGGTCCAAAACACCCCAGGGAGTGAAGCACACTCTGCTCAGGATGGGGATGTGAGCTGCGTCCAGTCCCTGCAGCTCCAGCACCTGCTCCCAGCACTGTGCTGGTTCCTGGTGGTCTTGGCAGTGCTTGTGATCCCAGCAGAGGCTGCTCCTCCGCTCCCAGGACGGGCAGAGCAGGAGAGTGATGCTGGCAGTCCAGGCAGGCTGAGCTCTCGGGCTCTCCTCTCTGCTGATTCCATCCCTGTGGATGCTCAGGGCTGGAGACCCCCGGGGCGATGGGATCTGCATCCCCCGGTGGAACAGCAGCTCACAGCAGCACAAACCCCCCTGCCCCTGGTGTGTCACAGGTGGGATCTGACCCCTGCAGCACCCTGAGCAGCTTGGTCACTGCTCCCCTGGGCGTTTGTGAAGCCGTGGGTGACCTGCAGGGTCTTCAGGGCCAGCCCCCAGGTGCCTCCTGCCAGGCTTGCAGGGTAACACAGACCCTGCAGCCAGAGCACAGAGCAGGGGAAAATCCACCAAAATCAGCCCAGGATGAGCTGCCTGCAGGTGTGACAGCTGGAGCACTGCCAGTGCCAGCTGTTGTTAGCAGCAACATCAGCCACAAGGCCAGCGCACATCCCACTGCCTCCTCCTTCACTTTTCCCTTCTGCAGGGCAAACAGGAAAGGAACTGTGTGGTTAACAGTGTGCAGCTGGCCTCAGCCTGGCCTCATCCCTCCTGTCTGTGCAGGTGCCTTCCAGAGCTCCTGCCATCCCTGCGGAGCTGTGGGGAGGGACAGCCCATGTGGCGTGTCATGAATTTATTGGGCACTTGTCACCAGGGATCTCTGGATTCCCAGTATCTGTGCTGATCGTGAATTAAAAGAGCTACCATGCCAGTGAGTTTGCTGGGCAGAGAGGAGCCTTCTGAGGTCGTGATGTGTCCCCACGAGAGGTGTCTCTTGTGTGTGCTCTGGGATGCTGGTCCCTGCCACAGGAGCTGCACTGCCCATCCCTGGCACCCTGCAGGAGCAGGACACACCGAGCCCAGCAAGGCAGCCCCAGGGCAGCACTCACCGGGCAGGAAAGCTCTCTGCCCTTTGCCAGGCAGTGGAAATCCAGCCTGTGCTGGGGGCTGCCAGCACTCCTGAGCTGATGGAGCAGCGTGGTGGAGACCTCTGCCAGCACAGGAGTGCCGTGGCCATTGGGGTGTACGTGGAGCAATTGTTAAACATCACAATTTCAGCTAATTCCATGGCAAACATAAGGAGTAGATAACTAGCTCAGCATCCTGTTGAGCTGCTACTTGTTTCAGTGATGGAATTAGCAGAAATTGCTGATCTTTTCAAGGTGACCAAGCCTGTGCAGGTATTGCACACAGTAGGAGCAGGGTGGACCAGACAAGTGGCAGGGTTTCATGTGGCAGTGCTGGAGCACTCTGCTCAGTGCTATTAAGGGTCTTTTTTCAACCTAAATGATTCTATGAGCCTAGGAGAAGATGGAGGAAGCAAACAGTGGGGCTCTTCAGTTGGATTCCCCACACACAGCAGGGAAGGAATGTCTCTGAAGCCTCTTAGGCAGCTCCTGTGGTGGAGGGACAGGCTGGTGGTTTGCCAGTGGACAGACAGGCTGCACTCTGTGCTGAGAATATCACAGCCCCCTGTTTTGGGAAGGACCTAAATCCTCTTGGCTGCTGAACCTTGCTTTTTTCGGGGAGCCTAGCCTGAAGGATTCCTGTTCAGGCCAGGTAAAACACTCCTCACTGTCCTTGTGCAGCCAACACACAGCTGGGCTGGCCAGAAGCAGGAGGTGGAACACAAGGTGCTGCTCGGTGTACGTGAGGATTTGAGGATTGGAGCAGCCAGGGGTGTAATGTGCACAGATCATAGAGCAGCAGGCAGTGCACATTGTCCTCAAACTGGACAGCTTTCTGTGGGGAAAGGTACATGTGTCACCTGGAGGAGTCCCCAAGCCCAAAAATGCGAAGTTCTCATGGTCAAAGCAGTGTTCTGAAACACACTTACTGTGGAAAAAACTTGTCTTGGGATTACACCAGTGGCTGTCAGGAGCTGGACTCTTCTGAACCTTGTGGGTCTCTTCCAATTTAGGATATTTTATAATTCTATGATTTAAGAAATGGCTAGTTGTAATCACAGCTTTTTCTAAAGCAGCCAAGCCGACAGAAACCCCAAGAGGCAAACCATAGCCTGCGTCACCCACACCACGTGGAAAATTTCAGCCCAAACCCTTAAAATCTGGTGAAGGCAACAGAAGGTCTTGTGGGAAGTGATGGCCACGCCGTTGGGCAGTGAACCTTGAGTCACCTATAATTAGGCAAGGAAACAAGTGCACCGGAAACCATACAAACAAGTTATTAATAGGCGCTCCGTTTTCACCGCTCTCCATCTGGCACCTGGGGCTGGACCGTCCTGGGGCGAGCTGGGGATGCTCTGGCACAGTGGCTGGCACTGCTTGGGCAGAGCTCTGGGTTTGCCTGGTGGTGAGGGGGCTCTCAGGTGCTCACAGGGGCAGAGCTCAGCCTGGCTGGGGAAGGCAGCACAGACTCTGGGGCTGGAGGGAGCCCTGGGTGCAGGGATGCTCAGGGTGTGTCACCTCCCCTGTGCTGTGTCCATCCCTCGCTGTGAAGTGTCTGGGGAGCCCAATGGGAGCCCTGGAAAAAGGGCTGTGAGGACAAACCCTGGAGGCTTGGTTTCATTCAGGTCTGCAGAGTATGGGAACGCTGTGAATTTGAACAAAAAGCTCCCCAGTGTTTGTCCTGCTTGGTCAGAATTCACTGCTTTTGGCCACTGCTTCAGTGTTTTATGAAAAGAAAGCAAATTTCCCAGTTTGACAGAAAGAAGCTGCTTTGAGAGATGCATGTTATACGGGCAGATATTTTAAAATACAGCATTTAAGAATCAGTTTGAAATCATGCCATGTGGGGTGTCAGCTTTGTGCCCCTGGGGAGCCCACACGGAGCAACCTCCTGCTCAGCACACTCTCTGTTGGATCACCCTACAGCTTCTGAGGCGTTTAGATTTATTCCAATGTTTGCAATGCATTTGTTGTTCATTAAACATATTTACCCAGGCTAACCCAACACGAAAGAAATTATCTTGTTTACAGTGGAACTTTGACAAAAATCATGCAGGAAAGATAGACAAACACACAAAAACTTGGATTGCTGAGTGGAACATTGATTTGCTGCCACTTCCAATTTTTCTCATTAGAACTTATTTTATTTGAACATAACTCAGTACCCCGTGTAAATGTGAAGTTGTTAATCTTATTACTATACAGAAAACAAATTAATTATTATGCATGATATTGGAAATGGGTTGTTAGGTTGGCATTGGGAAAATTAGAAAAATACACTCATTACTTCAAATGATATCTGATATACATGTACAACTATGTTTTTAAAATAATTTGAAATATTCAGATAGCAAATACAGCAAGTAGAAAAGTCCTTTTTTTTTTTTTTTCCTGTGTGGTTTTTAAATTTCAGGCCTCCATCCCGAAGGCTGGATTAAAGACTTCAGTACACAGTTGGAATTTTATATTTTAAAATGCTGGTATTGAACCGGAGAAAATGAAGTTGTTAGATTGAATTTCATCCAGCTGCAAGGCAGGATTCACCGTGTTCATATATTTAATTAGTATGAGAGCTGGGTGGCTTACCTGTACAGGACAAGGATCTGCTGTCTCACCATGCCTGCCTCTTAAGGACGCTTGGGTGGGTGGGGAAAGCCTGCTGGTGGTGTTCTTTGGGAAAAAAACACCTGCAATGTTAGGAGCAGGAGCAGGAGAGTGTTTGTGCCTGCACTGGGGAGGATTGCACGGCTGTGCCAGAAGCCAGGCTGAGCTGAGACCTCGCTCCTGCAGCACCAACCACCCCTGTGAGTCAGTCTGAGGAGGGCTGGGGGGGAAGGGGGCTGTGCCTGCTCCTCTGCCTCTCTGCAGCACGTTGTGTCCCTCTGCTGTCGGGGCAGGGAGGGTCCCCGAGGGGCTCTGGGCACAGCCTGGGGCTGGGGGTGCCGGGCACAGCAGGGCTGGGCTGGCCCTGCGCTCTGGGATGGGTCTGCTCCTTCCTAAAATCCCTGACACGGTAGGTATCACACTCCTGCCATGCCCAGGGGTCACTCCTGCCATGCCCAGGGGTCACTCCTGCCATGCCCAGGTATCACAGTCCTGCCATGCCCAGGGTCACTCCTGCCATGCCCAGGGTCACTCCTGCCATGCCCAGGGGCCACTCCTGCCATGCCCAGGGGTCACTCCTGCCATGCCCAGGGGTCACTCCTGCCATGCCCAGGGTCACTCCTGCCATGCCCAGGGGTCACTCCTGCCATGCCCAGGGGTCACTCCTGCCATGCCCAGGGGCATTCCTGCCATGCCCAGGGGTCACTCCTGCCATGCCCAGGGGTCACTCCTGCAGCTCAGGGGTCACTCCTGCAATGCCCAGGGGTCACAGCTCCTGCCATGCCCAGGGGTCACAGCTCCTGCCATGCCCAGGGGTCACTCCTGCCATGCCCAGGGGCCACTCCTGCCATGCCCAAGGGTCACTCCTGCCATGCCCAGGGGCCACTCCTGCCATGCCCAGGGGTCACTCCTGCCATGCCCAGGGGTCACAGCTCCTGCCATGCCCAGGGGTCACTCCTGCAGCTCAGGGGTCACTCCTGCCATGCCCAGGGGTCACTCCTGCAGCCCAGGGGTCACTCCTGCCATGCCCAGGGGTCACAGCTCCTGCCATGCCCAGGGGTCACTCCTGCCATGCCCAGGGGTCACAGCTCCTGCCGTGCCCAGGGGTCACTCCTGCCATGCCCAGGGGTCACTCCTGCAGCTCAGGGGTCACTCCTGCCATGCCCAGGGGTCACTCCTGCCATGCCCAGGGGTCACTCCTGCAGCTCAGGGGTCACAGCTCCTGCCATGCCCAGGGTCACTCCTGCCATGCCCAGGGTCCACTCCTGCCATGCCCAGGGGTCACTCCTGCCATGCCCAGGGGTCACTCCTGCCATGCCCAGGTATCACAGTCCTGCAGCTCAGGGGTCACTCCTGCCATGCCCAGGGGTCACAGCTCCTGCCATGCCCAGGAGTCACTCCTGCCATGCCCAGGGGTCACTCCTGCCATGCCCAGGGGTCACAGCTCCTGCCATGCCCAGGGGTCACAGCTCCTGCCATGCCCAGGAGTCACTCCTGCCATGCCCAGGGGTCACTCCTGCCATGCCCAGGGGTCACTCCTGCAGCTCAGGGGTCACTCCTGCCATGCCCAGGGCCACTCCTGCCATGCCCAGGGGTCACTCCTGCCATGCCCAGGGGTCACAGCTCCTACCATGCCCAGGGGTCACTCCTGCAGCTCAGGGGTCACTCCTGCCATGCCCAGGGGTCACAGTCCTGCCATGCCCAGGGGTCACAGCTCCTGCCATGCCCAGGGGTCACTCCTGCCATGCCCATGGGTCACTCCTGCCATTCCCAGGGGTCACTCCTGCCATGCCCAGGGGTCACTCCTGCCATGCCCAGGGGTCACAGCTCCTGCCATGCCCAGGGGTCACTCCTGCAGCTCAGGGGTCACTCCTGCCATGCCCAGGGGTCACTCCTGCCATGCACAGGTATCACAGTCCTGCTGTGCCCAGGGGTCACAGCTCCTGCCATGCCCAGGGGCCACTCCTGCCATGCCCAGGGGTCACTCCTGCCATGCCCAGGGGTCACTCCTGCCATGCCCAGGGGTCACTCCTGCAGCTCAGGCAGCGGGAAGAGCCCTCGCAGTCAGACTGTCCACTCACCAGCCACAGGATGTCAATGCAGTTAGCAAAACTCAGTTTTTCCTTTTAACCTGTTACTGTGAGCTCTGCATGCCCAGCAGCTGCTGCCTGGACCTTTTCCCCTGCAGTGTGAGATGTCCTGCCCTGTCTGCAGGGAGCTGGCAGCCTGAGGAGCCCCACAGGACCCAGAGTGGCAGGGCTCTCAGAAAAAAGGGAGTCAAAGCCTGAGGCAAAAGGGTGAGGTGACAGCAGTGGAAGGGTTCTGATCTTTACCTTGCTCATCACCCAGCTCATCCTGGAGTTTTTTTGCCTTGACCATATCGACCTGGCAGACCTCATCCCTCCACCCCAAATGCCCTCTTCCATGCCAGAGCCTGTTTTCCCAGACTGAGCCCATTATTCTCCCTGCAATTTCCCTCGGTGTCCATCTGGTACAGCCAGAGTTCCCCTCTCGGGCTGAGGTGGGTCTGTTTTGGAGGGTGCCACGATGGCAGCTGGGCTGGTGCTCTCTCTGCTGTTCGAGGCAGTGAGACAGGGATGGGAAATCTCCCGCTGACCACCCTGCCAGGCTGGACTCACACACCTCCCGGCCTGGGCAGAGCACTGTCCTTCACCAGGGTGACACTTCCACCTCTCCTGTGGTGTGGGTGCAGTTTCTGGGTGTGATTTCTGGGTGTGATTTCTCAGGAAACTGCTGGAGGCAGGGAAAGACAGGAAGGCAGACCTATCAAAAAACCGAGATTTTTGTCACATTTGGAGCTTCCAGAGGGGTCTTCCAGCTGGGCAACTCCATTATCCTTTGGGAAACAAGTGTTTAATGACATCCCACGTGCCTTGCTGCAAAACTTGTGAAAAACTTCCCCCAGATTGGTCGCAACACTCAAAATAATGCATACCCCACAGGGCGAGAAATAGAGACAGAACTAAAATAGCAGCACTAATGAGCGAAGTAAATATCAGAGCAGGGCTGTAAAAGCAGTGAGGAAATTCCCCTCAAGAATGTTTTGTTCCGCTTTAGTGGCACTAAATACAAGGGTTCATCTTCACAGTCTCTCCTGCAGGGAGGAGCACACCTGGGCGTTTTTCGGACACTGCTGCACCCCTGGAGCACAGTTCAAACAAATCTGGGAGAAAGGGAGGTGCTGGAAATGGAGCATTTTCTCCCAGTTTGAGTGGGCAGTGGTGCAGCTCTCTCCAGTGTGGAATCACAAAAGTTTTGGCAGGGGGAGATCTCAGGATGCCATGGCAGGGATAGGAAGGAATGGAACCTTCCATTTTACACCAGGCTGCCCCAAGCCCTGTGCAACGAGGCCTTGGAAACTTGGAGCAGCCACAGCAGCTCTGGGCACCCTGTGCCAGGATTCCCCTCCCTCCCAGACAGCAATTCCTTCCCCAAATCCCACCCAACCCTGCCCTCTGGCAGTGGGAAGCCAATCCCTGTGTCCTGCTACATCACACCTTTGTCTGAAGTGCCTCTCCAGGTCTGTTCAGCATTCTTTCCTGCAGAACACATCACCAGGCAAATGGCTTTTCAAGGCAGTTATAGCTATATATTGAGCAAACAGGGTGAACGTTATCTAACCACTGCTTTTTAATTTTCTTCTTATTGATTTCAAAATTTGCCTAAAAAAAGGTTTCAATTACAAGACAACATTTTTATATTTCACACTTGGTAATTTTCATGAAGCTGTATAATTGGAGGTAAGCAGAATCTGGAGCTAATGAAATAGATTTCTGCATTGTTCTAAAGTCCCCAGCTAATGACCATTCACAGTGTGATGGGAAAGAGCAGAGCTCTTCGTCACCTGCCCCAAACACAGCCCCCACCCCTGCAGAATCACTGAATGCAAATAAAGAGAGAGAAATTGCACCAAAAATACCGCAGGAGAGGAGAAAAATAATCTCGTGTGGTAATTATTCTCAAAGGGGTGCAAGAGCTGAGCACACCCTGACCTGTTGGTGTGTGCAGCAGGACCGGTGAGAGCGACCCACACCCTGAGCATCCTGCATCTGCCTCATCCGAGGGCCCTTTGTGGAATTCCATGGAGAAATTCGGTGTGGAATGCCACGCACATGTCATTCCCGTGCCCCACTGTGGGTGAGGGGTGTGTGTACCACGGGAGGGGTGAGCTCCCAGAGATGAGAGAGGACAGAGCAGGATTTGAGCCCTCTGGAAGCTGTTGCTGTGACCTGAGAGCTTCTTCAAGTAGATTGCAATAATACCCAGAAGCATTTCCAGGGGAAGGAACTGCTTTGTTTTACTGCATGGCAATGTATGAGAGGCTAATAGCTTTGGAACAGGTGAGAGAAATGCTGCACAAGCAAAAAAAAAAAAAAAAGGGAGAGAAAAAGGGAGAGTTAATTGTTGACATGAAGAGGCAAGAAACCTTCCCAACCTGTTAAAGTAAAATCACTGCTGAAGTACCTTTTTAAATTTTTTAAAATTTTTTTTTTTAGATTATTTTCCATTAGGTAACGGGTATTTTTCTGGCCCTGATGGTAGGCAGAGCAGCACTGTGCAACAGGACAGCCTGATGGGCAAGCAGCAGTTTGCAGGGGTGGGGGAGGGCCCTGGAGGGGGTAAGGAGAGGTCTGTGAGAGTCTTGGCAGAATGAAAACCAGAATAAATCGTGCCCTGAAACATGCTGGTGCTGATCCTGGGCTGGCACTGGGCAGCACTGTGAGTGCTGTGTCCAGTTCTGGGCACCCCAGTCTGGGATGGACATTCAGGAGTTGGGGCAGGCCCAGAGGAGGGGAGCAGGGCTGCTGAGGGGTCTGGAACACAAGTCCTGAGGAGGGGCTGAGGGAGCTGGGGGTGTTTATCCTGGAGAAAAGGAGGCTCAGGGCACACCTCGTCCCTCTGAACAGCTCCTGGGAGGTGGCTGTGGCCAGGGGGGTCAGGCTCTGGCACAGTGAGAGGACACAGCCTCAGGCTGTGCCAGGGGAAGGGCGGGTGGGACATCAGGACAAAATTCTGCACAGAAAGAGTGACTGGGCACTGGGATGGGCTGCCCAGGGAGGTGGTGGAGCCACCATCCCTGGAAGGGTTTGGGAAAAGACTGGATGTGGCACTCAGTGCTTTGGTTTGGTGGGTGAGGAGGTGTCAGGTCATGGGTTGGACTTGATGGTCTCAAAGGTCTTTTCCAGCGTGGGTCATTCTGTGATTCTGTGACCAGACAGAATCTGGAGAGACCCAAATGATGATGCATTCACAGAGCCAGCCTCACTGTATGATGTGGCCAATTCCCCTTTGTCTGAGACCATTCCAGCTGGCTCAGAGGACGATGTGCTGGTGGAAAACCTGAGCAACAGAACCAGAACACGAGACCTCTGCGCATGCCCACCCATCGTTTGCTCCTTCCTGGCATCTGAGCGCTCTGGGCTGCAGGTGCTGTGTGGGAAATCCCCTGGCTGTCCCTGCCAGTGCCCTGCCACAGCCCTGCACGGCGTCACTGGTGTCACACATCCCTTCCCAGGCATCCCCAGCCTTGTGATCCCAGAGTGTCCCTGCCAGCAGGATCTGTGCTCAGGGGATCCCAGAGTGTCCCTGCCAGCTTGGTCTGTGCTCAGGGGATCCCAGAGTGTCCCTGCCAGCAGGATCTGTGCTCAGGGGATCCCAGAGTGTCCCTGCCAGCAGGGTCTGTGCTCAGGGGATCCCAGAGTGTCCCTGCCAGCAGGGTCTGTGCTCAGGGGATCCCAGAGTGTCCCTGCCAGCAGGGTCTGTGCTCAGGGGATCCCAGAGTGTCCCTGCCAGCAGGATCTGTGCTCAGAGCATCCCAGAGTGTCCCTGCCAGCAGGGTCTGTGCTCAGGGGATCCCAGAGTGTCCCTGCCAGCAGGGTCTGTGCTCAGGGGATCCCAGAGTGTCCCTGCCAGCAGGATCTGTGCTCAGAGCATCCCAGAGTGTCCCTGCCAGCGGGATCTGTGCTCAGGGGATCCCAGAGTGTCCCTGCCAGCAGGGTCTGTGCTCAGCGCATCCCAGAGTGTCCCTGCCAGCAGGGTGTGTGCTCAGGGGATCCCAGAGTGTCCCTGCCAGCAGGGTGTGTGCTCAGGGGATCCCAGAGTGTCCCTGCCAGCAGGATCTGTGCTCAGGGTATCCCAGAGTGTCCCTGCCAGCAGGATCTGTGCTCAGGGGATCCCAGAGTGTCCCTGCCAGCAGGGTCTGTGCTCAGGGGATCCCAGAGTGTCCCTGCCAGCAGGGTCTGTGCTCAGGGGATCCCAGAGTGTCCCTGCCAGCAGGGTCTGTGCTCAGCGCATCCCAGAGTGTCCCCTGCCAGCAGGATCGGTGCTCAGGGGATCCCAGAGTGTCCCTGCCAGCAGGGTGTGTGCTCAGGGGATCCCAGAGTGTCCCTGCCAGCAGGGTCTGTGCTCAGGGGATCCCAGAGTGTCCCTGCCAGCAGGGTGTGTGCTCAGGGGATCCCAGAGTGTCCCTGCCAGCAGGATCGGTGCTCAGGGGATCCCAGAGTGTCCCTGCCAGCAGGGTCTGTGCTCAGGGGATCCCAGAGTGTCCCTGCCAGCAGGGTCTGTGCTCAGGGGATCCCAGAGTGTCCCTGCCAGCAGGGTCTGTGCTCAGGGGATCCCAGAGTGTCCCTGCCAGCAGGATCTGTGCTCAGGGGATCCCAGAGTGTCCCTGCCAGCAGGGTCTGTGCTCAGGGGATCCCAGAGTGTCCCTGCCAGCAGGGTCTGTGCTCAGGGCATCCCAGAGTGTCCCTGCCAGCAGGGTCTGTGCTCAGCGGATCCCAGAGTGTCCCTGCCAGCAGGGTCTGTGCTCAGCGGATCCCAGAGTGTCCCTGCCAGCAGGGAATGTGCTCAGGGCCCAGGGCAGGGGTCTCCTGTCTGAGGGACATTTGATTGTCCACACTAGTGAGATGAACATCCCAATTGTTGCTGCTCCACACTATGAAAATCCAGCAAAATGCTCTTAGGAAGCCTTTGCTGCCCCAGTCCCTTCTCACAAACCCATTTTGGAGATGAATCCAGCACCCCAGGGTGCACACCCCTCCTCAAGCAGCCCAAAGCCTCCCCAGACTCTGTGCCTGTCGGGAATGAGAAACTTCCTGGGCTGTAGCAGTGTGGCCTGGGGGTTGAAAATTTACAATTTTCGTCCCTCTGTCGCTACTTCTTCCTTGGAGATGTGGTGTGGACGTTTAGCAGTGGATGCACAAAGCTGCCCAGCATGGTCTAACGCATGTTTACACATTCCTGCATCGCCAGGCGTGTTCCCTAAACCATGGATGGAAACCTTTGTGTAAGCCACCGAAAGATGGTTGTTAAAACACCTACCTGAAGCAGCTGATAGGAGGTTTGTGGTAAATTCTCAGGTGGAAATTTGAAAACTCTTTAGAAGCAAAATATGTAAGGACGAAAAATCCTTTGGCAGCCGGGATTTGCGGTGGCATCCGTCTGTGTGTGAGGCAGCGTGTCAGCAGAGAGATGTGCTTACCTAGCAATCAGCCTCTGGCTAACTGAGGAGGACCGGGAGAATACTGTACAGTGTTCCTGTAGGCATTAAATACCCGCTCTGGAAAGATTCTGGGCCGTGCTGGACTCTGATGGTGCCCAGTTTCTGATCCTGTCCAAGAATTTGATTGGAGTTAATTCTGTGTTTGGAGACTGTGACCCACCATCCTTTTTTAAATTTAGTCGAGAAGTATCAGTTTAATAACAGGAAACCTAATCTAGGAAAGATAACAGCTAATGCATTGAATATGCCTGCTTTTGAACTCTGAGAAAGTCTGAGATTCTTTAACATCCCGCCTTCTGTTTGTACTTTTGGATCACTTTTATGTCTAGCAATGGGCTCACTGAATACTCTGTATCTTCTTGGTGGGCGGTTTTTGGAAGCAGACTACTCAGTGATTTAAATTTTTGCCTTCCAATCTACCTCTTCTCCCAGGAATCCTCAAAAGCAGAGGAATCAATCTGACCTTTTCCAACGTTTTAACAGCATCAAACACAAAAGTTACAGCGTGAGATGAACACGAGGTGAAATTTTTGTTCTTAAATTTCTCAAGAAAGACTGGAAAAGCGAGCATTGTGTAGTGAACTCCGCTATTTCCAGCTAGAGCCCCCATAAAAAAAAAAAAAAAAAAAAACCAAAAAAAAACGCAACTAATTCTTGTTTACTTTGCGACACAGCCATAACGGGCCCCTCCTATTAAAATGTCCACGGAGGACGCTGTCAGGCTGTGGGAAGCGAGGCTTGCAGCTAGGCGAGCTGTTCCGCAGCCGGGATGCGGAGATGTGCTCGGTGCCGAGGAAAGGGGACATCTGCCCCTCGCCAGGCACCCGGGGCCGCCAGCGAAGTCCCCAACGCGCGGTGACAAAGGCTGCGCTCCAAGGCTGCTATTTCAGGAGGCCCCCGACCTGCAGCTGCGGGGATTCAATTCCTGCTTTGTGCCCTGTGCAGACCCCGGGCTCTGCGCGGCGCGTTCCCTCTAGCCAAGGATCAGCAGCCTGGCCCTTGTCCCCCCTTCCACCCCGGAGAGCCTCAGGGCGGCTCTTTGCTCCTCTCTGTGCGCTCTGGTCACACGAGCAGCGCCCATCCCACCGCTCCCACCGCATCCCAGCGGGATAATTTCCTGCCGGGGCTGCCGGGGCTGCCCCAGCGCTCGGGGTCAGCTCGGGAGCCGCGGTCCATCCCGCTCCCCCCGGTCCGGAGGAAACCCGGGCTGCCGTGCGGGGAAACCCGGGCTGCCCGTGCGGGGTAACCCGGGCTGCCGGGCCCTCGGACAGCCCAGCATCCCGCTCCTCCCGGTCCGGAGGAAACCCGGGCTGCCGGGCCCTCGGACAGCCCAGCATCCCGCTCCCCCCGGCTCCGGAGGGGCTGCCGGGCCCTCGGACGCCCCAGCATCCCGCTCCTCCCGGCTCCGGAGGGGCTGCCGGGCCCTCGGACAGCCCAGCATCCCGCTCCTCCCGGTCCGGAGGGGCTGCCGGGCCCTCGGACAGCCCAGCATCCCGCTCCCCCCGGTCCGGAGGGGCTGCCGGGCCCTCTGATAGCCCCAGCATCCCGCTCCGCTCCCGGGAGGCCAGGCCCGAGCTCGGCCGCGTTCCTGCAGCAATCTCGGAGCATGCGGTGGGGTTTCTCACTCTCCGGAAGAGACAGAAGCCAGCACCTGGTGTGGCTTGGGCTCCCTTGGATCCTGGCTCGGGATTCCCAGCTGTGTATGCGAACATTTTACCGGGCAGAAGGTTCTGCAGAGCTGGCTCTTAAAACTGTGTCTTTTTAGCTATCAAAGTAACCACACTCGAGATCAGTGAAAGTGACTGTGAGAGGAGGCTGAAGCGTTCATTGGAGCCCTGAGAGCTTCCACACCGGGCTGATTAAATAGGTTTGGGTTGTTAATGGCTGTCCTAAACTAGGTTCGTCCTCTGCTTTGACACAGGTTCATATCCAAAATCAGGCAGGCCCCACTCAGCGTGGCTGTGGACGGGAGGAAAAAGTCCTACGGACCTGCGAGGGGAGCAGCCCCCCGAGTGCCAGACAGAAAAGCTCCGTGCAGGTCTTTTCTAAAAGCGTTTCACCCGTCCGTGGTGCTGGCAGCGGCTCTCTCTGCAGAACCCGCCCGGGAAAGACCCCTGGGATTACACCGGCAAGGACGGCTGGCAACTGGCAGCGCATCCGAGGCAGAACTTACTGGTAGGTGAGGGGAAAGAAAAACAGTTATGAATATTGGCTGAAAAAGAGAAGTCTCTCAGCATTTCCTGCCCTCCTCGCACGCTCTCAAAAATAAAACCCGCTGCTTTTGCCAGCTGCGTCACCTCGGCTCTGGCTTCTCCTCGTACTGACTGGACAGGACAGGGGGACGGAGCCCTGACAGGGCGGTCAGCAGCTCCCGTCGCTCGTGTCCAGCTGCAAAATCATTGTCTGAGGGGACAGCACACTTCCTCCGTGTGGGTCAGCTCCTCTTTCAGACCTCTTTTTCTGGTGGCTTTCCGTGCTCAGCTCTCTGAAGATCACTGAGGATGTTAGAGTACGCTACCTAAGTGCTCTCAACTTCACAGCACTGCCCACCCAACACCTTCTAAATTGCTTCGGTCTGATTAGCATCCCCATCTCAGAGGTGACTTTTCCTCTGGGAGCCCACTGGGCCAGGACAGATCTCCTCTACTCGGAATTTAAAACGGCAGGCATGGGAGGAAAAAGGAAACCGTAGTGCTGCAGAGGAGCACCGGCTATTTCCAAACCAGCAGCGCTCTCCTCCCCCCGCTCCGTGCCCCTAACGCTGCCAAGCCGCATCGAATTGGTAGAATTTTAGCAGCGCTCCCCCTCTCCCGTGTTGCGTGTCGGTGTGTTTTACACAAAAATGAGAGAACGCAGATAAACTGTGAAGGTGGTGCGGGTCTTTGGATGCTCCCTGGAACCTGTGCCGCTCCACCCCCGTCAAACGGGGAGAGGGGGCAGCCCTGGGAGCAGCGCAGGCCGGTACCTGGGGAAGCGAGGCGCTCTGCTCCAGCCGCTCCAGGTGTGGTGGGTGGCAGGTGCTAGGCCAAGCCCCTCGCAGTCTCGGGCGTTGCAGGACGAGTGTGAGCGTTGTAGGATGTGAGGACAGCCCTTCACGTCCCAACGTTATGCATCAGACATAAAAGGACAAAAGGTTGGCCCGGGTTCGTGATCTCCTCTCTTCAGGCAACAATCACTGTCCTAGGAAAACTCCAAATCCAGATTTCTGCTGAGCCACGGGTTTTTTTTTGTTTTTTTTTCCTCTTCGCTGTCATTCTCCCCTTCCATGTGCAGAAAGCACAGCATCATTCCAAAGCATGGTCCGGGACATGCCAAGGTCAGGGGCTCTCGGCCGTGGCCGCAGCGTCGCGGTGATCTGACCCCAGACCCTGGGGCTCTGTGCCGTGCCACGACTCGTGTCCCCCCACATGCTGCTCTGGGGACAGCGGGGGCGTTTTCCAGGGGGGATGCTGGCCACCCCCAGCCCTGCCGAGGCACTGCCCCTGCGAGGAGACAGCAGCGGCTTCTTCCAGGCGTCGTGAGGCGCCGGTTCCCGCACCGGGCCTTAAATCCCGGCCCCGGTCCCGCCAGGGCGGGGGTCGGGGCCCCGCAGCCGCGCTCCGGGGGTGGCCGTGCGGCCAGCAGCGCGGCTCCCAGCGCTGCCCCGGCGGCCAGGGGCGAGCAGGGCCGCTCCCCGCCGGAGCCGCCGCCTTGTTTTCGTTGGCGCGGCGGCGGGGATGGCCGAGCGGGGTCGGGGGCAGCCCGGGCGGTCCCGGCAGGCGGCACCGCGGCTGAGGACGGGCTCGTTGTGCCCCAGCCCGCGGAGCTGCGCACCCCGCGGAGCTGCTCGGCCCGCGGCCCCACGCGGGTCGGCGCTCGCACGGCTCCGCGGCCACGGCCGCGCTGGCACACGCGTGGGGCCTGGCCTGCCCCGCTGCGGCCCCGCCGCCGCCTGCCCGGGGTCTCTCTCAGGCCGCCGCGGGCGGCGGGAGGGGAGGAGGGAGCCCCGCGGCCTGCTTTTAGCACAATAAAGTGTTTTTCGTTCCTTTCCCTGCGTGAGGTCAGAGAGCGCTCCCGGCTGCTGGCGTTGCCGAGGCCGGCGAGGCCGGGAGGGTCCAGGCGAGCGCCTGCGGGGACCAGAAGGGGCTCGGGGTCTGCCGAGCGTGTGCGCCGCTTCTGCGGGGGCACCTCCCCAGGAAGAACCCCCTGCCCCGAAGCGGCAGGTGGCGGTTCTGGGCGAGCCGGCGGAAAGATCCGGCGAGGCTATTTCTGTGTAAGAAAATGAGAGCGAAGACAGGCGGGTGGGAAGGGAGCAAAAGGGAGAGAGGCCACAGCCGGCCTCCCTGTCGGAGCCGGGGGTCCCGTAGGGCCGAGGTCTCGGGATGCGACTGCCCCGAAGGCGGAGGGGTGGCCGGGAGGGAAAAGACAGAGTT
This sequence comes from Catharus ustulatus, assembly GCF_009819885.2. NCBI lineage: Eukaryota > Metazoa > Chordata > Aves > Passeriformes > Turdidae > Catharus > Catharus ustulatus. Next base: position 269,581 of record NW_024879445.1, on the reverse strand, counting down.
TGGAAACAGATTTGTGTCCATGTGAGCTCTCAGTGGGGGCCGGGGTGCTGCCGGTGGCGAGCGAGGCAGCCGGGAGAGAGCCTCGAGTCCCTGCACCGGCACATCCCGAGCTCGGAGCGGGGCAGCGGCGGCGTCCCCCACCCCACAGCCCGCTGCCCCTTCCTCGGTGTCACGGCTCCCCGGCGGCCGAGGGCGGAGGGGGAGGCTCGGGCAGGGGAGCAGAGCCGAGCCCACCTGCGGCCTCAGCAGGGATCGGTTCCGTGTCTCGGCCGGTTCCGCGGGCCAGGAGTGTGCGCGGGTGCGTGGCTGCTGGTGAGGGCGAGGAGCGGGGCTGCCCGCCGGGCTTGCAGCCGAAATTTGTTTTGGCCTGTGGGAAAGGCCGTTATTCCCCGCTTCCCCCTCCCCACACGTCCAGTCGTTTTGCCGAAAAATAAACCAATAAACCTGGGAGCGGTCTAAGCCTCGTGATTTTTCCCTTTAACTCTCCCCACCCTCACGCGTGGCCGTGGGTCTGCATCCGCCACGTGGATGGGAGGCAGTGGGGAGTGAAGCCCCCCAGGGTCAGCAGAATCCAGCCCAGGGCCCCCGCGCCTCCGCTGGGCCGTGCTCCCCGGTGCCCGCCGCGGTCCGGGGGCTGTCCCTCGCCGAGGGGCGCGGGGCACAGAGGGCAGGGCAGCCCCGGCGGCATGCGGGGGGCTCCCCGCCACCCCCAGCGTCCGCACAGCGCTCCCTGTCCCGCCCCTGCGGCGGCCCGGCCCGGCCCGGCGGGGAGCGCGGCCCCGGGGGCGGCAGCGTCACCCCGGCCCGGGAAGGGGAAGTCGGTCTGCTGAAAAGTTGGTGACAGGTTGGGGCGGCGGAGGCAGAGCGGGCAGGTGCCGCCGCCGCTGCCGGGGCGGCGGAGCGCTCGGGGGGCGGCCGGCTGCGAGCAAACTTTGATTCCTGCTACAGAACATGTTAAGAGTTTTCCTGGGTTTTGGCTGCGTCTGGGGACATCTTGTGATGTTTTAGAGAACAGGACATGATCTCACATGGCGAGGAGCTCTTTAGTTTCTTAATCATTTCACGGTTCCTTCAGAGGCTTTTTTCCACCTAAAACGTTTAGTTTCAGCTCAGTGATCAGCTGCAAAAGCTCGGCGGGGAGCGGAAGAGTTGAATTATTCCAACCTGAGAGAGCCCCTCACAAAAAAAAAAAAAAAAAAAAAAAAAGGAAAGAAAAAAAAAGAGAGAAAATAAAGAAGGAAAAAAGAGAAAAGAAAGAAGCGAGAAAAAAGAAAATAAAGAAGAGAAAATAGAAGAAAAGAAAATACAAGAAAGCAGAAAGGAGGAAAAGATAAACGGAAAATACAAGAAAAAAGAACATAAAACAATAAAAACAAAAGGAAAAAAAAAAAGAGGGAAAAGGAAGAGGTTGTAATACCACGACGTGGAAACTTTTTCTTGCCTCCGTTTCCCCAAGTCTTGAAGAGCCGGAATGGAGCTGGAGAAAGCCTACGCGACACCTCGAGCCGGCCGCACAGGTGGGACCCGGGCCGGGGGCTGCGGGGAGCCCGGCGGCTCCGCGGACAAGGGGGGCGCCGGCGTGAGCGGGGCAGAGCCGGGCGCGGTGGGAGCAGCACCCCGCCAGGCCGTCGGGGCGGTGCGGCGGGCTGCCGGGAGCTCCGAGAGCCGCGCAGGGACACCCCGGTGTCCGTGTGCCCCGCGGCTGGGCCAGCTGGGCAGCAGGACGGGCACCGGGGCTGGGCGAGAGGCGGCGGGAGCCCCGCCACGCCGTCCCTGCGGGGAGCGCGGGCGGTGGAGGGCGCGGAGGCGGCCTGGCGGCTCGGTGGCGGAATGCAATTTCGAAGCGATCGATGTGGCCTTTTATTAGTTAAATCGCCTGAATAATCGTTTAATCGATAAAGCATTTCATGGCGCGGCGGAGGCGGCCGCGAGCGGGGGTGGCCGCAGGGGCAGCGGCACCGACAGCGCTGCCTGGGCTGGGCAGGAGGACTCGGACGGGCCGGGCGCGCCGGGACAGGGCCCTCCAAAGGCTCTGCCGCCCCTGACCCCTGTGGGGAGCCGGGCCGACGGGCCTTCCCTCAGTACCGGGTGAGCAAGGAGGAGAAGGAGAACGGGGAGCTCACGGCGGGGATGGAGGCCGGGCAGGACGGGAGCCGGCGCTGCCTGCCCGCCCGTCCCTCCGCCGCTCGCCGGCCCCGACGGCCGCCCCGAGCCGAGGGTGGAGGGCAGCGGGGCCGGCCCGCCCGGCGGACGCGGGCTCGGCTGCGGTCCCGGCCCCCGCCGTTCCCCGGCCGGGCTCTGCGGGCTGGCTCCGCGCTGCCGCTCGGCCGCGCCCCGCAGTTTCGACTTCAACGAAAACTCGGCCCGCGCTCGCCCGTGCGCAGCGGGCGCCGGACCCGCGCGGCCGAAGGGGGCCCAGGGCACGGCCCCGGTGTCGCCGAGACCGAAAGGGCTCGGCGGGGCTGGAAAGGCTCGCCCCGGGACGGCGGGTTAAGCTCCGCCGCACTCTCGTCCCCACAAAGATCCCCGTGGGAGAACATCGGGGCGGCGGGGCCGAGGATGTCGGTTCAGGGGGCTCTGCCAGGGTCACCCGGGAGGCGAGGGGCGCTGCCCGGGTCTCCTCGCCGCCCCAGCGGTCACGGCCGGGGCAGCGCCGCCGGGGGCACGACCCGCGGGCGCGGCGGCCTCAGCGCAAACTCGCCACTTCTGGGCGCGGCGGCCGCCCAGCCCCGGCGCGACCGCGGGCAGCGCGAGCAGGCGGAGAACCTCCATGCCCGCCGCCTCTACCCGCGCCCCTCCGCGCCCGCACCCACGGCGGGGCTCCCGGGGGCGCCGGGGACGCACGGTCCCGACACGCGCCGTCCGGGCGTCGGGGAAACAAACCAACGGCGGCGGGGAGCAGCGCGGGGCCGCGGGATGGCGCAGGCCCTCGGACGGGCCGTCGGGGGCGGTGCGAACGCGGCCCGGTCCCGCAGCCCCGACGGGCCCCGCCCGCGCCTCGGCCACGAGCGGCTGCGCCCGGGCCCGGCCCGCGGGGCCGCGGCCACGCCCCCCCGCTGCCCATTGGCTCGCGGCCCGCCAATAGGGAGCGCCGCCGCGCCGCGGCCAATGCGGGGCGGCCGCAGGTGAACTTTGCGATTGGCCGCGGCGCTGAGTGACAGCCCGGCCCCGCCCCCGCCGCTGTCCGCCCGCGCGGTGCTGAAGCGCCGCCCGCCGCCCCCTCCGCGCGCGCGGCGGGGCTCGGGGCGGGGCCGGTCCCGGGGCGGCCCCGACGGACCCCCCGACCCCCCCCCCCCCCCGCCCGCCCCCGCGCTGCCCCGGCCCCGCCCCGCGCCCCCGCCCCCGCTCCCGCCGCCCGCCACAACCCCCGCCGCCCGCCGCCGGCCGGCAGCGCGCCGGGCGCACCGCCCGAGCCAGCCAGGCGCCGCCGCCCCGGCGGCCGACGGCGGGCGGAGGGGAGGGGAGGGGAGGGAGAGAGGGAGGGGAGGGGGCGCCGCGGCCCCGGCGGGCGGGCAGCGATGGTCGCGCCGCGCCGGCGCCCCAGGTCGGACGGCGGCCGCTGACGGGGCGGCCCGGTCCCGCGGGGCCGCGGCGAGCCCGGCCCCCATCCCGCTCCCCGCCCTCTCGCACACCTTCCCCCGCCGCTCCCCTCGCCCACCGCCGCCGCCCCGCCCGGCGCCGCGAGTTGCTGCGAGCGGCGCGGCGGGGGGCGGCACAGGCGGAGCGCGCCGCCGCCCCGGGACCGAGCCCCGCGGACGGGGCGCCCGCCCCCGCCGCCGCCGCCCGCCTCGGCCGCCGCCGCCGCCGCCGCGCAGCCGCCGGCACCGCCAGCACAAAGAGCCGTCGGGCGGGCAGCGCTGGGCTCCGGTCCGCCGGACAGAGGCGCTCGCCCCTCTCCGCGCCCCCGGAGCCCGGCGGTGGGTGCTGCTCATCGGCAGCCGCCCGGGGAGCGGCTCGGACCAGGGGCTCAGTCCGGGGCCGCCCCCCGACGGAGCCTCCCGAGCCTGCGAGCGGCGCGGGAGCCGCGCTCGGCCAGCGCTCTTGGATATCGCGACCCCTCTTGAGGCAGGACTCTTCGCTTTTTGAGGGGTTTTGTTCTGTTTTATTTTTCACCCCTTTTTGGTTTTTTTTTTTTTTCCTTTTAAATTTTTTTTGTTTCGTTTGGTTTGGTTTTTTTTATTTGTTATTGTTTTTGGGTTTTTTTTGTTTTGTTTTTATGCGTTTGTTTTGGGTTTTTTTTTTTATTTGCTTGTTTGGTTCTGGTCGTTCTCCGTCCTTTTTCGCGGGCTCCCTCCCCCAGCCCGAAACCCGAGCGCCGCCGGCGAATCGAGATCAGCTCGGCGAGGCCGCCCGGCCCCGGACCGCTCCGATGGAAATACACTGTAAGCACGACCCGTTCGCAGCGATGCACAGTAAGTGGCTGCCCTTCAACTTGTCCGAGCGGCCGCGACGGGCTCCGCGCGATCGCCGTCCTCCCCCGGCACGATCGGTGCCACCTGCTCCGGGGGCTGCTTTCCCGTAGAGAAAGAGCCGATGCCACCGCGCGTGTGTGTCGGTACAGACGGATGTATAAACACGTCTTGAGATGCGTGCACAGCCACCAGTGCACACGGACGCGCGCTGTGTGCATGCATGGATACATTGATGTTACATGTATGTGCGTTTCTTTATTTTTCGCCCTCAAGCAAATATCCGGGGGAAAAAAAAGCCGCCGGGTATTTCTTTCGAACGGAAAAAGTTTGCTGCACGGTATTCTTCCTCTTTTTCAACGTTTTGAAATTTGTGAATTGGAAATAAAGCAAAAAAAAACCCAAAAAAACCAAAACAACTGAACCCACTTAAACAAACAAACAAATAGAAGCCTCCGCCCCCCCAAACCCCAAACAAATTGAACGAATGAGAAAGGCGAGGAACCGGGCTGGAGGAAAGATTTTTGTCTTTTTAAACCCCGAAGAATGGCGTCGACCGCGGCGTGGGGCGGCCGGTGAAGTTAACAGGTCGTGCGCGATGGGTTCGCCCGAGATTTGTTGTGCTTGAGAGGTCGGGGAAGACTTATCCATTAGCACAGTGTTATGTGAAATGACATCTTCTCTCACGGTGAGTTAAACGCTGCATTACGGCGAGAGATTGCGAGGGAATTTAAGGTAGAACTAATCTCATTTCCCGGCGCACCGCAGCCTTTCGGCTCAAAGAAATTTGTTTGCAAAATAAACCGCCGAGCCACGGAACTGGAGATTCCCTCCCTGCGTCCCTTGTCCTCTCGGCGGCCCTTTTCCCATCCTTCTCGCCGCCGCTCGATTTCTGGGGTGGTGCAGGGCTGGGACGGCGGCGGGCGGGGGCTCAGCCGCCCCCGTGAAAGCGTTCGACCCCCGCGTTCATTTCTCCGCCGGCGCCGAACCAAATCACTTTTTCCCAAAGGCGAACTTTAAGGTCGGAAAGCCCTCTCTCTGCGCGCGGTGCGGGGGCGGGGTGCGGGGTGGGCGCGGAATCCCCTCCGCCGGAGCGCCCCTCGCCCCGGTGGCGAGCGGACACGCAGGACGGGCTCCCCGGGCAGGAGCAGCCGCGGCGGGGTTCAGAGGCGCCTCTGGCGTCATTCGCGGCCGTGCAAAATCGATGCCGTCCTCAGGAATTTCGGGGCAAACAGCGGGAATAAAACCAAAACGCCGGCGCCTTTTCTCCGGTGCCGGCCGCGGTCGGGGAAGCCACCGGGGCCGTTTGCTGCCAAGCGATCTCCGGACCCGCGGCTCCTCAGGGCCGTGAGGGCGGACGTGGGGTCGGGACCCCCCTGCAAAAAGGCGGAGGAGGACGGGGAGCCGGCGGCAGCGGGAGGAGCGGGGTGGCAGCACGGCCGCGGAGAACGGTGGCCGTGGCCGGTGCAGTCCCGAGCGAAATTCCGGTCCCTTCTGGCGCCGAGCCGGTCCCCGCTGCCTCCTCGTCCCGCGTGGGCAGAGCTGCTGGCCGCCGCCGTGCGGGGACGAGGCGGGCCGGGCAGAGCCGGAGCGGCGGCGGGTCCCCAGGACTGGCTCCCTCGGCTTCCACTCGCTCCCCGCCTGCTCCACGGCTCGGGGTTAGGCCCGCGGACCCTTCCTCAGGGCTTCCCCCTCCCGAAACAGCCCCCGAGTCTCTTCCCGTCCCCGCTCCCTACGGAGGACCCTGCGGACAGGGGCCCGGGGGGGGCGGCTGCCCCATCCTCGCTCCGAGCTGCGGACGGAGCTCGGTGCCCCCGCAGCCCCAGCAGCCCCCGGCCCGACGGGGCCCCCGGCTCGCAGGCGCCCGGAGCGCGACCCCGGCAGAGAGGCCCCGGCGGGCAGGAGCCAGGCTGGGCCCCGGTGCCGCTGCCCAGGCCGGGGCAGGTTTGGAGGAAGGGACGGCCGTGGTCCCAGCCTTTGTTTCCGACGCCTGGAGGGTCGATGCTCCCGGCCTGGGCAGGCCCGGCTCCTAGCGGCCTCCGGGGACTGGGGACAGGCTCCGGGGGTAAAGCCGGCCCTTCCCTGAGAAAGGCATCTCTTAATGATGCCTTCTCTATCCTTTCCCTCTGTTCTTTCCCTTTCTTTTTGTCTCCTTTTATTTTTCTCTCATTTCCTTCCTTCCTTCCTTCCTTCCTTCCTTCCTTCCTTCCTTCCTTCCTTCCTTCCTTCCTTCCTTCCTTCCTTCCTTCCTTCCTTCCTTCCTTCCTTCCTTCCTCCCTTCCTCCCTTCCTCCCTTCCTCCCTTCCTCCCTCGCTTCATTTCCTTCCTTCCTTTTCTTCCTTCTTTCCTTTTCCCCCCTGCTTCTCCCCTAGCCCGAGCAGCACCCCAGGCTCTTCCCGCTCAAACTGAACGCACTGTGTGCGATCCCTCGCACCTGAAGCCCTGAGGAGCCCGAGCTCTCGTTGCCCGCAGCCTCCCGGGCAGGTCCCGCGTTCCTCCGCCGCCGAGCTCTGTCCCGGTGTCCCGGGCATCCATCCGGGCAGGCGTCCGGCCCCGGTGGGAAGCACGGACCCGCGGCAGAGCCTGCCTGGCACCGATGAAGGCAGAGCAGGCTCCTGTCTGCTCGCCACAGCTTTTAACATCACCTATTTCACGGGGGTTCGTTGTGCGTCCCTGCGGTGCTAAAAGGTGTTCGCAAAGTTTGCCATCAGTAGTGAAATAACCAGATTTAAATGAAAATAGCTCTGTATACATATTTTCTAAACACTGAGGCATTTGGCTTGCCAGCTTATTCAGTGCGGTTCCAGCCGTGCTCAGAGAGATGTTCTGCATTACTTTTGTTTCAGAATTGGCATCTGTACTATCACTATGTCTCGTTTTTAGCTTCTCCGCTCCTCTGTAATATAAGTATTGAATGAATAACAACATAAGGGTTAATTATATTACCTTCCATAACGTGGGATTAATGTGTGTTCAAGGGGCTTGCACACTTTGCTGTTCCTCTAAGTGGGTCCTGTATCCCATCAGATACACAATTACTTTGCTAAAGGTGAACAGTGAAAACCTCCTCAAAAAGGAGCCATACACTGCAGGGCTTGCCCAAGTGTTCATGTTTTATTCGTGGGATCATAATATCTGCCAAGACTGCTTTAAATTCTAGGAGCAGGATCCTTCTTTTCTTCTTTCCTTCCTTCTTTCCTTCTTTCCTTCTTTCCTTCTTTCCTTCTTTCCTTCTTTCCTTCTTTCCTTCTTTCCTTCTTTCCTTCTTTCCTTCTTTCCTTCCTCCTGTCCTTCCTTCTTTCCTTCTTTCCTTCTTTCCTTGTTTTCTTCTTTCTTTCCTCCTCTCCTTCCTTCTTTCCTCCTCTCCTTCTCTCCTCATTTCTCTCTCTTTCTCTCTTTATTTCTCGTTCTCTCTGTTTTTTGTCCCTTTCTTTTTTTTTTCCTCTCTTTCTTTCCCCCTTCCCCCACTTGATTAATTCAAGGCATCTGGGGAGCACCAAAACAAAACGCAGGGTTTAATTTCATCTATTTCCCGTGCTCAGACAGAGGCAGTAGGTGGGCTGAGCGGTCACCCAGCCTCATTTCCCGCTGGCCGGAGCATCCTCCGCTCCACGGGACAGCGCGGGGCCTGACCGCGACTTTGCTCGGGCGACTTCGGGAGGAGGGAGGCTCGCCACCGGGGTGCCGAACACGGCCGAGGGACCCCTCGTTTTCCCAGGGTCTTCCCGTCCAGCCGGTGTCCCTGCGGCGGGGAGGTCACCGGGGACACCGGGCCGGGGCTGGGAGGCGGCTCCCGGCGGCGGCGAGCGCTGGGGATGGAGGTTGTGCCCTGCAGAGCATCTGAAACTCTCACCCAGCTCTTCTCCGGCCCTTCTCCCCCTCCCCTGTGTGTTCCAGGACATGGAGGCGTGAACCAGCTGGGGGGAGTTTTTGTGAACGGCCGCCCTCTCCCAGATGTCGTCCGCCAGAGGATCGTGGAGCTCGCCCACCAAGGGGTCCGGCCGTGTGACATCTCCCGGCAGCTCCGCGTCAGCCACGGCTGCGTCAGCAAAATACTCGGCAGGTAAAGGGGCACGGCACATCCTTGTGTCCGTCAGGATGGAGAGGTGTCGGTGCCAGCCGCAGAGACAGGAGAGCAGTGGTGTTGTACGCCTGGTGTGCAGAGAAAGAGACAGCACCCGCGGGTCTCCTTAGCCCCTGTTACAATTTCTTGTGGGTAATTCCAGAATGCCACGAGTATTTGCTGTGTGTATCCTGTATGTCCTGCCTGCTCCGAGCAAGAAGGGAAATCTGGAAATTCAGCAAAATGTGAAAAAAAAGCAGAAGTTGTGGAAATTACTTGTTTTGCTGCTCGAGTAGAACTCTTTAAAAATAATATTATCATAATATGTGTTTCATCAATATTGCGGCACGTGCAGCTGTTCTGCTGTCTGTCCCACAGTTTATAGTCAAACATCTCTTTCCAGTCTTCTCCTGGATTAAGAGAGCACAGAACACCCTAAGCAACCAGCAATCATCTTATTTGGGCTACTTTAGGAGTAGCTCTCTGTTCAGCTAGGAGCTGCTCCAAACACTATGGCAACAGGATATTAAACTCTGAATTAATATTATTCCCTCATTGCCTTTTAAAATTCGGCATAGATTCAGGTAAAAAAAGCCACACTTGCTTTTTCCCTTTTGGATTTCTTAAGATTCTGTGCAAACCTAAACTTAATTTGTATAAATTACCATTTCCAAAAGGTTTGGAAGCCCAGGTATTCTTACAGACTTGGGCAACTTATATTAAGGGGATTTTTTTTTCCCTTTACAAAGGGTTTTTCTTTATCATCTGGAAAGGTTAATTGCTGACCTGTTTGCTAAGATTTCAGTTAATTTCATTGTTTAGAATTTCACTATTTTATTTTAATTTTTTCCCCCCCTAGTTCCTAACAAATATCCTTTCTTGCACGTAGCATAGCTGCAAAGATGATTAAGGCTTGGAAGCAGGCAGTTTGTTTACCCACCAGGCAAAAGTCTGATGGTTTTACTTCTGGCTGTTTAGGGTTGCTGTTAGGTGTATTTGCACTACAGAGCTCAGAGCGAGGTTCCAGAGCTCTGTCATTAAAGTTGTCAACAATAAATTGGGATTTCATAGCTCATTATTTTCCTAACTAATAATTACAGTGGGCAAAACGTCTCTGCAATTGCAGCTCTGTGTGTGTATGTTTTCTCGTATTTGTGCACGCGTGTGAGAAATGGGAATCCTTATGACAAATCCTTGCATTTGGAATTCCATTATCAGAATCTTTAAAAAACATTCAGCTTTAAAAAAACACCCAGATAACCAGCTGTTGCAGGGCAAGGGGAGCTCTGAGCTCTCAGAGGAGGGTGCCCACCCTACAGCTGCCTTTGCAGCTCTCTGAAGGAAAAGGCCCTGACCTGCTGCACATGGAACAATGCCGCTGCAATGGAGTGGGAGTCAGGGATGCTGCAGCCCTGCAGCCTGCAGGCCTTGTGGCCGTGCCCAGATTCACGGCCAGGGTGCAGAGGGGGAGCTGTCCCCATCGTGGTGACCTCCCCCTGCACCCAGGGAAGGGGATCTGGGCCAGCCCTGCCCCTCCTGAGCCCTCCTGTGGGCTCACCCCGAGAGTAGGAGGGCAGAGGTGAAAGGCTTTGGGAGCAGGGGTGCTGCTGCTCTGAAGGCACCGGAGGTAGTCCCCAGGTGAGCTCCTCTCAGGTGCAGTGCTGTGGGTCTGGGCTCTCCCAGCGTGCTGATGGCACAGCAGTGCTGCTCTTGTCCTGGACTGCAGGGCACTGATCACGGGCACTGCTGTGAAAAAACATAGAGAAACACTTAATTAAACCCATCATTTTGACTAGATTTAGGAGAACTGTGAGTCCTTGTCTGGCAGCATTTGCAGTATTGTCTGGCTGTATTCTACATCTCCTCAAAGTGGTGCCAGCAGCCTCAGCCTTGAGGCTTTGAGGCTGGAGGTGCGAGATTTTAGAAGGTTCATGGCCCATGGTTGCTGTTGTTTTGTCATGTCCTCATGGAATTGTGAGAGGAGGTAAATTTTTTCCCTCTGCTCTCACAGCATTTAGGGGCAGCAGGAGGGTTAACCCATCTCTAACACTCAACATTTGCTGTTATTGATATTGCATAAATGGCTCATGGAGACATTTGCACACAGAGTCCCTGAGAACATGTATGAACAATTTGATGTCAGCCTCTTTAAAGGAACTTTAGGCCCTGCCCACAGAACTCTCCTAGAAACACCGAGAACAGGGAGCCTGGCAAAAATTTGATGACCATGATTGCATGTTCCAGTGAGGCAGACTTTGGCTGTGCAGACTGCTTGTGCTCTGCTCAGGCTTGAAAAATGGGGCAAATTTATTTTTTTTCTTTTGTATAATGGTTATGTCAGATAGTTGCAGGGAAAATATATTAATAAGCAGCCTTATCTTTCTTCTTGGGAGATTTTCTCAGCTAGAAATGCGGGCACAGCTGCCGTGTGAGATGGCAAAGCCACCAAGAGCCATGGATCTCATGTGATGCACATGTGAAAAAATCGGTCAGATTCGTTTTGGTTTAGGGATGTCATTCCCCACCTTTCCTGGGGACATGGCATCAGCAGAGCTGCTGGTGGTGGTGGAGATGCTGCCCCCGAGGAAGTGCTGGCCACAGAAACCGAGCTGGAGCATGAGCAGCTCCCTTTCCCCCAAAATTTGCTATGGAAACTACTGAAAACATAGCGATGAAAAGGGTACATTCTGAAAAACAGGAACTATTTAAACCGTAAAATGCATATTAAAATCATAAAACAGGAAAAAGATATGCTGGTGTATTTATTCCAGAGTGCAAATAAAATATACCTGGCCTTCATTTCACTTTGGATCATAACAAGCTGTAGATATTCATGACAGCATTTCTGTAAAAACAGTGATTTGCTACAAAAGAGCCCACTGCAAAAAGTGGTCTTTGGTGTGATTTGTTTCTATTATTGCCAGTGCTGCTGATTAATAACACACATTTTCAGTTAATTTTGGATCTCAGCATGCCCTTTAATCTTGCGTTGTTTCTTTTGTCTTGCTATTACAGAAAAATACATATTGTATCCCGAGGCCCAATTCCAATTACTATAAGTTAATCTATTAGGTGATAAAGAACCACGCAGGCAGAAAATGTGTATGTGAAAGTGAAGATGTATCTCAGGATTTGCTGGGGTTTGGTTACCTTGAAACGATGTTCTTGATAAATCTCAGAGCGTGTTCCCTGTCCGTGTGTGATAACCAAAGCTTTGTTTTGGATGTTGTCCCAGGTATTACGAAACCGGGAGTATTAAGCCTGGAGTGATTGGAGGATCAAAACCAAAGGTCGCCACACCCAAAGTCGTCGAAAAAATCGCAGAGTACAAACGCCAAAATCCCACCATGTTTGCCTGGGAGATCAGGGACAGGCTCCTCGCAGAGCGAGTGTGTGACAATGACACCGTGCCCAGCGTCAGCTCCATCAACAGGTAAAGCTCAGCTGGCTCTGCCTGGGCAGCTCCTGGCAGCTCCATCACCACCTCTTTGTCCTTGGGTAGGGCTGGGTGCTGGGCTGTTTGTGAGAGAAGCAGCCTGACCTGACTCCCTGGGGCACTGGGCTGGCAGCAGCCGTGTGTGTGCTTCCCTGGGTGGCTGATGAGGATGAGGAGGATGAGGAGGGTTTCCTGGAGTGGGCAGGGGGCTCTGCCCTGGGCCTTGCTGGGAATGACCCCATGTGTTTGCTGTGACCAAAGGCTCTGCTCTGTGGGTGGGGGTTCAGTGGGACGGGCTTTGCCCGGGGGGGAAGCTCAGATGGGCACTGAGCAGGGTGGCAGTTTTTGGGAAAGGAAGGGACCCAGGCATGGCTCTGAGGTGCCATTCTGTCACTGGGTCTGAGGTACCATCCTGTCACTGGCTCTGAGGTACCATCCTGTCACCGGGTCTGAGGTACCATTTCATCACTGGGTCTGAGGTACCATCCTGTCACTGGGTCTGAGGTACCATTCTGTCACCGGCTCTGAGGTACCATCCTGTCACTGGGTCTGAGGTACCATTCTGTCACTGGGTCTGAGGTACCATCCTGTCACCTGAAGCCTCAGTGGTGCTGCTGACATTGGCCCAGGACGGTGTTCAGTGTGAATATCAATGGAGGAACTTGGTTGGTAGAGTCTGAGGGCGTCTGTTGTCTGCTTTTTACCTTGGGGAACTGAAGCGGCCTCGAATTGCTTTTGTGAAAGTGCGGGGGGATCTCATTCGGAGGGTCAGCCCCAGGTTTGGGTGTTTTGCCACGGCTTTGCAAGGCAGGGCTGAGTTAGGGGCTCCAACCTGCTGCCTTGTCCCTTACACCTTCCCTGCCCACGGTTTCCTCCTGAGTCAAGCGACCTGTAAAGCTGGAAAAACCCAGTGAAACAGCAAGTGAGATCTCCAGCCCTGCAGAGCAGCAGTGAGAGATGAGTGCTAGAGCAGCACAGCTCTGGGGCACCCCTGGCGAGCAGGGTTCTTTGATTTTCACTCTGTTCCAGGCTTCCTCCTCACCACGCTGGTGAGATGATTTTCACTTGTGCAACTGCATGCAAATTCTTCGAATGCAGCTCGCTATAAAATGTCTCATTTGCGTCCAGACGTGAAATAAATTGATGCAATATTCTTTTATTGGCTATCCCAATCTGATTTGCATTCACGGAGTTGCCGCTTGAGTAGCTGGAGTGGCTTCCCCAGCGCTGGTGGAGAGTGCAGTCTCTGCCTTGATGGACTAAACGTGGAGTCAGATGTTTGTGGAATTAAAAAAAAAAAAAAGTGTCAGTTCATGAGCGGCCCTTGCTGCTTGGAGCCTCTGACTTGGAGGTGTGTAACTCTATGGCCATGGTGTCTTCAGTTTAATGAGGGTTTGAGAAATATCACAGGCACCAGGAAAATCAAAGGAAAATATCAAATACCTGAGGAAAAGCCCTGCTTCCATTAATGTCAAAGAGTGGTGTGGGAAGCACGGCTGCTGGGAGCAGTCCTCTGCTTGTGTAGAACTTCATGTCTCCTCCAAAAAACTAACAACAAAGGCAGTCACTGCTCTAGGTAAAAGGGAGATTTAAGTTGCTTCCAGTTATATTTTAGCCAGTTTCCGTGTTCCTCTTGGTGCATCCTTAAATGTTTCCACATTCCTAACGCCCACACCCTGTACTGCCCCTGTATCAGAACCCCAGTTCAGGATTGCCACCAAGGTTTCTGGCTGTAAATCTTCTTTGGCTGTAAATTCTGTCTCCTCTGCTTTTGACTCTAGCTGAGACATTCTCCTTTTCTCAAAGGTTTGCAGTCCCTTTTAAAAAACGGATGCAATCTGTTTGAGTCAATCTGTTTACCCAGAGAATTGTTTTCGCCAGCCTAGGGCTCATTGTGAAACCCAGGCTGAACAATCAGATGACAAAGAACCAAGAATTCACATCACAACACTTGGCTTCCATGCTAAATCCTGCAGTTCCAGCTGTGGGGTTGTATCCTCACGTTTGACACGGAGTGTACACGTCAGGGGTTTGCAGGTGGAAAGAATGCAGGGACCTGCCCACAATATTCCTGTTCACCACAAGATCAGGGTCAGCACAAACCGGAGCCCAGGTCCTGGTGGGCGCTCCTGCTCCTGCCCTTTCTGCACAGGGCAGGATGGAGGCACTGCTCTGGTTCCTATCCCTGCCCCACAGAGCAGGGGGTGTCACCAGGGCTGCGCTGCTCCCTCCCAAAATGCTGATGCTGTTCCTGTGGGACGCTGGGGTTTGCAGGATGGACTGCACCCAGCTCATCCCCAACACCGAGGGGCCCTTTCAGCAGAGAGGTTTGAGCTGCTGCCTCCGTGTAAGAGTGAATAATAATAATTATTATTAATTAATAACATCAATGTTAATAATAGGCCACTCTTCAATAGCAGAAGCAAGTCTGTGTGATTAAGACTTAATTAATCATTGTGATTAGCTTTGCTCAAATCAGCTGAGAGCTGTCCAGCTGCTTTCAAGCGCTCCAGTCTCCAGAGATAGAGATGTTTATGTGTCACAAGGGCTGGACACCCTTTCTTCACCACGACTGCCTTGTGCAGGGGGCTGTTTCCAGCCTTGACCAGGCAGGCTCCTGTCCTTTTGGATGTGTTCCCTCTCCAAAACCATTCCTGCCCCTTGCACTGGGCTCTGTTGCTGTAACCCAACTCCTGACACCCCGAGCTCCACTCTGGGGCTGGCAGCTGGACAATCAATGCTTGTGGGCAGAGCAGAGCTCTGCCAGCCTCCCCAGATCCTCCAAGCACTGGAAGGGGAGGCAGTGCATCCTTCTCTGGGATGGGGTTGGGTGTCAGTAGTGTGGTCCCTGTGCCTGCTTCTGGGGTTTCCCAGCAAGGAGCTGCTGGGAATTCCTGCAGGTTCACCCCCAAGCCCACCCCACCTGGCAGCTCCCCTCCTCTGCTCTGCTCTCCTTCAAACTCATGGCGGCAGGAACGGGAGGGGAATCGGTCAGGCACGGAGAGGGGAAATGCCCACTGTGGCATTGCTGCTGTAGCAGTGGTGCCAGGGCTGGGATGTGTGCTGAACCAGGGGCGTGCTCCCTTCCAGCCTGCTCCAGCTCTGCCGCAGCCCGAGGCGGAGCTGTGTGATCTCCAGAGGAATTTCTGACCCTGTCTTTGGTTTTTCACAGCGTTTTTTCATGGGCAGGTAAACAGTGTGTGCAGCATGTCCCCAGACCTCCCTTTGTGGCCGGTGCCCTCTGTCCTGCACCTCTGCTTTATCTCTACCTCTGAATTTTTTCTCATTGACGTCACTATCAATCAGGGCAGTGGCTGCACGTACCCACTGATGATAAATGTGGCCATTCAGCTTTTAAAATGAGCATTTATTCCAACATTTTAACAAAAATTTAAAAATTGGCTAAGCTGCTCCTTTCCCAAGGCGTCCATCTGCCTCCAGCCATGCGAGTGCCGCCCCGGGTGTGCTCTGGGAACAGCCTGGCAGATGTGTCCCAGCACCCAGGAGTGCAGACCACAGCCTGAACCCGGGCTCAGAAGGTCCCAGCTCCCTGGGGAGGGGGTCCTGCTGCCTGCTCAGGGGGCTGGGGCTGTCTCTCTCCTGGGCAGGGAGGGCTGGCTCCTCCAAGCCCCCCCAGCACCAATCTCTGAAGCATCCCGAGAGGCCCCCAGATGAAATCCTCTCCAGCTCTGGGATAACCTTGCTGGAGCAGGGAGGTTGGACCAGAGCACCACAGCCAGCTGTTGTCTCAACCATTCCCTGGCTCTGTGGCTCTGGAATGTCACCCTGACGGCTCCAGGGGCAGGGCTGGGGACACAAGCCTGCTCTGGGTCCTCCTGCCAAACTTTGATCTCTCAGTGAATGGTGAGGGGAGCACATGCAGAGAGGCATTTCTTGTATTGATCAGGGTCCTGCACTGAAAAAATAGTGCCTAATGCCTCCTGCACTGCATGCCCAAGGCTAGCTAAGTGCTAATTTTTTTTCCAGGATCATACGGACCAAGGTGCAGCAGCCACCCAACCAGCAGGTCCCGGCTTCCAGTCACAGCATAGGTAAGGAAAACTTTTTTTAAAATACATTAAAAAAATAATAATGGATTACAAATATTCTGAAGAACTTTTAATCATTCTTATGGACAGATAATTCTGCATAAAACACTTCAGCACACGTGCTAATGTGCCTTCTTTGTCATTCTCCAAGGGCTGAACATAGTAAATGAATTTTATAAATACTGCTAAAAGGTTTTGAATTTTACTGATTATTATGATAAATAGCTTTCACCATGAGACAGAAAATTGAAATCTAAACCAAAAAAACCCCACTAATAGGGGTCTATAGAATGTCAGATAATTAAAGTAATAAATCAAGAAAGGGATACTTATTCATAACATTTTCTGCATCATTAGTCAGTAAGTAGTTTTGAATGTGTTTTTTCCATCTATCAACCATCCCTTCCATAGTTCTTTGTGCACTTGCAGTCTTGAGTGAAGAGGTAGCAAAACTTTATGAAACTTTAAATTCAGCCACAGAACAGTGATGCTGCAGCCTGAGGGGTGATGCAGGTGGAGGGTGCCCCCCAGTCTGCTGAGACACCCTCACCCTTGTCCTGGCTGACAGAGTCTCTCTGAGGAGGGTGGGCGCTCTGTGCTGCAGTGCAGGGATGGAGGGGCTCAGGGCTGCTCTCTTCGTGTCCCTGTTCCCTGAAACCTCTCAGGGCAGTGGGCAGCCCTTGATTCATAGCAGGGGGTGGTGGCCCTGGTTTCCCTCTGCCTTTATGCTGTCACCTGTGACATGGTGAAATGCCTGCTGGCTCTCTCTTGGCAAGGGTGTGTTGGCACTGGGAGAAAGGCAGTGGAGGCACGGAGCTGCCTTATGCAGAAGAGTCACACTGCAGACCCTGCACCCTCAGCCTTTCTCTCCGGAAAATGACAAAACAGTCTTGGGGAAGAAAAGCTTCCTTTATCTCGCTGTGGTGGCTTAAGGGCTGTCTCTTGTTGAAAGAGTCAAGAACAGAGAAGAAAAATCTTGTTCCTCAGGGCTTGGAGTGGACAGAGGGAGCAGGGATTCCTGACATGGGTTTGCTCTGTGTGAGTTATGTCTGGGGTCTCTGGTGTGGTCCCACAGTGCCCTTGGGGTGTGTGTGGTGATTTCTGGGATGCAGGGATGTGCCAGGACAGGCTCAGTCTGTAAGCTGATGGAGATGATGGTGGCATTTCCTCCTCTGCCTGCTTCCATGAAGCCTTGGGCACCTGGAGCATGACAAGGACAGAGTCTGCTGTGCAACCTGGCACACCCGGACTGGTGAACACTGCTGAGGAGTCACTGCCCTTGCTGGACACAAACTGTGCCCTCTTCTGAGGCTCTTCCAAAGCAGGATGGGTGCAGGTCATATTTCGGGGAACCTCAGGGTCTTTCAGGCATCCATCCCTGGTAAGCCCAGCTGTGCAAGGTCTCCACAGGCCGAGGCGAGTGCCATGGTCTAACAGGGTGCAGAGCTAGCACAGCAGTGCAGGTCACTGTGCCCCCAGGAGGTTCCTGTCCCAGGTACACTCCTGTGGCAGCTCCTCTCTCTGCAGGACCGTGTCCCAGCAAGCCCTGTCCACCTTGTGTGACATGGGCTGCTGTGTCACTGCAGGGCCTCTGATTGGGCAGAGCTTTCGTTGGGCAATGAGCTTTTTTGGGCAATGAGCTTTTTTGGGCAATGAGCTTTTTTGGGCAATGAGCTTTTTTTGGGCAATGAGCTTTTTTGGGCAATGAGCTTTTTTGGGCAATGAGCTTTTCCACCAAGCCTTGTGTGAGCTGCTGAGGAAAAGCATCTCCTGTCCCTCAGCACATCCACCCAACCCTCGTGATGGGGGCAAGGCTGACCATGCCTCTGCTCCCACCCTTGCCCTGGGCTGCTGTGGAGGGGCCACGATGGCCAGCTGAGCCCCAGACATCCTCTGCACGCCGTGGGCCAGTGGCTCTTGGGTGAGCTGGTGCCTGTGCTGCCCTGTGCCTGACGCCTGTCCTTGCCTTGCAGCCTCCACAGGATCAGTCACCCAGGTGTCCTCGGTAACCACTGACTCTGCGGGCTCGTCCTACTCCATCAGCGGGATCCTGGGAATCGCCTCGCCCGGCACCGAGAGCAACAAGCGCAAGCGGGATGAAGGTAGCAGGAGCTGTGTGCAGGAGCTGGGTGCAGGAGCTGTGTGCAGGAGCTGTGCGCTGGAGCTGTGTGCTGGAGCTGTGTGATGGAGCTGTGAGATGGAGCTCTGTGCTGGAGCTGTGTGCTGGAGCTGGGTGCAGGAGCTGTGTGCTGGAGCTGTGTGCAGGAGCTGTGAGATGGAGCTGGGTGCAGGAGCTGGGTGCAGGAGCTGTGTGCAGGAGCTGTGTGCAGGAGCTGGGTGCTGGAGCTGGGTGCTGGAGCTGTGTGATGGAGCTGTGTGCTGGAGCTGTGTGCAGGAGCTGTGTGCAGGAACTGTGTGCAGGAGCTGTGTGCTGGAGCTGTGTGCAGGAGCTGTGAGATGGAGCTGTGTGCTGGAGCTGTGTGATGGAGCTGTGTACTGGAGCTGTGTGCAGGAGCTGTGTGCTGGAGCTGTGTGCAGGAGCTGTGAGATGGAGCTGTGTGCTGGAGCTGTGTGATGGAGCTGTGAGATGGAGCTCTGTGCTGGAGCTGTGTGCAGGAGCTGTGTACTGGAGCTGTGTGCAGGAGCTGTGTGCTGGAGCTGTGTGCAGGAGCTGTGTGCTGGGGCTGTGTGCTGAGGCTGTGTGCTGGAGCTGTGTGATGGAGCTGTGAGATGGAGCTGTGAGATGGAGCTGTGTGCTGGAGCTGTGTGCAGGAGCTGTGAGATGGAGCTGTGTGCTGGAGCTGTGTGCTGGAGCTGTGTGCAGGAGCTGTGTGCTGGAGCTGTGTGCAGGAGCTGTGTGATGGAGCTGTGAGATGGAGCTGGGTGCAGGAGCTGGGTGCTGGAGCTGTGAGCAGGAGCTGTGAGATGGAGCTGTGTGCTGGAGCTGTGTGCTGGAGCTGTGTGATGGAGCTGAGTGCAGGAGCTGTGAGATGGAGCTGTGTGCAGGAGCTGTGTGCTGGAGCTGTGTGATGGAGCTGTGAGATGGAGCTGTGTGCAGGAGCTGTGTGCAGGAGCTGTGAGATGGAGCTGTGTGCTGGAGCTGTGTGCAGGAGCTGTGTGCAGGAGCTGTGTGCAGGAGCTGTGAGCAGGAGCTGTGAGATGGAGCTGTGTGCTGGAGCTGTGTGCTGGAGCTGTGTGCTGGAGCTGTGTGATAGAGCTGTGTGCTGGAGCTGGGTGCAGGAGCTGTGTGATAGAGCTGGGTGCTGGAGCTGTGTGCTGGAGCTGGGTGCAGGAGCTGTGTGCTGGAGCTGTGTGCTGGAGCTGGGTGCAGGAGCTGTGTGCAGGAGCTGTGTGCTGGAGCTGGGTGCAGGAGCTGGGTGCAGGAGCTGTGTGCTGGAGCTGTGTGCAGGAGCTGTGTGCAGGAGCTGTGAGATGGAGCTGTGTGCTGGAGCTGTGTGCTGGAGCTGTGAGATGGAGCTGTGTGCTGGAGCTGTGTGCAGGAGCTGTGAGATGGAGCTGTGTGCTGGAGCTGTGAGCAGGAGCTGTGTGCAGGAGCTGTGTGCAGGAGCTGTGTGCAGGAGCTGTGAGATGGAGCTGTGTGCTGGAGCTGTGTGCAGGAGCTGTGTGCAGGAGCTGTGTGCAGGAGCTGGGTGCAGGAGCTGTGAGATGGAGCTGTGTGATGGAGCTGTGTGCAGGAGCTGTGAGCAGGAGCTGTGAGATGGAGCTGTGTGCAGGAGCTGTGTGCTGGAGCTGGGTGCAGGAGCTGTGTGCTGGAGCTGTGAGATGGAGCTGTGTGCAGGAGCTGTGTGATGGAGCTGTGAGATGGAGCTGTGAGATGGAGCTGTGTGCAGGAGCTGGGTGCTGGAGCTGTGTGCTGGAGCTGGGTGCTGGAGCTGTGTGATGGAGCTGTGTGCTGGAGCTGTGTACAGGAGCTGTGTGCAGGAGCTGTGTGCAGGAGCTGTGAGATGGAGCTGTGTGCTGGAGCTGTGAGATGGAGCTGTGTGCTGGAGCTGTGTGCTGGAGCTGGGTGCAGGAGCTGTGAGATGGAGCTGTGTGCAGGAGCTGTGTGCTGGAGCTGTGTGTGCAGGAGCTGGGTGCAGGAGCTATGAGCAGGGGCTGTGAGCTGGAGCTTTGTACAGGAGCTGTGTGCAGGAGCTGTGTGCAGGAGCTGTGTGCTGGAGCTGGGTGCAGGAGCTGTGAGCAGGAGCTGTGAGATGGAGCTGTGTACAGGAGCTGTGTGCAGGAGCTGTGTGCTGGAGCTGTGAGATGGAGCTGTGAGATGGAGCTGTGTGCAGGAGCTGTGAGATGGAGCTGTGTGCAGGAGCTGTGTGCAGGAGCTGTGTGCAGGAGCTGTGTGCTGGAGCTGTGTACAGGAGCTGTGTGCAGGAGCTGTGTGCAGGAGCTGTGTGCTGGAGCTGTGTGATGGAGCTGTGTGCTGGAGCTGTGTGCTGGAGCTGTGAGATGGAGCTGTGTGCTGGAGCTGGGTGCTGGAGCTGTGTACTGGAGCTGTGTGCAGGAGCTGTGTACAGGAGCTGTGTGCAGGAGCTGTGAGATGGAGCTGTGTGCTGGAGCTGTGTGCAGGAGCTGTGTGCTGGAGCTGTGTGCAGGAGCTGTGTGCTGGAGCTGTGTACTGGAGCTGTGTGCTGGAGCTGTGTGCAGGAGCTGGGTGCAGGAGCTGGGTGCTGGAGCTGGTGCTGGAGCTGTGAGCTGGAGCTGTGTGCAGGAGCTGTGTGCTGGAGCTGTGTGCTGGAGCTGTGTGCAGGAGCTGTGTGCTGGAGCTGTGTGCTGGAGCTGTGAGATGGAGCTGTGTGCAGGAGCTGGGTGCAGGAGCTGTGTGCAGGAGCTGTGTGCTGGAGCTGTGTGATGGAGCTGTGTGCAGGAGCTGTGTGCAGGAGCTGTGAGATGGAGCTGTGTGCTGGAGCTGTGTGCAGGAGCTGTGAGATGGAGCTGTGAGCTGGAGCTGTGTGCTGGAGCTGTGAGATGGAGCTGTGAGATGGAGCTGTGTGCTGGAGCTGTGTGCAGGAGCTGTGAGATGGAGCTGTGTGCTGGAGCTGTGTGCAGGAGCTGTGTGCTGGAGCTGTGTGCTGGAGCTGTGTGCTGGAGCTGTGAGATGGAGCTGTGTGCTGGAGCTGGGTGCAGGAGCTGTGAGATGGAGCTGTGTGCAGGAGCTGTGTGCTGGGGCTGTGAGATGGAGCTGAGTGCAGGAGCTGTGTGCTGGAGCTGTGTGCAGGAGCTGTGTGCAGGAGCTGTGAGCAGGAGCTGTGAGATGGAGCTGTGTGCTGGAGCTGTGTGCAGGAGCTGTGTGCAGGAGCTGTGTGCAGGAGCTGTGAGCAGGAGCTGTGAGATGGAGCTGTGTGCTGGAGCTGTGAGATGGAGCTGTGAGATGGAGCTGTGTGATAGAGCTGTGTGCTGGAGCTGGGTGCAGGAGCTGTGTGCAGGGGCTGTGTGCTGGAGCTGGGTGCTGGAGCTGGGTGCTGGAGCTGTGTGCTGGAGCTGTGTGCTGGAGCTGGGTGCAGGAGCTGTGTGCTGGAGCTGTGTGCTGGAGCTGGGTGCAGGAGCTGTGTGCAGGAGCTGTGTGCTGGAGCTGGGTGCAGGAGCTGTGTGCTGGAGCTGGGTGCAGGAGCTGTGTGCTGGAGCTGTGAGCAGGAGCTGTGTGCAGGAGCTGTGTGCAGGAGCTGTGAGATGGAGCTGTGTGCTGGAGCTGTGTGCTGGAGCTGTGTACAGGAGCTGTGTGCTGGAGCTGTGTGCAGGAGCTGTGTGCTGGAGCTGTGTGCAGGAGCTGTGTGCTGGAGCTGTGTGATGGAGCTGTGTGCAGGAGCTGTGTGCTGGAGCTGGGTACAGGAGCTGTGTGCAGGAGCTGTGTGCAGGAGCTGGGTGCAGGAGCTGTGAGATGGAGCTGTGTGCTGGAGCTGTGTGCTGGAGCTGTGTGCAGGAGTTGGGTACTGGAGCTGGGTGCAGGAGCTGTTTCCAGGAGCTGGATTCAGGAGCTGGATTCAGGAGCTGTTTGTGGGGTGGGCAGTGCTGGGGCAGGGCTGGGGCCATGCTGGCTCCTCATGATGTGGTGGAGTTGTGCACATCCCCGGCAGTGCAGGCTGGTTCTGTTTCAGCAGGACTGTGCCAAGGTCACAGACAAGCCAGGGACCACTCCAGTGATGCGGTGGCCAGGAGCAGGGGCTTGTCTGGTGTTTTGGAAAGCTATGGCAGTATATCTGTTTTGAGCCAGGCCCTTCTCCACACTGTGGGACTTTTCCATCCTGCCAATGAGTAGGGGAAGAGACACAATTGTGTTGACTCTATGGCCACCCTAAACAGAAAATTAATTGCACAGACTTCACCTGCTGTGCTGCTTCACTCAGGACTTTCTTCACCAGGGACATTTGTCAGTCTTGGAGGGTGGAAGTAAGCACAGTCTGCTTGGGGTTGGATGTTGTTGATACACTCCTCAGAGCCACAGGGTCTATGGTCCTGTTTTGTTCTCCATCCTACTGACAACAAGGTTTGGGAGAGAAAGGCAGCAGAGATGGAGTGGAAGATAAAACACGAGAAATTCTGTGCTGGTGTCTTTTAAAAATACCTTTAGTTTAGGGCATTATTTTCATTTTGGAAGAACCCTTAGAGAGAAGCTGAGGCCACAGTTGCTGACACAGTTTGTGTAGCAGAGGGGACACCAGAACTGCAGTGGGGGCACCCCCAAACCACCCCAACCCCTGGGGAAACACAGCTGAAATCAGCAGCCTGGTGCCTGAGCTGTGCAAACAGGGTCATGCGCCTGTGCATCCTTCGGTGGAAACACATGATCAGGTTGCAGAGTAGACTCAGATTTTCTGACCTGGGAGAAAAACTGCAAGAGGTTGGGGGGCCCAATTTCAGCAACATGGGAACTAATTTGATGGTGGAAGTATAAAACTCCCTGTGCTCAGGTTCTTGCTGAATATACCATTGTTCCTTAGCTCTGTGATTGTATACCTGGTATTTTCTTCAAATCTAGGTTATAAATGGATAGTTAGATATATGCATGAAAGCAGGTAGGGTGGAAGTTTTGTATTTTATCAGCCAGGTCAGGAGACAGGCTGTCTGTATTGTCACCACATGGGTCCTGTGCCACAGAGCCATTTTTTGGTGCCCGTGAGAAGACTGCTTTAACTGCAGAGGAAAGGATTAAGTCTTTCCTTGGAAAGCAAAAGCAGTTCTAGAAGTAGAGCTGAGAATCTTCCCAGCTTTTTTCAGCTCACATTCAGAAACGAGCATGTGATTGCTAAAGCAACCCCCGTCAGTCTGGCAGGATGAGTCATGGGGTTTGAGCTCCTGAGCTGGACAATTATGCTGTCCTCAGCAGGCTGTTCAAACTGCTTTTGTAACAGGCTCAGGGCTGCAGGTTTGGAGAGGCAAAGCCAGGTGCTCCAACATCTTTGTCTGTGGGGAGGAGCATCCATAGCACCCTCCCAACCCTGCTAACCACAGGGTCCTTGTGGATGGGTGTGGGTGGGTGCATCGTGCCTGTGGAGGTGTCCCAAGGCTCTGTATCTGCTGCAGGCACAGATAGGAAGAGGAGAAGCATGTCACCTGGTTCTGGCCTGTATCATGATGTAGATGCACCAGAGGCAGAGCTAATTTAACCATTTCCTGACTTTGGAGGGGCTCTCTCCTCAGAGAGCCCCTGGCACTGTGTCCTTTGTGGCTCTTGGAAGGTGAGCGCCCTGCTCTGCCTCCCTGCACACATTTCCTGAGCCACTGGCTCTGCAGTGCTGTCCAGATGTCCTGGCTGCCCTGGGCCTGGGCGTGAGGTGGGATGGACTCGCCCTTCCAGCTGCACTGAGCACACTGATATAATTCATTATTCAGTTTTGTTCTCCTCACTCTTGACATTATACTAGCACATGTCACCAGTATTTAACCCAGTGGGGAGCTTGCTGGGTAGCAACAGGGGCAAACCAAACCAGACAGTCTTTATTGGTTTATACAGCTGAAGGTGTCATTTTTCCCCCTGTAGAAACACGGGCTTGGAGCAGATGTGCCTTCATGGGGGATCAGTTGCTTTCAGTTTTGGTTAAACAGCATTCTGCTGGAGCCTGGCACGAGGAGCAGGCTGTCCTGTAGTGAGGCAGCTGCTGCAGCCCCCAGCCCTGGAGGGTGCTGGGCAGCCACCTCGCTGCTCTGCCTGCAAATTATTGCCTCCTCGGGTGCAGTGGTGGCAGGTTTGCCAACCCTGCATCCCAGAGAAGGGTTGTGGAGGGGCAGATGGGCAGCAGGGGTGCACAGTGACCAGGATGGGAGGGCTGCTCTCAGTGGGATCTGCTTTGGGGCAGCAAGACCTCGAGTCAGAGCAAGCTGAATGCTCCTTCTGATGCTGACAGCCAGCGCGTGGTAGGGGCTGGTTTCACTGCACCAGCAGCTGATTATTTCATGATGGACATTCTGGGAAGTGCTGAGCATCTCCTGTCTGGAAGTCAAAGCTTTCTGAGGTGGGGTTAAACAATCCTTGCTGAGCACTGAGAAGAGGGCAAAAGACACTTTTGTCCACAGGTGGGTGCACAGCAGACAGGGTCAAAGGAGCAAAGGAGGTTGCTGGGCCATGAGTGCTCTGGAGGATTCTCTGAGGATGATGGGGGAAGGAAGGCAGTGCACCAACCCCAGAGCAGAGCCCAGCCCTCCTGCTCCCTTCACCCCTCTCTTTGCCAGCCCTGTCTCCATCCTGCAGAGCTGTGCAGGTGTGGAGAGATGTCAGAGGGGCTTATGCAAACACAAGAACTGCTGTGCTTGTGCCGTGCCAGCTGGGAGGGATCCTGGAGCATCCTGAGGCATGGGATGTGGATCTCTGCGTGAGAGGGTGACATCCCTCCAGCAAAGAGCCCAGGTGGGGATCGTGCTGTGCCTGCTGCTCCTTCCCAAGGCTCTGACAGAGCCAGGAGTGTGTGGGGGCAATGCTGGCCCTGCATGCTGGCTGCAGCTGTGCTGCCCCTGTGCAGAGCCCTCTGAGCTGCTCACCTGGGCACTCTGCATGCAAATCCTGCCTTGCTGCTGGTTGAGCTCTGCTGCAGCTCTGGGCACTGTCAGGGCTGGGGCTGGAGGGAGAATCTTGTTCCTCTGCCCTTCAGAGAGAGGAGAATGGCTGCTGGCGGGTTTTGAACAGAGCTGGAAGACTCGCAAGAATCTCCATTCTTGTGCAAAACACGAACTATTTCCCCACAGGGGAGTAATGCCTTTTTGGAGCAAGGTTGTGTTGGGGTGTGAGTGCCTGACCTTCCACAGGTGTGCTTGTGCCTTCTCTTGTGACACAGAAATACCCAGAAATCTGAAATAGCAACAGGTGACAGGGACAGCAGGTGAGCATTAGCAGCAGCTAAGTCACTCTGATGTCTGTTTGCATGCAGCAGCTTCTCTGCAAGTCCAGGATGCCTGTTGTGACCCTAACAGTGCTTGTATTAAAATGGAGACCAGCAATGGGCACAAATGTTATGTGGCCCATCCTGCCATGGCTAAAATCATAGAATATCCTATCTCAAATTCAATCTTAACAGAGACTTCTCAGCAGTGGGAGAGTTTGGGGAATTGAAGGCAGTGTGGCAGGAAACTTCCACTTGCACCAGTTGTTCTGTTTTGTTTCCATTCTCACCAGCTAAAATCCAACATTGCATCTGGTATGCTGTAAGTGCTGGTGTTTTCTTTCCTCCACTGAGCTCTTTGAGAAATGCTTTTGATCACAGGTTAAAGCAAGGAGTTCTCTGGTGTGTTCCCAGGTGTTTGGGTCTCTCTGTCTGGGAGAATAAGGCTCCAAGAGGGACCAGGACAGTACTGGAAATGGGAAGGGAGTGAGAGGGATTGCACCCACCCTGTGTGCACTGTGGTCCCTGTGGAACCATCCCATTTCAGAGCTGTTTTAATGAAAACTTAACTGGGGTTGGGCATGTCTGGGTGTCCAAGCAAGTGCTGACACATGGAAGCTGATGGGAACATTTCCAATGACACCAGCACCATGTGGAGATCAGCTAGAGAAGAGCTTGGCAGTGACAAAGGTGGACAAGAGCTTGCCAAATCGGTGACAGGTCTGGGGACAGAGAGGCAGAGAAAAGCAAAGCATGGCACTCAGCATGAGAGGGTGTTTTTGTACGTTGTGTCTCAGCTATGTTCTCCTGGACAGAAATAAGAAACTGCACTCACACCAGGCAAAGGTTTGAAGGGCAGTGTCTTGGAGACTGCAGGAGAAGGACAGTGGCCTCCCAAGGGACCCCAAGATGGAGAAAATGCTGCCAGATTCCTCTGTCATCTCCTCCTGTGGTCACACCACAAAGCGCCAAAGTATCAACTCTAGGAGAGGAGAGGCTTGTAAAGTATTTTCTCTGCTTTTGTCTGAAGTCCACTTTAAAAGTTGAACACCACAACCCCAGCTGGTGCTGAGCTTTTCCCAGAGCAGTCAGGTGTGCCATCCACGTCTCTGTGCCTGCCTGAGGCTGTGCCATGACCTGCAGGGTGTACACATGGAGGTGGAGACGGTCTGGGGACGTTCTGCTGCTCTGTCCCTCGTGGTGGGACAAACCCATGAGTGCTCTGCCCTCCTGTCAGTGTCCTGCCAGCAGAGAGCTCCCACCTCAGGAGCCCTGGGTGGTGAGAGCTGCTGTGCAGCAGTGCCAGGGCTATCAGGAGAGCCCTGACACCATGGAGTTAATCAGGAGTGTGTCCCTTTCCAGCTGTGGCTTTCCAAATGTTCATACAGGTAAAGCAGGTCTTACTGTAGGTACCCAAGTAACAGAAATAGGACTCCATCAAATACCAGAATCTTTGGTCTCTGAGGGCTGGAATATGGGATTCCTGTGCCCACACTCCTCTGTCCCTTCGTCTGGCAGTCAGTGCTGGCTCTGTGTGTGCTCTCAGTGTCCTGCTCATTCCAGGACACCTCCAGTGAGCGTCTGCTCTGGTGCAAAAGCCCCATCCCCTCCTGAGAATGGGTTCTCTACCCACCAAGATTTGTTCTTTGCGGTTTCTTGAGTCATTTTGGGCACTTTTGTCTTGGGGTCCCATCAGGGAGGACGTGCTGGCCTAGGAGTCTGGATAGGACAGAGCCCACAGGGGTGTTTGTGCTGCCTGCCTGCACTCACACCTCAGCAGGACACAAACACGGGCTGCAGCCAGCAGGGATGGAGTTCAGTGCATAAATTAACCACAGGTCCATATTGACACAGGTCCTGTGACTCGGCTCACTTCAAACAGTGACCAGAGCCTGGTGTGGTGGGCACTGGTGGTGTCCTCTCCAGCATTTTCCTGGGGTCTTCTGCACCATGCAAGTGGTGTGAAAAGGACTGAACCCTTTGGGAATCTTAACTGCAAGGGAAACAGTTAAAAGCAGAATAAGAGTGAGAGGAAAAAGAGCAGGAGGTTATGGAGAGAAAAAAAAATCACCTGCCAATAGAAACTTCAAGTTTATTATTAATTACTCAGTGCCAAAGCACACAGTGCCTGTCTGGGCAGTGGTGAGGAGGAAGGGACACACAGAGAGGGTTCCCCAGGAGCACGGGTAGGGCACTGACCATGCCTCCTATGGCTCTGTGGCACTGGGAGGCACCAGGGGTGCAAAGATCCCACTGCTGAGTGAGCAGCAGCTAAAAACGGGCAGTGGGAAAATGCACAAAAATCAGAAAACTCCCTCTGTACTGCAGGCAATCAGGTTAAACGAGTGGAGACATCCAAGGCCACACAGAGGTGAAAGAGAAAGGAACCCCTCCAGAGTCCTCAGGAAGGGCTGGAGGTGACTTCAATGACTTCTGGCCCCACTCCAGCAGTGCTTACTCACTGAAGTTGTCTTTGCCCCAAGGAGTAAGTCCAGTGACTGCAGTGAGACGAAGCTTTGGGAGGGCAGGAGGTGTTGCAGGGCTGGCAAGCGCTGGTCTGAATTTCCCCTGCTGGTGTAGACTGTCCTTTCCATTCAGGGTCCCATTCCCGGAGTTGCACAGTGGGTTAGGCTGCTTGTTCCATAATTTCCTTATTTCTTCAGAAGAGATGGTTTTCCCTCACCACACAGACACTGACATTATCATTTTAAATAGAGTTTGACCTGAGTTTGCTATTACATTGCAATGATGGCTGCATCTGTGCTCTATCCAAAGCCATCTACTTTTGGTGCAGGTTATATTTACTTTTTTTTACATTCATTAGAAGCTCATTTTCCAGTTCTTGGACATAGTTTGTGAGAGCACTTGGAGTTTTCTGTAAGTTTTTCCTCCTGTGTACATTACATGGTCCATCCTGAGTGTGCAGCAGGCTCTGGCCATGCTGGTGATGTGGTGGTGTCACATCTGGATGGTTCTGGGTGTCTGCAGGAGGAGTTTGACTGCCCCAGGGCATGAGAATTAAACCCTTGAGTGTTTCAAGAACCACCCTGCATCTGTGGGCTCACTGGTGCTGATCTCAGACATTGAAAGGAGCAGCTCAGCTGGCACAGGATTTCTCTGAAATTCCACTCCTAATGAAATTCTAGGGAGAAAAGAATAAATATAGGTCAGCTCAGATCTCCACTACAGCAGTGTTAAAATAATGTAGTCTCAGTTTCTGAGAAAGTTGTCCATTTGCTGTGAATTTCTAAATTCAGAGAAATGTAACAAAAATCCATTTCAGCCTCCAAATGTTTGAGAGCCAGGTGTTTGCCAGAGCTGTGTTCTGGGAGGGAAAGAGCAGGCTCTGTGCAGGCAGGTGACAGAGCCTGCAGGCTGAGATCCTCCCCGTGGAACCTCCAGCTCCAGGTGGCCACGGCTGGGACGGCTCTGGCTGTCCCCAGGTGAGGCTGTCCCCAGGTGAGGCTGTCCCCAGGTGAGGATGTCCCCAGGTGAGGATGTCCCCAGGTGAGGCTGTCCCCAGGTGAGGCTGTCCCCAGGTAAGGCTGTCCCCAGGTGAGGCTGTCCCCAGGTGAGGATGTCCCCAGGTGAGGATGTCCCCAGGTAAGGCTGTCCCCAGGTGAGGCTGTCCCCAGGTAAGGCTGTCCCCAGGTGAGGCTGTCCCCGTGGCTGTCCCCAGGTGAGGATGTCCCCAGGTGAGGCTGTCCCCAGGTGATGATGTTCCCAGGTGAGGCTGTCCCCAGGTGAGGCTGTCCCCAGGTGAGGATGTCCCCAGGTGAGGCTGTCCCCAGGTGAGGCTGTCCCCAGGTGATGATGTCCCCAGGTGAGGATGTCCCCAGGTGAGGATGTCCCCAGGTGAGGCTGTCCCCGTGGCTGTCCCCAGGTGAGGATGTCCCCAGGTGAGGCTGTCCCCAGGTAAGGCTGTCCCCAGGTGAGGATGTCCCCAGGTGAGGCTGTCCCCAGGTGAGGCTGTCCCCAGGTGAGGATGTCCCCAGGTGAGGCTGTCCCCAGGTGAGGATGTTCCCAGGTGAGGATGTCCCCAGGTGAGGCTGTCCCCAGGTGAGGATGTTCCCAGGTGAGGATGTCCCCAGGTGAGGCTGTCCCCAGGTGAGGCTGACCCCGTGGCTGTCCCCAGGTGAGGATGTCCCCGTGGCTGTCCCCAGGTGAGGATGTCCCCAGGTGAGGATGTCCCCGTGGCTGTCCCCAGGTGAGGATGTCCCCAGGTGAGGATGTTCCCAGGTGAGGCTGTCCCCGTGGCTGTCCCCAGGTGAGGCTGTCCCCAGGTGAGGCTGTCCCCAGGTGAGGATGTCCCCAGGTGAGGCTGTCCCCAGGTGAGGATGTCCCCAGGTGAGGCTGTCCCCAGGTGAGGCTGTCCCCAGGTGATGATGTCCCCAGGTGAGGCTGTCCCCAGGTGAGGATGTCCCCGTGGCTGTCCCCAGGTGAGGATGTCCCCAGGTGAGGCTGTCCCCAGGTGAGGATGCCCCCAGGTGAGGATGTCCCCAGGTGAGGCTGTCCCCAGGTGAGGATGTTCCCAGGTGAGACTGTCCCCAGGTGAGGATGTCCCCAGGTGAGGCTGTCCCCAGGTGAGGATGTCCCCGTGGCTGTCCCCATGTGAGGATGTCCCCAGGTGAGGATGTCCCCAGGTGATGATGTCCCCAAGTGAGGCTGTCCCCAGGTGAGGCTGTCCCCGTGGCTGTCCCCAAGTGAGGCTGTCCCCAGGTGAAGATGTCCCCGTGGCTGTCCCCAAGTGAGGCTGTCCCCAGGTGAAGATGTCCCCGTGGCTGTCCCCAGGTGAGGCTGTCCCCAGCTGAGGATGCCCCCAGGTGAGGCTGTCCCCAGGTGAGGCTGTCCCCAGGTGAGGATGTCCCCAGGTGAGGCTGTCCCCAGGTGAGGATGTCCCCAGGTGATGATGTCCCCAGGTGAGGCTGTCCCCAGGTGAGGCTGTCCCCAGGTCAGGATGTCCCCAGGTGAGGCTGTCCCCAGGTGAGGCTGTCCCCAGGTGAGGACGTCCCCAGGTGAGGATGTCCCCAGGTGAGGCTGTCCCCAGGTGAGGATGCCCCCAGGTGAGGATGTCCCTGTGGCTGTCCCCAGGTGAGGCTGTCCCCAGGTGAGGATGCCCCCAGGTGAGGATGTCCCCAGGTGAGGCTGTCCCCAGGTGAGGCTGTCCCCACGGCTGTGTCCCAGGTGATGATGTCCCCAGGTGAGGCTGTCCCCAGGTGAGGCTGTCCCCAGGTGAGGCTGTCCCCACGGCTGTGTCCCAGGTGATGATGTCCCCAGGTGAGGCTGTCCCCAGGTGAGGCTGTCCCCAGGTGAGGATGTCCCCAGGTGAGGCTGTCCCCACGGCTGTGTCCCAGGTGAGGCTGTCCCCGTGGCTGTCCCCAGGTGAGGCTGTCCCCAGATGAGGCTGTCCCCAGGTGAGGCTGTCCCCAGGTGAGGCTGTCCCCAGGTGAGGCTGCCCCCAGGTGAGGCTGTCCCCAGGTGAGGATGTCCCCAGGTGAGGATGTCCCCCAGGTGAGGCTGTCCCCAGCTGAGGATGTCCCCAGGTGAGGCTGTCCCCAGGTGAGGATGTCCCCAGGTGAGGCTGTCCCCAGGTGAGGATGCCCCCAGGTGAGGCTGTCCCCAGGTGAGGATGTCCCCGTGACTGTCCCCAGGTGAGGCTGTCCCCAGGTGAGGATGTTTCTAGGTGAGGCTGTCCCCAGGTGAGGATGTCCCCAGGTGAGGCTGTCCCCGTGGCTGTCCCCAGGTGAGGATGTCCCCAGGTGAGGATGCCCCCAGGTGAGGCTGTCCCCAGGTGAGGATGTTCCCAGGTGAGGCTGTCCCCAGGTGAGGATGTCCCCAGGTGAGGCTGTCCCCAGGTGAGGATGTCCGCAGGTGAGGCTTGTCCCCAGGTGAGGCTGTCCCCAGGTGAGGATGTCCCCGTGGCTGTCCCCAGGTGAGGCTGTCCCCAGGTGAGGCTGTCCCCAGGTGAGGATGTCCCCAGGTGAGGATGTCCCCAGGTGAGGCTGTCCCCAGGTGAGGATGCCCCCAGGTGAGGCTGCCCCCAGGTGAGGATGTCCCCAGGTGAGGCTGTCCCCAGGTGAGGATGCCCCCAGGTGAGGCTGCCCGCAGGTGAGGCTGCCCCCAGGTGAGGCTGCCCCCAGGTGAGGATGTCCCCAGGTGAGGCTGTCCCCAGGTGAGGATGTCCCCAGGTGAGGCTGTCCCCAGGTGAGGATGTCCCCAGGTGAGGATGTCCCCAAGTGAGGCTGTCCCCAGGTGAGGCTGTCCCCAGGTGAGGATGTTTCTAGGTGAGGCTGTCCCCAGGTAAGGCTGTCCCCAAGTGAGGCTGTCCCCAGGTGAGGATGTCCCCAGGTGAGGATGTCCCCAGGTGAGGATGTCCCCAGGTGATGATGTTTCTAGGTGAGGCTGTCCCCAGGTGAGGATGCCCCCAGGTGAGGCTGCCCCCAGGTGAGGCTGTCCCCAGGTGAGGCTGTCCCCGTGGCTGTGTCCCAGGGGTTTGAGGGATGGGCTGGCTCTGCCCTGGCCGCCGGTGACGCTCACCTGTTCACATCCCAGCACAGCAGAGCTCCCTGCCAGCACA
Source organism: Catharus ustulatus (assembly GCF_009819885.2). Lineage (NCBI taxonomy): Eukaryota > Metazoa > Chordata > Aves > Passeriformes > Turdidae > Catharus > Catharus ustulatus. The sequence goes on along the minus strand of NW_024879445.1, from coordinate 237,724 downwards.
GCTGCCCTCTCTGCGCAGCCAGGTTACCAGCTGTCTGCTGTGCACATCAAGCATGTTTGTCACTTTTCTCCTAATGTGGTCCCCAGGGCCTGTGTTTTCCAGAGAGCTCTCCTCTGGCTCCGAGGTGAAGCCCTGCCAGTTTGCCATCAGCTCCAGTGAAGCAGGGATTTTCTCAGAGCTATGTTAATGAAAAGCCCAGGCTTCCACCACTCCTTACAGCCCTGCTGTAGCTCCAGCTGTTCTCATCAGGAGCTGTCGACTGCTAGATGCTTTTCAAGGAGCAACCTCTTCATATAAATTTAGCTGAAATTCAATTTAGGGGTGGGTGACTTTTCAGATGGTGCCAGTACTGGGGCTGGCCAGAATTCCTTTGTAAGAATGCATTTTTGAAAGAAAAAAAAAAAAAGCAGTTTAGTGGAAAAGCAGGACTTGTCAGTTTTGACGGATGTTTGTTATAAATGCTAATATAAATTAAGTAGAAAAGTCATGAGCACAATGAATAATTCTGATTTATCAAGGAATTGGTAGAATCCAGGGAGGAAGAAATGCTGAGGTGCAGTTGCAGTGCATGTATCTCTGTGTCTGGGATGCATCCTACACATGCATGTGTATGCAGAGAGAGGTGATGAAAGTTTTGCCTTAAAATGGATAAATTATATTACTCACAAACTTTCACTTTTACAATTATGACAGTGATTTTTGAGAGGTCTGAAGAACAAAGTCAGGAAAGGATTGTTTGGATTTTTGGTGGTTGTTTTCCTTCACCTGCTGCTCTGGAGCAAGTGCCAGAGGAGGGTCCAGAGGAGGGTCACAGGTTCACATCAGGATGTGTGATGCTGGATTTTCCCCCTTTTCCCTGTTTGTACACCAGCATCGTGCACACCCAGCCTCTTGGGTCAGCATACATTGCACTGTTAAGGCAAATGCTTGAATTTCAGACCTGTTTGGGATGAGGGGAGCTCGGGGGAGCTGCAGTGGCTCAGATTTGTTTGCCCAGGCAGAGATGTGGCAGTCACAGAGGATGGCTGGAGAGAGGCAGGGAATGCATTCCCACACAAAACATCTCACAGCAAGGCAAAAGGTAAACGATTTGGCAGCTCTGTTGTATCAAGAGCTCTCCAAGTGCCATTTATTTCTGTGTCAGGCTTTCTCTGTGCCTGGATTTTTTGTTGCCTTGTTCCACCTGCACAGTGGGGTGACCACCAGGGTGAGGCTGTGGCTCAGCCAGGGTGTCCCTGTCCCCCCCAGGTGTGCTCCTGCCCCTCGGGAAGGACTAAACAGTCCAGCAGGGAATGTCAGGTCAGCTGCCCTCTCCACAGCTGCACAAAGTGCATCCCTAGAACCAGGATTATCATGTAGGGGCTGAAATCTGCTGCTGTCACAGCTGGTTCAAGCAATTCAAGCTTACTGGGATTTTAAAACCAGAATGATTTCCTTGGCTGAAATGAGAGCCTCCTGAAATCCTGAATGATAATGGAAAAGCACTTTCTGGGATGGTGCTTTGGGAAGCTCTGGAGTTAATATTGTGAGCTGTAATTGCTGTTGTTGCGATCGCGAAGTTTCCCATGAGCAGGCAGAGCGAAATCAGTGAAACGCAGAAAATGGAGGTGTCCTGAGACCGGCAGCTCTCTGCACTCCAGGTTTTGTCTGCCATCTCCTTTGTGTGTGCTCTTTGCATTGAGGGCTTTTCATTGCTGGAGGAGGTTGTTCAGCGTTGATTGAATCCTGCCCATCTTGCCCTCTCCTGGCATTTGCAGAACAGTCCCACTGGGGATTTATTTGCATCAGACTTGGTGGCTGCATTTTGCACTGAGTGTGCTTTCAGCTAATTGTGTGAATAGCTGGTCATACTGAGCCTGCAGGAGCACTGGATTCATACCTGCAGGCTGTCTGCTCTTCCTGGATGTGCCACAACTTGAGAAGAGCCCCTTTACAAATTTGCCGTGGCGTAGAGATGAGGATGTGGCAGAGCTCAGAGGGAGCTGTAGTGCTTACAAAAGATGGGGGTTTCCCCCCTGAGTCTTGTGCTGAAGCACAGCCTGGGGTCAGGGCTTGCTCTGCCATGGGACCACAGCCCCTGGTGCTCAGGTGTGTGCATGGCCTGCACCCCTGAGTGCCTGCCCGTGGCTCCCTGGGGCTCCAGACATCCAGCAGCAACAGCCATCAGCAGCAAGCACCAAAAGCTGTATTTTAGGTGCAGCCAGATGTGCTGCAGAAAGCCAACCCCTTCTTTCTTTTTTTTTTTTTTTTTTTTTTTTTTTTACTTGAGAAGACTTTACAGATGGAAAAGGAAGTCCTAATTGGGAAAATCTAGAGATGGGTGTCCCTACCTGCTCCAGAAGGACTTATGAGTGTCTGATAGATGAAGTTTTGCTGAAATTTTGGTGTTTGAACTTTCGGTGTTTTTCTGAACTTCCAGAAGACTGATTGCAACTCGTTTCCTCATTTCATATCCATACAATCACAGAATGGTTTGAGTGGGAAGGACCCTTAGAGGCCATCCAGTTCCAGCCCCCTGCTGTGGGCAGGAGCCTTCAACTACACCTGGTGTTCCATGAGATGTTCAGCCAGACCTCTTCTGTTTGGTGTGTGCTTCTGGGCAGTCTGTCCCAGCTGGTCTGAGGTTTGTTTCTCTCTATTCCAGCCCTTCTGTCACGACAGGAGTGCACTCATGCACACGCCTGTAAATGCTGGAGCAACTTTGCTTGAGCTTGGAGCTAGTTTCAGAGCCACAGCCTTGGCTGTCTCCATTTTTTTCTTGAGCCTTGGCTAGGGAGGTGCCTCCACAGCTTCTTCCTTTTCTTGTGGGTTGTTGCAGTGACAGTCCATGTGTTGGTGCCCATGACTTCAGTGATGGGAAAAGCCCTTGGTCTGAAAGCAAGTAATGCCTTTTCTTCAGATGTCTGTGAGATGTGAGTGTGGGGCTTGTCAATGTTTTCTCTCATCTGAGATTCTGCCAAGAGATATTTGTAGTCAACACACACCTGTGATAATTCCTGTAAGGTTATAGCTCTAGCTGGAGGCTGATTCTCCTTTGCTCCTGCAGATCCATGTTACAGGTGGAGGTTAGGACCCAAGGATTCTTGGCTTAGTTGTCTTACATTGAAAGGAAATCCAGTTAAAATCTCCTGTTAGGACACTGATGTGGCTGATTTGGGCATGGCAGAAGAGATGGTTGCAGTGGAGGTCAGGGTATGGGAATTCCCTGAGGTGGTAACATCAGAGAAATGTGAGGGTTGTCTGACCTGTGGGCATTCCATCTTCCTAAAACTGCCTCCCTGTAGCTCTGTAACGGGGTGCTGGCTGCAGTGAAACATTTGTAGACTGCATCAGCTGCTCTCTGATTTTTTTGATCACAGGCTGAGTAGGGATGTGCACCCACCATCAGAACTTCGTTTAGAAACTTCCTGCAGCTCTGTCATGATGGTTCTCTGACATCTTGCAACAGGGCACAGGGGCAGGGAAAACACATCCCTCACAGGGCCTGTAATCATGGAATTGCAGAGTGGTTTGGTTTGGAAGGGACCTCTAAAAGCCATCTAGTCTGACCCCCCTCACCTTTGCTCACCAGGGATTCAGAGATGCTGAGCACAGAGCAGGACAAGGTCCAGAGGATGCTGCTCTTGTGGCAGCACAAGGTGCTCCTTTCAGGTGGTTTACAGGAGTCTCATCAACTTTTAGTTGACAAAATATGGAGGAAGAAACTTACAGTGAGGAATCATCTTTAAGAACAGCCTTGGTTGAGTGGTGGCCATCTCACACAGCCCAGCCTCATTTCCCTGTGATGCTGCAGCAGCTGCTGGGTGCTGGGTTTGCCTGATGAGCTGTCACACAGCTCTGCTGGAGTGGGCACTGCTCACCCCCATGCTGCTGCATCTAATGGCCAGGATACATATCCTGCTTTTGCATTTCAGTGCTTCTGAGAGAGGAGAGGCACAGCCCTAAGGGAGAAGCTGTGAGCAGCTGATGCACAAGTGTGCACATGAAAGGTTTCATGGTGGCTGAGCACTTCTGAGGACTCCAGAACGTGTTACATTGGCCAAACATGCTCCAGCCTCCCCTGTTATAATTCTGAACAGTTCTTGATGAACTTTTCACTTGAGGTACTCCTTCTGTGCTCACTTTCCCTGCAATACAATTTTCTGCGCCTGCTGTCCCTGAGACATTTGCCTGTTGGACTATTCTTTGGAAGGTCTCAAAATCAGCAGTTTTAAGGTTTGTTGGACTGAGCTGCCAGACTGCCCTGTGTACAGTTCCTTTGACAGATTTGGTGGTGGAAGTTTTATAAAAACTCAGACCTTTAAGAAGTGTTCCTGGTTTCTCAGCAGTCTGACAGCAGGGCTCAGGGTGCCTGAAGGCAGGCAGATGGTCCAATATCTCGTGTGTTGCCTCAGAATGCTTAGGCAATACCTTCTGTCAGAGCCCACGGTGTGAGGAGCACATTCCTGCTGCCTTTACTCCACCTTTTCTTGGCTGGAGCTGATGGGAAGCCCTCAAACCCACTGGCAAGTCACCTCTCAGAGCCCATGTTCGCTGTGTGCTCTGGCTGCAGAGAGCTCAGGAGCCTCCTGCTGTGCCAACTGGGCTCCTCTGCTTCCACCTGTAATGGATTTTACACCTGAGAGGTTATTTTTGGTGGTACAATTCCTCTCTGTCCCAAATGGGATATTTTGCCTCTTGTTACAATTCGCGGAGCTAGACGGGGCTGCTGGTTTCATGCTGTGCAGCATCGACACATCATGCCCTTGTAAACATTGCTGTCAGCAGTAGCAATTCCATCTCTATTGTCCCAATAAGATTTCATGCTTGACAGTGCCTGACTCTTTTTGTCTGTACGTCAACTAATAAGAAATAGTCATGCAGCAGTCTTTTTCTTCTCTGATTCCTTGGGTTTCCAGTTGGTTCCTTGAGAATGAGCATCTGACCATTCTCTCCCCATTCCCACACTGATTTTCTCCCGGGCAGGAGGACACAGGAGTTAGCATTTGTGGAAGAGGGAGGTTTTCTGGTAGAGCAGAGCTTGTCTTTTTCCTCCTGGTGCCAGTCAGGGAACAAAAACCAGTCCTCATCTCTCATGGCCTTGGGTGGCAGTGGAGAGTTGTTATGAGTGCTCAGAGATGGGAGGAACATAATTCATGCCTGAATACAAGGAAGATTATTTTGGAACAGTTTAGGAGTGTGTCTTTGAGTTTAAAATCTGTGTAACTGTTCAGTTTAGCTGTTCACCCTCTCCTGCCCCTACGTGTTACTTGTTGCAGAGGTATTTGGTTCCTGCTGGTTTGACCATCACAGCACCTTACAGGATCAGTTTACCTTAAAGAAGGATGTCAGGATGTGGGGATGCTGCAATCTGCCAGGGCTCCACATGGAGTTAGTGTCTGGTGTGTCAAATCAGTGTAAGCCTCTGGAACCTCTTGATCTTGTTTCTGAACGCTGACTCCCTCTTCCAGATCCTTGTCCCAGCAGAAGCAAATCCCCAAGAATGCTTTCTCTTAGGATGAAAATGGAGAGGTTGAGTTGATGATTTGACTGGGGAGTGTGAAACTGGGGCTACTTCACCACTCAGAAAAGTGGAGAATTTGTTTGGCAGTGCAGTATCCATGTGCAGCTCCCCTGGTCACCACCAAGGACAGGTTCTTGACAATCCTTCCAAGAAGGAAGCTGGCAGAGGGTGGGGCTGCCCTTGGACACAGCCACCATGAGGAGTGGACCTCTGGGTCTGCAGAGGAAGGGTGATCTCCAGCCAAACCTGCAGGAGCTGTTGGCAGCATCCTCACTGCAGGAGTGACAAATCTTCCTGTGCAAGCTGTGAGCTTCAGCATCATTTTGCACCACCAGCCACGACCTGCTGTGTACCTGTTTGTCACCCTGGTGATGAAAACAAGTCAGAATTGTTAATCTCTGCTCTGTCCTGTGACTTGCTCAATCAGGAGCGTTCCCTCACCCCTGATATTTAAAAAAAGGTGATGGTGCTACTTGAATTTGCTTCCTGACACCCATGCTGAGTTTGTAAGCTGGTCACATCTAACCAGTTACCACAAAATTGATTCTGGAGCCTTCAGTTTAGAAACCTGCAAGGTACATCCCAGGCAATCACACTATCTCCATCAGGAACTGAATGAACCAGTCAATAATCAACATTGCCAAGGGTGAAGAGGTCTTTTCTAGTACCCTTGATTTTTTCCTTATGAACACCTGTACATTGGGGTATAGCTATATAGATGGACAGATGGAATATAGATGGTCACTGTGTTTGTATACACAGACAGTGTGTGTCTGTTTTAGGTGAAGAGGCAGCTGTTGTAGGTATGTGCACGCTGGTGCATTCCTCATAATTCCTTCTCTTGCTCTCTGACTGCACTGCTCAAACACATGGGCCCAGGTTTGTAACCTTGCTAAACTGTTACAAAAAGGTCCAAAACCTTGTGGGGAAAATAATTGTCACTGCTGTGACAACCACCTTGGTACCTGGCAAGCCCAGAACAAACTTACCTGCGTTTTTCTAAATTGCCAAAGAACTTTTGGGCTCATTACAGACAGTTGTAACAGATAGGACTTGGCTGATCACAGTGTGTTCAGTGCTTGGCTGGATGAAGGTGCATGTGTGGCAAGGTGTTTGCTCCATTCTGCACCCCAGCCTGGCCCATTCTCTGCACCCCTTCAAGGGCTGTGTGTGTGCACAGCTCTGCAGAGCACGGAGGAAAAGGCTGAAGGCTGCCTCTGCTCTTAGAGAGGCTGCAGCTGATCTTCCTTGGACTTCTGGTCTCTACTCTTTCCCTTGGTGATCCCATGCACTCTGTGGGAAGTCAGAGGCAAGGCTGGAGGGGTTTAATCCACTGCTGTGCTGCTGGTCAGGTGTGGTCTGCACCCGAGGGCTCTTCACTCATGGCTGGCACTCTCCTTTTGGTCCTGATTGCATTTAAACTGTGCTTTACCCTCTCGGTCCCACCCCAGTCCTCAGAGCTGCTGTCAGTTTCTGGCTGGCAGAGATGTTTGGTCCCACCCCAGACCTCAGTGCTGCTGTCAGTTTCTGGCTGGCAGAGATGTCTGGTTTGCTCACTGATGCTCACCTCAGCCGCATCAGTGTGGTGTGGTCCCACTCCCTTTCTCTCCCTGCAGGCGTGGGCAGAGGTGCTCCAGGGTGTCGTGATGGGGTGAGGGTTTGCCTGCGGACTGTGATGCTTTGGGGTCTTGTGCTGAGCCCCCACGGCTCTGGAAGGTGGAGCAGTGAGGGTGAGCTGGCTCTGGTGGCTGCCAGCAGCTGCCATGCCTTGGCTGGAGTTTCCCTGGGTCAGGGCAGAGCAGGTGCTGCCTGGGTGGTGGGTGTGCACAGGAGCAGCCCCCAGCCCATGACAAAGTGAGGCCAGACCCCTGCAGCCACAGGTTCTTGCTGCCAGTGCTCACCATGGTCAAGGCCATGTGTGCAGCTCTTTGTCAGGGGACAGCTCAGAGCCTCTGTCACCTCCTGAGACAGAACTGGGGGGCTGCAGCAGCCTGGGACAGGCAGAACCCTGCATCCTCTCCTTGGGACAGCACGGGGTGGGCACAGCCTGGGAGCTGAACCCCGTTCATCCGGTGGGTACTGGCAGCTGCTGAAAACAAACCACAAATGGAAATACCAGATACAACTGCACTGAGACGGCAGAGGTCCTGAGGAGTCCTGATGGGCTGGCGATAGTCGGTTGAAACAAATTGCCCACTGCTGTGATACCTCAGCTCCCAATAACAGAGGGCAAATGGCCTTCCAGGGGGAGATATAGATTTTCCTTTGAGATATGGAAAGGGAAATAAACTAAATTATGTTCGAACATAGCGATCTCCCTCCCTCTCTCTCTAAGAAAAAGAAGGGGAAAGACAGGCAGAGAGAGAGAAGGAAAGAAAGAAAGAAGGAAAGGAGGAAAGAAGGAAAGAAAGAGAAAGAAGAAAAGGAGGGGAAAGAGACATAAAATAAGCTTCAGCAGGCATTTGCAATTTAATTGATATTTGGCGGCAGGAAGCCAATCAGTATAAGTAAATTGACGTTATAAGATAAAAATAATCGCCTAATGGGATGGCTTCCCCCCTGGCTGCAGCAGCCCAAATAAATCTGGTATCGCGTGTCGGAGCAGCGTGGCGGCCGCTCCTGGCGCAGCCGCCGGCGGGGCTCAGCATCATTTTTATGGCATCTGTCTCTGCTCCCCGAGAGCAGGCAATGAGGGGTTGCACATTGATTGCTGCTCCAGCCAACGGCGGCTGAGGGAAAGGCGGTAATTAATGGCTTTATTTGCTGGAGCACCGCTGAGAACAATTGAGTGTGTTGTGGTAACAACTGGTGCCCACGTTCCGGTGGCAAAGGAAGGTGTTGGAGGTGGTGGGCAGCCCCGGGGCACAGCTGAGAGTCAGGTACAGGGCATGGCAGCAGATGGGATCCCACAGGGCTCCAGGGGCTTGGCTGGTGCAGGTGGGAATGATGCAGGGTGCTCCCACTTGATCCCCGTGCTGGCAGCAGGGCAGACCCTCAGTCATTGCCTCCTACAATTCCTCCAGGGAGAGGGAAATTGGCAGGGATGAGAGTGGAGGGACCCCTCAGCTCCTCCTGGGGAGTTATTGGCCTCCCTGTCCAAGCCCCTACTTTTGCAGCAGCAGCAGAGTCACATGTCACAAGTTGTTTTTCTTTCTTTTTCATTCTTTCTAAAAAAAAAGGACTCTTTCAGAGATTTTACCTAACAGTCGAGTAGTGCAATCCAATAATTTTTGTCAATCCTGCGTGGTTTTGTCGTGCCATGTGTGCCTCTGGCTGGGTGTGGGGACGTGGATGTGGTTCTGTGAAGAACACAGGTAAATGTTTGTGTTTACACACCTGTGTGAATGCAAGGAACAAACATTTCAGGCAGTGCATCCTCAGTGTGTTTCCTTCTTTCTAAAGTCAAAAAGAGATGGGGAAATGAAACTGTGGGAAATGATAACGAACCTCACCTAAAGATTTTGTAAACATTTTTAAGGGAAAAGTTCTTGTCTTTTACATAAACAACAGGAGTACCTGGTGGGTGAGGAGAGATTGGTGCCCAGCCAGGCTTGGGGAGTTGTGAGGACTGATGGCTTATTCACATTCCAATACTTCTAATTGTAGATGAGAGATGGATAGATAGATGGATAGATAGATGGATAGATGGATAGATAGATAGAGATAGATAGATAGATAGATAGATGGATTATAGCACAAGGGGTGATGTCTTCAGACCTCACAGGGGGCAGGGCTGGATGGGATTTGGGGCAGGAATTGTTCCCTGTAGGGTGGGCAGGGCTGGGTGGGATTTGGGGCAGGAATTGTTCCCTGTAGGGTGGGCAGGGCTGGGTGGGATTTGGGGCAGGAATTGTTCCCTGTAGGGTGGGCAGGGCTGGCACAGCTGTGGCTGCCCCTGACCCCTGGCAGTGCCCAAGGCCAGGCTGGACACTGGGGCTGGAGCACCTGGGACAGTGGGAGGCAGAATGAGATCAGCTTTAAGGTCCCTTCCAACCCAAACCATTCTGGGATTCTGTGAGAGGACACAGCCTGCAGCTGTGACCTGTTTAGACTGGATATGAGGAAAAAGTTCTTCACTGAGATGGGTGTCAAACATTGAAACAGGCTGCCCAGGACAGTGGTGGTGCAGTGACCATGCCTAGTGGGATTTAAAACATCTGTAGACATGCTGTTCAGGAATATGGATTAGTGGTGGTCTTGGCAGAGCTGGGTAAATGGCTGGTCTTGACAATCTTAGAAGACTTTTCCAATGTAATTGAATTTGTGATTCTGTGATTTCATACAGGCTGATTAATTTTTATTTAAACACTGAAATTATTTTGAACTAGAAAACTAAAATAAATTTAATTTTAAAATCTCAGGATGGGGTCTATCTGCATGTTCCATATTTTCCTCAGTAGGGCTTTGTCTCACAGAGTTTTCAGAACTGATCTCTGCTTGTGAACAAGACTCAGTTTCAGGCCTTAAGTGCTTTTCTGTAGAAGGAAAAGTCCTGAAAATTTCCCCATCACTGCAGCTTTGCAGCGCAGTGAGAGTCACATCCCTGCCCTTGGTTTCTGCAGCACCAAGCAAAACTTTGTCTGCCACACCACCCCAGTTATTCACTCCCAGAGCACCATCACTGAGCCATGGAAACCAGTGGTTTTCAACATCTGGCTGTTGGGAGCCAAGAGGAAACATTGGATACAGTGGTTTTGCAAAGTTATTAGCCAAGATTGAGCCATCTCTTCCTCTCTCTCCCCTCCCAATATATCTTTAGGTAGACATAAAATTAAATAAGTAAAATATGCATATATATATATACACACGTATATGTGTATATATATATGTATATGTATGTATATGCATCTATATATATAATATAATATAATATAATATAATATAATATAATATAATATAATATAATATAATATAATATAATATAATATAATATAATATAATATAATATAATATAATATAATATAATATAATATAATATAATATAATATAATATAATATAATATATATTATATTATATTATATTATATCATATCATATCATATATCATATCATATCATATCATATCATATTATATTATATCATATTATATTATATTATATTATATTATATTATATTATATTATATTATATTATATTATATTATATTATATATTATGTATTATTATATATAATAAGTGAGGTTAGAAAAACTGGCACAGAGATGAGGTCAGCCTCACCTGCTGGCGTGGGGAGGATGTTTGTTCCTGGGGTCTTTGTCCCAACAGGAGCTGCAGGAACAGGCTCTGCAGCTGGAGAGATCTTGGCAGGAATTTCTGTGGTGCAGCCCAAAAGTGATCCCCTCAACCTGTCAGTGAATGAAATCAGGTTTTGAAATAACACAAATACATGCGGGGAGATTCACCCACACGTGCTTAATAAGGGGCTCTGTGTGATAAGCACCGCATCAGGGGAGTTGTACTGCAGATTACTAAGTTTACTGCACGATAAATAATTAATGTTTAGAGGACAGTAATTAATTACAGCAATTAGAAAAGAGCCACACTGTTTTTCCTCAAAAGTAAAATCTTGGCTGTTTAATTTTGTTCAGTGTCCAGTGTGTCAGAACATTTGTGGCAGAACCATAAAATACAAGCATATGCAGAGGCACAGCATTTTTGTTGGGTCACCATCTGCCCTTCTCATACAGAATCCTCAAACATGAGGCTGGAAGGGGCCTTAAGCACTGTCTGGTGCAACCTGTGCTGGGAAAATCATGGCCCAGACAAGACAGCCCACTACCCTGGACAGCCAAATCCTAGAAGTGCCCAACACTGAGGAATCCAGCTCTTCCCTGCAGAGGTTATTCCAGTGCCTGCTTGTTCTCATTGCAAATAATTTTCTCTGTGTGTCCAACTGGAATCTCCCCAGGACTCACTTGTACCCACTATCCCATACCTCTCCCATGTGACTCTTTTAAAAAAGGGAGTCTCCATCATCTTTGTGGGCATGTTTTTATCAGGGAATATGACAGTAAGGTCTCCTCTGAGCCTTTTTCCTTAACTCTGGCCAAGCTCCAATCACTCAGTTTGCTTGTACAGCAGCTGCCCAGCTCTTGGCTCATCTCTGTGGCCCTTCTCTCCAGCCTGTCCACGTCTGTTTGGCACAGTGGTGCCCAAAACTGAGGACAGCATTCCAGGCACTGAGTACAGTGTGGCAATGCCTTCTCTCTCTCTGTTGGCAGCGCCTTTGCTGATGCAGCCCAGTGTCCTGCTGGGCCACCCTGGTCATTCTCGCTGAGTTTGGGCCCTCCAGCACCCTCAGGATCCCCTCAGCAGACCTGCCCCCCAGCCAGGCTGGTCCCAGCTCGTGATGGGCTCCTGGATTATGTTTTCCCAAGTGCCAGACTTGGTGTTTGTCTTTGCTGAATTACAGAAGGCTACTGCGAGCCCACTTTTCCATCCTATCAGTTTCTCCTGGAGGAGGTGGTGGGAAACCATGTCAAAAACCTCTAAAACATTGAGAGAGACAGCGTCCACTGCTCATCCCACCAGATTTTGCTCTGCACACACAGCATGTCCTGTGCCAGCTGTCAAGGTGTCCCAAACTGCAGCAGTGAGGGCAGGGGTGGTGCCAGCAGCGTTGTTCCCTCCCTCCTGGGGGATGCCAGGGGCTGCCCAGCACAGGGTGGGTGCATCCCCCATCAGTGCCAATCCCTTGGGCACTGCTGGGCACCTCCCTGGCTCTGGGGGCTGCCAGACATGCCACAGGCAGCAAACTGCTCGGGCACTCTGCAGCACCATGGCAGAGGGTGTCTGTGTTCAGGTGCACAGCAAGTGAAGATGTGGATCCTAGCTGTAAGAAATAAACAGAAATTTAAGTGTTAGAACCACAGCTGTGGAGGATATTTAAAGCATAATTTCTCCCAACTCATGCATGTGGATAAAATATATAAAAATATCATTACACTTGCAGTTTGTGTTACTTGTAAAAATCTGTAGATGTACATTATGTTTTATAATGGTGTTTTATTCCTGTGTATTCCATTATTCCCATTTAGTGGTTTCATCTGTGATATTGGTTCCTTCTTTGTGTCAAAACTTGAAGGCTTGAAACCACTGTTTGTGATTTTGTAAAATCGAGGGGTATCTCATTTATGCACAAGAAAAGTCTGCAGGTATTAAGAACTCTTTATTAGTGGTCTTTGTGAATAATTGCATAGGAAGTGTGGACAGACACCTTCCCTTTGTGAGAGAGCAAGCTGCATCCTCCACAAGTTTTTTCCCTCCTTTGTTTTAGTAATTCCAGCCTCATCATATTTTGGTGGTAGTAATTCAATGTTTTGCTAGGAATTGGCATTTTAGGAGGAGCAGCATTGGTGTTTGGGAGTCCTCTGTGTTTCTGAGGAGCTTTGCCTTGCTTGAGAGCTCCCCAGCTCAGCAGAGCTCATGGTCACTGCCTGTGCAGACCCCAGTGGGCTGCCTGTCCTACCACCACCTCTCCCTTGCCTGTCAAATTTCTTTCCTTCAGTTTTTTTCACAGCTGTAAATAATCTCCTGCTTGTTTGACATGAGAGGCCATTTTTGCATTTCCAAATCTGCGTCGAGCAGTTTCATCTGCAAACTGCATTAGTTCTTGTCAGGCATACGTAGAACTTATTGTGTTGAAAAGATATGCTATGATATGGTATGGAAGTAGGTATAAACTGTGTTAAAATTACTTCAATAAGCTTTTAACAACCTCTCCAAAATGCCCTTTGAGCTGGGAGTTCATGATATAAAGTGCATGAAAGCTGAACACGGCTTACAGGAGTGGATTAGGAAAAGAAACAGTTTCACACAACCATTTTTAAAAGAACCTGTCATGACATTTTGTGTGTCATTACTGGAGTTACGGCTCACCTTAGCTACTGCAGAAATCACAGATATCCAAGCATATTTCCACATCACACAGCAGCTGGCCAGGGGTGCCATGAACCCGGAGGCTTTTCCAGGCGCCCAGTCTGCTGTGGCCCAGGATCCGTGGTGGGATCTCTGTGCCAGGCTTGGGGTGTCTGCTCTGCTCTTCTCAGCCTCTTCCTTTCAATCCCTGCCCTTCTACATTCCCCACTGTGCGGGGGGATATCGCTGACATGAGTTTTGTTATTGTTTGAATATGGAACTGTGGCAGAAGAGCAGTGACAAAACGTTTTCATCCAGCCACTGTTCTCAGGTGGGCTGTGCCTCGCGTGGGGCTGGTGCCCACGGGCATCCCTGTGGCTCCCAGAGGATGCTGCATGGAGCCAGCTGCCAGGCTAGGCACGGTCAGGAGCAGCACACGCTGCCCCACGAGACTCTTGACCGCTCGCCTGGATGCCCAGGGGTGGGCACATCTGCACAGCCAGCTGTGCTGGGCTCCTGGAGCTGCAGGGGACAGCGCACTGGCTCTCCTCCAGCACCACAGCCCTCGCTGGAGCTGCTGGGCAGCACAACAAGTCCAGGGCAGCTGTCAGACCTGTGGGAAGTCCCCCAGCCCCGGGGCATTGCTTGGTGCAGACTGTGCAGGGTGCAGGGCTGTGTCCTGTACGTGCAAGGCTTGAGGCACGAGCAAAGTCCATCCTGATGGTAGTCTGGGCAGGTGCACAAGCAATCCAGCTCCACTCAGTGGCACTATTTGCACAAATGTTTGCTCAGATGTATATGCTGTCAGATTCACGAGCATTAGGGTTGCTGAGGTGCGAGGTCCCACCATATCTTCATTGGGGTGGCAGAGATGGCAGGTTTGTCCTAGGAGATATATAAAAACATTTCCATATGTGGCTGTGGTGGGATTAAAATAACTATAGGAGGAAGACAGCTGTGACCACATGGGAAAGGTGTTCAGTAAATAAATCCCACTTTGCTGGTGAGTCTCATAACCAACCCTGTGGTGCAGATTTGCAGCAATGCTGTGGGGTGGCACCTCAAGGGTGCACTGGCACAGCCCCATGCACAAATTGTGGATATGCAGCCTGGCTCCAGCTTGTACACCAGGGAGGACCTCCAGCTGTCTGACAGAAAAGAGACAAATGTTCTCATGGTGGAGAAGAGCTCCATCACTCCTCAGTGAAGGACCAGAGGGGTCTGGTTGGTGATGAAAGCGCTGATCGCTGTGCTGCTGAACACTTCAGGAAGAGCAGCTGTGACAGGCCAATGGCACAGCACAGCTCCTTTTGCTTCTCCCATTCCCCAGAGCAAACCTGGTGCTGGGGGTACAGCCCTGGCTGGCCTTGCTCTGCAGCGCTGATGGGAGCTGCAGGGAGCGTGGTGTGGCGAGGGCTCACGGGCTGCAGAGATGCAGCCTGGTCTGCAAGAGTGTGCAGGGGGGAAGGCAGCCTGGGAGGAGCCTCCAGGTACTGCTGGAGCAAGGTGAGGTGGGATCCAAATGGCTGTGTCCCCAGCAGGGCGAGGGACTCTGCTGGAGAAGGGGCACAGCGAGGCCAGGCCAGTGACAAATGGGGTGGCTGTGCATTTAAATGGCAGATGGAACATCACTGAAGACCCCATGCAAATCCTGGCCAGCCCTGTGCTTCTGGGGTGTGCAATGTGCTGGCATGCCCAGCTGGGATTGCTCTGGGGACAGTCTGCCCAGGAGCTGGAAGTGTGCCCTGCACACGAGGCTGCAGCCACCAAACTGGCATTGTCCTGCTTGTCCGAGCACTGACCAGAGGGCAGTGGGCTTGGGCTGTTCAGATTGTTGTCCTCACACCCATCTGCAGAGATGCAGGCTGCAAAGTTTACAGGTGGAATAGCTGTAGAAGCAGAAGGTGGAGGTGAGAGCGCTCACCAGTGCTCCCCTGAGTTTTCCTGTGCTTGGCAGCAGGACAATGCACTGCTGTGGGTCTCTGTCTCCAGAAGGAGCTGAGCTGGCCCAAGTATATCTAACAGGTCAAGGCTTGAAATGAAGAAGCAATAAGCCACTGAAATGGTACTATCACCGAAACATGATTGATCAATTGAATTCTATCAGAGACAGTGGGCAGTGAGATTAACTCAGGCCTGATGGGTTCAATGAGTTAAAGCATGATGTTCATTTCAGCTTCATTTCACCAGTCTTTGCTTGTGAAATTGGTCAATCAATAGAGGTTGAAGATCAGATATATATATATTGGTGACCATCTTATAGGGAATATAATCTAGCGTAGTCAGCTCCTGACTCGGGCTGCCTTCAGTGGTAATGGAGACAGAGCAGAGACTCCATCAGTGCCACCGAAATGGCCTGATATCTTCTCCAAATGAAAAGTATTTTTGGATCTCTGATGATTTATCTTTTTTTTCCCCCCTTCTTTCTCACTTTGATCTATGATAAAACTCATACCCACCTTTGTGAAATACAGTGATTTCTCTTGAAAATATTTGCAGTGATCAGCTATATACATGTCAAAATATAAAGATCCTTTGTAGTGATACTCTCCTTTGGAAAAAAGAAATAGCAGTGCTTAGAGAATTTGAATAGTGTAAATACAAAGATCTCTCTCCACAGATGTGGTTCTGAAACTAATGCTTGGCTGGGAAGAGCATTCTGAGGCAGCTGTCTGCCAAATGTACACAACCCTGAGAAGGTGGTACGAAAATTCAGCTTGTGTTTTAAACAAAACCTTCCATGTGGTAATTAAACAGAGTCTTTATCTTCTCCGGACTAATTTACAGGCATGCTACAAGAAAACAAATCACCTTTTTGCCTCCTGGTAATATTTCATTTGCCTCATGATGTTTTAAATGTGGTGAATAACATCCTCCCTAATTAGTCTGCATTTCCCTATAAGGTGGAGTAATTAGGTATGATAACAGGTAATGAAGTTGGACAGTACAAATTAGAGGCAGAATTCATGTTCTTTATGAATATAGGCTGTTCATGGCACTAGCTGTGTTTTTCCTTGATTCACCCTGTATATTGCTCAAAAAAGAAAACAACCTGAAAATCTGAAACCAGTAGATTCCTTTTATTTTCAGAAGACTACTGCATCAGATGAATCTACCATGGAGGTACATGGCACACCTTTATTATTAATACACTGGAAATATTAATCCAGCTGGATTTGTGGTTGGCACCTGTTTGTTGTCAGCTGTTGTCACCTTGCTGGGACTCTCAATGGAACTGCCCCAGGGCAAGGTCTGTCCCACACTGTAATAAATATTTAAATAGAATCATAAAATCATAAAACATTTCCAGTTGGAATGGACCTTTAAGACCACCTTGTTCCACCCCTGCCATGGCAGGGACACCTCCCAGTGTCCCCAGTGTCCAGCCCCAGTGTCCAGCCTGGCCCTGGGCACTGCCAGGGATCCAGGGGCAGCCACAGCTGTGCCAGCCCTGCCCACCCTGTCAGGGAGGAATTTCTTCCCAACATCTAATCTAAATCTCTCTTCTTTCAGTTTAAAAACACTGCCCATTGTCCTATCGCTATCTGAATTGTGCTGCTGTCCTTATCACTATATAAAAAAGTGGAGGTGAATAATTTCTGTATTTCAGTGTTTTTAACTGGTATTTCTGTATTTTGCCTTGTTTGCATACTAAGTTTAAGGCTTTTAAATATACTTCAGTGTTTTGTGGAGATAGTGTTGTTCTTATTTTGTTCTGTAGTCTTAGAAACAGGATTTTAAATCAAGTGAGTTGTGTGGTGAAGATTGCTAAAATTCTGGATTTCTGGATTTTTCTAGCAATTTAAAATATTCTCCTGCTGTTTCAGAAAGCATGTCATGGATCAGTATATAACCATAGAAGTGCATTAGAAAAATGAGATCTCTGATTCTTTAAACTGATCTTGCTATTTGCTTAGGCCCCCAGAAAATAACTTGCTATTAATTAACAAAGATGTATTAGTCTCAGTGTCCAAGGAGAGGTCAAAAAGGACTTTAAGCAGCCTGAGCTGTGGAAGGTGCCCTGCCTATCACCTAATGATAATGTAAGGCCCCTTCCAACCCAAACCAGGCAGTGATTCCATATTTTCTGGATGATACCCACATCACTTGGGCAATCTTTTGTCACCAAGACTCTGGATGGTATCTCTTCTCAGAGGCAAACCTCTTCTGTGCTTAACTCTCCCCAGACTTTTCTCAGGGTGTTCAGACTTTGCCAGCCACAGAAGATCTTTGTGTTGATGCCAAGATTATGTCAAAGGCAGGCCAGTTTCTTTAGCAGCATGTCCAGCTTTTGGTGTGAAACCACAGGTCAGATTTTCTGGGCAAGGTGTGGACAGGAGGTGTCTGTGCATTTCAGAGGCAGACACGATTGCATTTTCCCTGCCAAGAAAACGCCTGTTGGTGAGTTTGGAACCAGGGAGGTTGTTCAGACTTCCATGACAAAACTCCATGGGAAACTGAGTCAGCGTTCTGAGCTGGTGGGATGCCTGGGAGGGGCTGGGTTCAGACAGGGTGAATGTCCAAACAGGGGTGGCACCTGCTGGAGGAGCATGTGCAGGCTCTCCCTGTGCATTGTGGCATTGTGGCAGGCTCAGTGCAGCACATCTCGATGCATCTCATCAGAAATAGCTCAGGAAATTGTGGGCTACTGGCATCATCTTGTCCCACATGGCACAGGCTTGCAGAGATAAGGGATGAAATGTTTGTTTGGGGAGAATGCAGTCTTTTGAACTAAGGAAAGTGTTATATCTGTGCTCTTCACTTGTATTTCTGGAAAGATTCATTGAATTGGGAGCTAATTGTTTCACAGAATATGTAGGTGCACATGTAGTGAGTGCCACTGTCAATAAAACATGTGGATGCAACCCTGTGTGGATGCACTGATTATATGAAAAATGTTCTTACACTCCCCAGAGCCTATTTATAACTGCAATTGTTTCAAGCCCTCCAACAGCATTTTAATTATCAAAGATATTCTAGTTAAGCAACGTAGAATGTTAATGGTATTATTTATATAATGTCTAACAGCCAAACACATCCTGAAGACCTTCACAAACTCTTGTGTGTCATAGGCAGTGTACAGGAAATCCTTTGGTTCTACGGTGGAATCCAGAACTTAGTGGCAATTAGTCTGATTTTGGGAGACACAGTGCCAAAATACAAGCTATTCTGTTGCTGACAGGATGTGGAGAGCAGGTGACAATGACAGAGAGGAAGGCTTGGGTGGCTCCTGTTGTGCAGTGTCAGCCACCTCAGTGGTCCCAGTCCTGCCTGACTCCTGGCCTGGAACAAATGCTGCATGCATTATTCCTCATCCCAGGACGGCCTGACTGCACTGGAACGTGCATCCTGGAGACTGATCCCATCTCACCTCCTCAGGACAGCATGTGGAGATGTGGGGAAGTACAAATGCTGTGCTTCCAGCAATGAGCCAAATGCTGCCATGAAACCCAACCCCTCCAGAGCCCCACCACCACCTCTGTGATTTCACAAACACCCTCCTCTTCCTCGTGCTTCGGTGGCCTCAGGCTCATCCCCTGCCCCTCTGCCCCTTGGAGGAAGGGCAGCTGGGATGGATGAATGGATGTGATGGCACAGGCACATGATGGTGCCTTTATTCCTACACTTCACACTCTGGAATCTGGGGTGGGAGACCCTTCCCAGCCCAGTGCCTGTCCCTGGCTGAGGCTGCTGCCCCAGGATTTCCTTTCATCAGCCTCCTCTTCTCCAAGGTATTCACTCCCAAAACCCTGGAGCTGGACTCCATAATAAAAATGCTAATGGGGAAAGGTGGGTCAGCTGCTCCATTTTCAAACCCAAGAGCATCTCATTGTACTTCCAGTCTCTGGGTGGCACAAACAGTGCACAGCCTGTACTGGCATCACCAGGAACAGTTTTCAGGTCATGCCCGTCTTGTGTCATTTCACTCCCTTTTTTTTTCCCCTTTATCCCAAAACTACATTAACTTTGATGCCAGATTGTGAATAACATGTTAACCTGAAATTTAAAGCCAGCATTCCATGCTCCAGAGGCAGAGTCTCCCTGGCCCTGTGCTACCATACAGCTACCAACCAGAATTTTAATTCTATAAGCCATGGTTGACTACACTCAGCACAGGGTCTATTAGATATTATTTGATTTAGAATAGTAAAAAAAAAAAAAAAAAAAAAAGAAAGAAAAAAAAAGAAAAACAAACAATTTAAAGATACACTGCTTTCTTGTATCCCTCTGTACCTTTTCCATCCTACTAAGACCACAGGTTCAGGTTTTTGTTTCCTTTCCTGTGCAGAATAAACTGATCCTTGCACTTTACAAAAGCCAACATCATCTACCCTTGATAAAATTGCATGACTTTCTCTAAGAAGGGCATACATAAAGTTGTCAGTGAAATTGCTGATCTGAAATTGAGAATGACGTTTCCAGCAATAACTGCTAACCTCAAATGTCTGTTCAGTATAAGGAGAGTTCTGCTTAAATTCAACATTATCAGCTGAGGTTGAATGAGGAATTTCCCTGTGTTGCTCCCCAACCTGGTTTTCTGGACAGACAGCATCTTCTACAAAATCCTTCTGCTGAAGGATGATCTTAAATCAATAGTCCTTTGTGAAAAATCGTGTCCACCAAGCATCTCTTGCATTACTGATGGCCAGCATGGGACTGTGGACACAACCAATGTCTACAGCAACGGGCTGTTTGTGTGCAGATCAGATCACCTCTATACTTACAATCACAAAACTTGGTGCAGAATCTGCCAGAGGAGGTCTGGCTGATGTTATTCCTCTGCAGACTCCTTGGACTGTAAGCAACTGCAGCACTGATGGAAATTTTGCTGTTAGGGATGCATCTGAATTCTGCTCCTCAGAAGTAATCTGGCAGCTAGATGCTATTTTTAAAACATTTCCTCCCTCTGTCTAGTTCGATGTTGCCATCTGGAGAAGAAATCTGATATTTACTGTTGTTCTTGGAGTTCCACCTCCTGGAGTCCTGGGAATACTGCAGATCTCAATTTTCAGTGCATAAAAGACACATTTCCAGCACTGACAGGTGAAAGAAAAGTAGGAAACCACTGTGAATCTGCAAAAAGCAAATTGAAACAAGTCCCTGTATTGCAAGAGCCTTTTCAGACTGCCAATCAAATATTTTTCAAACTTGTCTCATGGCTTTTCAACCATGGTCAGTCACTTACGACTCCCGCTAAAAATCTCTGCCAAAGGGGAGAAGGAGCAAACTGTGTTTTGGACCCAGGTTTGAGGTCTGCAGTAAGCTGGAGAAATGCAGAGTGAGCTGGGGGTCAGGAGTGTGTTTTGGGCTGGTGCTGCAGAGGTGCCTGAGCCCAGGATTCCCCAGCTGGTACAATGCAGGCGGTGCTGGGGCTCCAGGGCTGTGCTGGGGACAGGGGTGAGACAGCCCAGAGCTCAGAGCTCAGCACGGGATGGGTGGGGCAGGACTGGCAGGTGGCACAGGAAGGGGACAGGGTGTGGGTGGTGGGTGCACAGAGGGTTCTGTTGGCCCAGGCTGGCTGTGACTGTCACCACCAGGCCAGCTGTTTGCTCTCTGTGTTCTGTGTGCACAGCATGAACCAGGCAGGTGGCACAGCAAAAGTGATGCAGGCAAAAAGGTGACTGTTGTCCTGTGTCCTGCCTTTAAATTATGAGTGAAGCTGTTGATGGTTTAAGGGTGGCCTGTCATGCAGGACTGTGCAGTGTGTTTTCCAGCAAACTGTAACCTCTCAAAAAGTCTTCATGACTTCACTGCTCTGGTGATTTACCAAAATATGAGTATTGGTCTAGTACGGATACTTAACTGTGACCGACAAAAGACTCTCTAACAATTTAAAGTTAGAAAGGGAATGTTTATTCAGCGCTGGGCAGCAGTGTGGGGTAACCCCTAATACATACTGTGAAATTACAGGTGGTCACAGAGTCTATTTATTGACAAAAGGTTTAAATAAATACATATTCATAACACCAACCCCTCCCATCCCCTGCTTCCTATGGTAATTAGCTTGAATGGCAATTAAGCATGCGTGGTTGGCTTCTTGAATTAAGTTTGGGGTAGTTTTTGTGGGGAGGGGTCCTAAAAGGAGGAAGTAAGGTGAGTCTTCCTCACCCTGAACTTTGGACCCTTTTCTATTAATGACAATACAAATGATTTCTGGGGATATTCCAGTTTTTCAAAGAATGGGTTTCTGGTTGCGATTGTTTGTGCTTCTTCAGGCCTGCTTACCAGTTTGGTCTTTTCCCATTGTAAGCACACCTGAACAAACATGAGATGACAGACGATCAATCAATTATTTAACTAAAATCTTAATTTTTCTAAGATTAGTGTTTCACTGGTCCCTACATTTGTTCAGGGGGTAAAATAAGACACTCTTCTATAGGCCACATCATGAGACCACTCATTTTTCCTCTTCTCTCTCCTCTCTGAAAGGTATTCAGGAATCTCCAGTACCAAATGGCCATTCCCTCCCCAGCAGAGATTTTCTTCGGAAACAGATGCGAGGAGACCTTTTCACCCAGCAGCAGCTAGAAGTGTTGGATCGTGTCTTTGAGAGACAACATTATTCTGACATTTTCACAACAACAGAGCCCATCAAACCAGAGCAGGTACTACTGCAAAAATTTCATGTTTTCCTGATGTGCTTTCCACTGGCAGAGGTGTGTTTGGTGAGCATCACCAAAGGCTGCTCAGAGTTTCAGTAGACAAGTCCATGTTACCCATTAAAGCCTATCCAAAAATCAAGGAAAACACTCACTGTGCACGCATTTAGCAAGTGTTTGGCTATGAAATTGCACCTGATCTGGACCAGTTGCATCAAAGGAATCTTTAAAGAGCACCACAGCTTCTGATGTTTTTGCTGGATCAAAAGCAGGCAGTGCAGGTAACAAGGGGAAGACTTGCAAAAACCCAGTGCCTAATTTTGGTTCAGTGAGCATGATTGTGGACAAAAAATCAGGTTTTTGTGTCCAGAAATGGCTTATTACACATGCAACTGGCCCTTTGTTGAGAAAAACACCTGATTAGGATGTGAAGGTAAATTAATTGCACCTATGGATCTACACTGCACTTGAGGAGGACTTGGCATTAACATTTTGAAAAAATTCCATTTTTGCAGGCATACTATAGAAGCACATGAAAAAACTGATGAGCTGTGTCTCTCTGTGTTCTTCTTCTTGGGTGGCAGTATTTAATTTAGCTGCTGAGAAGGAGGTAGAAATTAATATATTGCTGTCAGCACCGATATCGGTCTAGCTTGCTACTTAATGATGTATTCAGCTATTAATCTTCAGTGTTCTTAATATCAGACATGCTTTTTAGCAAGGTGGATGGACTTTTCTAACACCAATTCCCCTTGGAGGAATCTATGCATTTGAGGGCCATTGGAGATTCCCTCATGGCAGCCTATTACCACTGTGGTTTCAGTTAAGGAATGTGTATATTTTTATACTTTGTTTTTTCACTAATTCTGAAATCCTACAGCAGAGCAGGAATTCCTCATGCCTTTAATCTCATCTGTCACTCGTTCTTTCATTCATAGAGACATTTGCTTTTCACCACCTCCTGCTGCCTTTTGTGTTTTCCCTGGTTTGTGTGTGCTGCACAAATCCGCTCTGCAGATCCGAACAGAGCTGGGAAGAGATGGGGAGTCGCACCAGGGGTGTCTGGAAGGTGAAGTGGCCTTCACGTGCCACTAGATGGTGGCTGTCCCATCCAAACAGGGGATGTGCAGAGGGCAGGCACCGTGCCCAGGGCTGTGGCAAACCTTTGCAGCACTGGTCACCAGGAGCTGTGCCTTGCTCGAGCTGTTCCTGCAAAAACTTCACAGGCCAAAATAGCCACTGCAAAGGGGGCAGTGATGGGAGGGGACTTTTTATTTGTTTTTGTGTTCTGGAGCTTCCTAGTCATGGCCAGCTGTAGCTCATGGGAGAGAGTCCAGCAGTGAAGGGACATTTATTCAGAGATAAACTTTTACTGGTTTTATAGAAAGAATGGGAGATTGAATAAGGATATTGGTGAAGTGTTGTCCCAGTTATCAAATATGGGATATTTTGCTCTTGATGGAGAAAGGATCTCCCAGGGCCACACAAGGAATTGTGAGTAGAATGGCTCTAAGCAGCCAGATTATTAAAATTGGAGATAATCTGCTATTAATGTGATGAACAGGATACTCCTTGCATGCTCTGGGAAGCCATGTAAGATGCTGAGAAATCTGCCATGATGAGGTTCAAAATGTACTTTGCAGAACCACGTTGCCTGGCATTTTGACATGTAATTATAAAAGAAATTTGTTTTCGTTTGTTTTAATTTGTCCTGGAGTATGGCCTTTGCTTTTGAAGGCTGGACCATGGTTTAGGGTTTGTGCAATTTGGGGTCAGCCTCTGATTTTGATGGTATGTGAAGGGTAACATGACCAGATGTGATCTGAATGTCTTGCTGTATGAACCCCAGCCCTTACAGAAACAGTCTTGTCTCATCTCCTTGGTGAGTCAGGCCAAGCTGTCATGATGCTTAACCACAGTGGAGAAGCTGTCTGCATCAGCTGGTGGGGCCAAAGAAATCCATGAAAAATCAAATATTGAGGATATCTGTGACATGCCTTGCAAAAACAGACTCGTCCCTGGATTAGATTGCTGTATAAAGCAAGATCTGCCTGTGACATTTGTCTGTCCCAAGTGCTGCTGGACCCCAAGGTGGTGCTTTAGGAGCTACAGTGGTGGATGCATGGAGCTTTAAGCTCTTTCTGTGGAGGAAAATGTGGAAAAGACACTCCTCCCCATGGAGACAGGATGTGGGAAGAAGACTGATATGAGCTGCTGACCCACTGTTTATCCATTTTATTAGAAATCTGATCCAACAGCAGCCAGCTGAACATCACTAATTTTGCTTTGGCACAAAAACTTATGGCCATGCCAGTACTATTCACCTGAGGAGGGCTCCAGCTATTTTACTGGAATAATTGTTACTCTGTAGAGAATGCAGATCCCTTTTCCTTCCTATTTTGTGGCTCCTCTCTAAGTTTTCCTCCTCACTGGTCTGCTGGGGCAGGCCCCTGGCAATGGGAGAAGGGGAGAAAAGTCCTTCCTGCACAGCACAGTATTTGCATCTTGGTTCCCAGATCCTGCCCAAAGTCCTCCTGGGGCATTTTCTGCACAAAATTTTGTCCTTACCTTTAAAAGCCCATTGCCCTTCCCTCAGTCAGCCTGTATGAAATGGAGGCTCTTGAGTTATTTATCATCATATGACATAAGCATGATGTTGGTAACACCAAGATTGTGGGTTCCTTACCTAAGAGCTGGAGTCAATGATCCTTGTGGGTCCCTTCCAACTTAGAATATTCTGTGAATCTGCAAATCTGTGCTGTACTGTTGGAAATAATATTAACTTTCACATCTGCTGTAAGTTGTGGCATCTGTGGAGAGACTGATGAGCAACAGATACCTGTCTTTGGGGAAGGGCTCACACCATGTTGGAAGGGAAGGCAACCACAGGACAGTGACAGGGAAATAAAGCATCAGATGGTTGTTTGAGAGAAATTGTGATGGTTCTGTGCGCTGGGTGAGGCAGGGATGCCACCGTGTGCTCCTACCATCCCATTCTGTCAGATGTTGTGCATCAAGGGCAGAAGTAAGGCATCAGCTGTTACTCACCTTGTTTTGCAGCCTAACACCTAATGGTGCAGCTGGGCACATGCATGAGTGTGTTTCCTGCACGTGTGGAGTGTGAAAACATCCCATGGCAGAGGGAGCCATGGCTGAGGGCTGTCTGGGCAAACACCATCAAGCCCTTCCACGTCTCTGTGTCGTCAGGAGGAACCTGACATAAAGTCAGTGCTCAGAAGCATTCCTGACAGAGCCCTGTTATAAAAGTGAATCCTTCTGTTAGGAGAATTTGTAAGAATGAAGGCCTTTCTCTCATGTGTATGCCCTTTTGTGCTCATTTTCTGCAAACAGCCCATGATTAATTTGCACTGGCTGCAAATGTTCACGGAAAACTGATTTCACTACTTTGTGGGCAGGGGTGTGGGAGTGCACACAGTGTGCACTGGTGTCTGCAGCTCCAGTGCTGCACTGCCATTCTGAACACCCTGCTGTGCACCAGCTCTGTGTCTGCAATCACCCAGTGCCAGACTTGTATTTGTCAGGGCTTGGGAAGGGAAAGCCTTCACAGCAGTCCCGTTCTCTCTGTGCTCTGTGTGTGTGTGTAAGGCTGCTGGTGTGGCCAACACGCCAGATTCCCTTGGAACAAACCAATCTGACACACTGGAACTGTGTTGTGCACCTGTACCTGTGTCAGACCAGCCTGGCCTCTGCCTCAGGCAGCCCCCTGTTATTGCAG
This sequence comes from Catharus ustulatus, assembly GCF_009819885.2. NCBI lineage: Eukaryota > Metazoa > Chordata > Aves > Passeriformes > Turdidae > Catharus > Catharus ustulatus. Next base: position 212,030 of record NW_024879445.1, on the reverse strand, counting down.
TGACAATTCAGACTTTATCCAGAACTGATGCTCATCCTGTGCACAGAGTTGCAACACTCAGTGGAAAAATTCTCCAGTGCCTGTAATCCATTAAGACCCAGAGGAGCTTGAAGCACTGGCTGTACTCAGCAAGCCCCTCTGTGGGGCTGTGAGGGTGATTGCTCTCCAGTGGCTTCCTGTGATTCCAGCCAGAGGGATGGAGCAGCCCTCCACAGCATCTTTGGGAAGGTGTCCCAGACTGGCCAAGCCAGGTCAGCTGTTTGATGAACTGTTGACTCAAGCAGTTCTCCAGTCAAAGCACTGACAAAGAGAGAGATGTTCTTGCAGATCAAGACCCAGGAAGGTCAAGGAGAGCTGAGGATTTGAGGCATGTGAGGCTGGACAAGTGCAGGAGAACCACTTGAAGCAGGCAGGGGCAAACCCAGGGCTTGTGGACCAATGCACTCGTGGAGGCTGTGAGAGCAGGATTAATGCATCTAGGGGTGAAAAATGCAGGGTGAAGGATATGCAGCTGGATTGGCTCAATGGCAGAGACAGTGCGTTAATTTTCTCAGAATAAAGAAGAGAATTAGCCATGCTGGATTTCTGTCCACAACAGAAATGGATTCTTTTGTACTTTCAGTTTCACACATGGGTCCAATCGAATACTCATTGAAGCCAAGAGGAATATTTCTATTGACTTCAATAAACTTTAGATCAGGGCCATAATGAGGCATAACATGATGTGACCAGGTTCAACACTATGTAGGTCACCAGCTAAGAAGATAACTGCTTGCTGCTAATAGTAAATAATTTGTAGGTCTGTGCTGGTGCTTTCCCACTGCTTTAAGCTGGAACTAAACAGAATATCTGTTCAGATTGATTTCTGGATAAAATGTAGATATTCTGTGCTCGTACAGAAACCAGTAACCTGGCAAACACATAGTAACACAGGTTTTCATGACACAGAGTGCAAATAAATGTGGATCTGGAGATAAGCACAGGCAGATGGAATTTGGATAACTAATGGAATTTGGATAGCCAAGGAATTCCCCCAAAATTACTATGATCTGGAAAAAGTGGAAGAATTGCATGAAGTTGAAATCTGATGCAGAGAGCGTTGCACCTAAGTAGCTCTCTGAATTTACCAAGAAAGGGGCATAAACTTGTTCTAAAAACCTTCAAGTTTTGCTTTCTGCCTAAGTACTGAAAGAGGAATCTTGGGGTTTTTTTTGCTAGCAGCTGGAATGCAGCTTCTGGCAGGAGCAAGGTACACAATCCCCATTACAGTACTGGAGTTTGATCTTTGGAAGTAGTTCTAATAAATCCATAAAGTATAACATATTTCTGTCATAAGAGCACTCACCCCCAAAGTGCAGTTATTGGAAAAGCAGAAGGAAGGAATGAATCCACTAAAAGGTGTCCCTGCCTGTGCCAGGGGTGTTGAAGTGACATGTCTTTAAGATTGCTCCTAACCCAAGCCATGCAATGATTCTATGAACTGCAGGACTGCATGCTTGGTCCTGGTCCCCAGAGTGTGAGAAATACGTTTTTTCTTGGGAAACCTTTTGGTAGGCAGAGGTTGTTGAGCATCTGAAAATACTCTGAGACTTTCATTGGGAAATGCAGAGCTAATATTTGTTTGTGTCTTCCCAAAACTTCATGTTGTCCAGAAACAGTGAAAATTGTGAAAACTGTTCATTGATAGTTTGAAGAATCAAATCCTTCCTCAATCTGCCACTTGTGGGAATGATTTGAGCATTCCAAGGCAAGCTCTTAACCACGGCTGTGTTACATGGTGTGCTATGAAAAAGAAGTTAAAAAGGAAAAGGGAACAATAAATGTACACAGATATAAAACTGAGAAAAAATAAAGACAAAGGAAGAGGTGAGCAGAACCTGGCAATGCTCTGCCAGCTCTGCAGGAGTCCAGGCAGTAGTGGGTAGGTGGATGCCATGGGGGATGCACCCCCAGTTCTGCTCAGTGGCGGGGGTCTGAGGCAGTGATAAGGGGCTGTGGGGTGGTGCAGGATGATTTTGTGGGTGGCTGCATTGCCCTGGCAGCTGTGTGGGATTGTCCAGGCTGCTGGTGCCAGCTGGGGGCAGGGGGTGCTGGGGGCAGAACCTGCTCATCCTCAGTCTGCTGAGCCTCTGATCCTCTGTACCCACAGAGAAAGAACGGGAGGGTGAGTGCTGGCAGTGCAGACAGCAAGGGCAGTTCTCTGGGTTTTACAGCTGAAATCTCCCCTTTTCCAGGCCACAGCCTTACTGGTGGGAGGGGAAGAAAATCCCAACTCTAAAATCAAGTCTAGGAGAGCACATCAGGAGACAAAAAGCCTTCCCCTATTTACTCTCAGTAGACTATCAAACAACACCAGGCTATTAATTTGGCTTTTGAGTCTTCACTAAAGCCCATAAAAGCGCACAGTTGTCAAATGGAGTTCATTTTAATTTCCTTTCAATCACAGTAAATTATTCAGGTGATAAATCAGCTGGGGCAGCCTCCTGACTGTAATAGAAACCCTAATTCCTGGCTAATTATCCAGCCCATTGCTGCCAGCAGATCAATACCCCTACCGAATGGAAAGGGCGTGGGGTCCAGGCAGGCAGGACGGCGCAGGGACAGCAGCTGGGAGCACAGGCACCATGACCCCTGCCCCGTGTGGGGGCTGCAGGGGAAACAGCTGTGCTCCTGCTGCTCGCCAGGATGTGGCAACTGGCCCCTTGCTGCAGTTGTTGAGTCCCTGAGTGCTGGGCTTGGCTGCTCATCCCCATGGTAAGCCATGCCAGGGGGCTGGTGGTGTGGGAATGAGCTGCTCCCACCTGGGTGGTGCTGTGGGGACAAACCCCCTCCTACTGCAGCCCTCTCTGCCAACCATTTGTGCCCTTTAAAGATTGCTCAGAAGGAGATCTCAGGCTGGCAATATTTTTTCTTGTCCAGTAGAACCTTTCAATAATAGTAAAAACTAAACAGGTAAACAAAAGATGAGAGGACCAGGGCTCAGCTGTAACGTGGAGTGCCTCACTGGGACAGCACAGCAACCTCTGGGAGATAACATGAGTGTTTTTTCTGGAGCTGCTCCACACACAAAGCACGTTGAGCCTCACAGCTATGCTGTCAGCTGCTGTCTCCAGTTCAGCATCATCAAGTTATTCTGCAAAAGTGTCTGATAGAGCTCCACTGTCTGTCTCAGATGTTCTCATGCTACACCTGTGCTGCTCTAGGGGCTGAAGCCTCCTCAGGACAGAGTGTTTTCTCTGAGCCCTATTCCCTTCATCTCACTGCTGGGGATGCAGAGGGATGCACCACCTTGTCCTTTGACTTTGCCCTGGTTTGGGTTGAAAAAGGAGAAAGCAACCTGTCATAGTGGTTTTTGTTTGTGGGGATTTTTTTTTTTAATTTTTTTTTATTTTTTTATTTATTTTTTTTTTCTGGAGTGGAAAGGCTTTTCTTTTAAAAGAACAACAGAAAGCACAGGTCCTTTGGCCAGTACCTCCATGTTGCATACCCACTCCTTTTCCCTTCATTGCAAGCATTTTTTTGTGCAGGAGCCTCTGAAGACCACACAGAATTCTGTGCGTGTGCCACCTTGTTGTGTTGTGCTGCGTTGGGTGGTGACAGTCACAGCAGATTTTGTTGTATGTCACCTGTGTGTATTCTGTGTGACAGTGGGGCTGTGGAGGCCAAGAGTTTTCTGGGGAAGGAGCCATGTCTCCAGCAAACATCTTCCTGCATCAACATCCTCTTGTGAAAAGCAACCCTGCAGCTTTCGGGGGCAGCTGAGGATATCTGAGGGAGTCTGGAATTGAAATGGTTGGTCTTTGAGGAAGCAAGAGAGGTGGGAAGAAGGACAGGTGGATAATCCAGGGGTTGCCCACTCTCCAGTCTGGCACGGAGATGGGGATACCCTGCACTCCCACTGCAGCTCAGTGCCCAATGTCCCTTCTAGGAGGTCCCTTCCTGTACAAGCAGGTGGTGATCAGCTTTCCCACTTTGTCTAGAAGTAATGGGCAGCCCGGGGTCAGAATTTCTCCTGCAGACTTTTCCAGAAGGTGGCAGGGAGCATTTCAATTGCTTGGGAGCAGGACCATGCTGAAGAGAAGCTGCTGGTAGAGGAGAGTGCTGGGGTTTCACTGCACACACCCTGCTGTGATCACAGTCAGTGCAGCGAGACCAAGGTGGGGAAGAGTAACAGCACAGACATTTCAGGGATTTCAGAGTAAATTTGAAAGACTGGAGCTTGCCTAGTGCCTGTTAGGATGTTAGGGAAGCCTCAGTGATGGCTGGAGCTGATGCAAATGATGCTTCTCTCCTGGTCTGAGCATTGGGGTTTCTGGGCTACATTCCCCAACTCACATGACTCTGTCTGGGGACTGTCTCTGTCTCCAGGGTTGCCAAGTGTGAGTCCTTTTCCTACACAGGGGAGTCCTTGTCACCTCCTTCTTCCTTTGGCCTATCAAACAGGAGGAATCCCAAAATGCCAAGGTGGACAGCTCCTTTGAGAATTGCATTGTATTCCTGGTTTTAAACATCCTCTTTTTTCCTCCTGACTGCTCTCAAATATGACTACATGTAAAAAGACAAATTCAAAAGTTAAAGGACAGTCCGACCTGGCTGCAGCTTTTGCTCCCACATCTCTTTTGCCCTTGTCTCTTTTCTCTTTGCTCTGCATAAACTGGAGGGGTGTCTTCCCCTGGCAGGCTCCCCACATTGTGCACAGGCTTGTGCAAAGGTAATGTTGGTGACGTGGTATGGTCAGCAGCTGGCAGAGGCAGACCAGCTCTCCCCTGCTCTTGAAGCTCCTCAGGGATGAGGATGCTGCTGAAAAGGAGAGTGGTGTGCTCTTTCCCTGAGAGCCTGGTGTCTTGATTTGAAATACAGGTGTCTGCAAGGAAGGTGGAAACCTCCCTCAGAATGGAAACAATACGACCTCCTTCCCTCTGAATTACTGTAACTTTGAAATTAAGGGGTTTTCAGGCAAAGGTATGAGAAAAGGAATAGCAGTTCTTTACCAGTGTGTATGTGCATAACAGGGCAAACAAACAGCAGCCAACAAACAAGCAGACCCGCAGAGCCAGCCCAGCCTTCACCTTCCCTTGGTGCAGTTCCGGGCACAGCCAGCAGGGGCGCTGCTGGCTCCCGGCCGGGCAGGCGCGATGATTCCTCCAGGCCGGCAGGGGGCGCTGTGGCGCGGGGGCTCGGCTGCGTCTCTCCGCACGGGCCATGGCGGGCTGGGAAAAGGGGATGCAGCAGGAACCTCGGGGCAGCAGCTGGGACAGCAGGACCAGCAGGCTCCAGAGCAGCAAATGCAAGGTATCAGAAACTCCACAGCTGCAGCAGGAGCTGCGGGGGTGTCCCGGCAGGGAGCGGGGGCTGGGCTGCAGCACAGTGAAAAAACCGCAGCAATGGCAGAGAAGCGGCAGGGCTGGGCAGCGGCAGCAGGGCTCCTGAACGTGGCAGGGAGAGGCTCCCTGGGAGAGGGGACAGGGAGAGGCCCCGGGGATTCCCCTGAGGCACCCAAGTGCATGGAGAGGGAAGTTTTTTTCAGTGGGACTGGGCATTAATAATGTCTCAGTGCAACTGCTGCTCTTACGAGCAGCTTCACTTGCAGTAGGAGAAGGCAGCAGGAGACAGAACCCTGCTGTAGGGGCGAATTCTCCCCACAGTGACCAAAGCCTCTCTCCCCCTCGATGTCCAGAGCAAGAGTCAGAGGAGCTGAGCCCTGTCCCCCAGTGTCCTGCAAAAATCTCCCAGGTTCTCTGCCCTTCCAAAGAGAAATCGTCCCCAGCTAAGAAAGTAGCCAGCTGCACCTTCCCCCACCTTGACCATTTCTTCTGTCTCTTAAGTATCAGTCATTATTCTCTTAGCATGAAAGAAACAACAGGAAAAAATCCTAACCCCCAACACCTCACAAAATGTTTGAAAATTGCAGCTACAGCACCATTCCTGTTGGTCAGTGCTGAAAGGGGACGTTTTTCCAGCCACCCAGTTTTATCTCAGCGCCTTCCACCAGCTTTACAGCCAGAGCTTGGTGACTACATAGAACACAACGTCTTGCAAAGGCAGCAGGTGATGCCTCCCAAAGATTTTCTTTGGCTTGTAACTGTGATACAGAGGTGGGAAATCTAAGAAAACTTTCCCCACTTGTTATCCAGACAGAATTGTTCATACTTCTTTGAAATTTGGGAACTGGCGTTGAGTAATTGCATTTCTTTTTTTATTGCGTGCTTCACAATAAATAATTTCTTTCTTTTTTTAGTTTAGAGAGATAGACAAGGCCCTTCACCCATATCACAATGTCATGTAACAGCACTAGTTGGCCAGTTATGTCAAAATTGACCGACCTCCTAATGTTTGTGCTGGCCCTACAACAGAAGTGAGGACAACTCTGTGAGTAAACATACTCAGTGTGAGTGAACACTCAGATTATAGCAGGGTGAAGGGCTTGCACCAGCATTTCAAGGATGGAACAGGAATTCTCTACTTAGTCCTCAGCAGATGTCTGGATTCCACAGGCTTTGACAAGTTCCAAGTACATTTTCCAGTCTTAGTTTGGAAATCATTGTTGTTTTGCAGTGGTTCTGTGGGCTTTCTGCCCATCACCTTGTGATTGACAAAGACAGGAGTAGGGTCCCTTGAAGACCTTGAGGTGCTAAAACATCTCAGAAGGAGCCAAACTCTTGGTGGGGGTACCCAGTGGGAGCACAGCAGACAGGGGCATGGACTGGTGCAGGGTCTGAAGCTGTGCAGGGTCTGTCTGACCCACCTAGATCAACCCTTGAGCTGCATAGCCTGACTCCAGAGCTAGCCCTCTTTTGGGGATCTCTGGAACTTCCTTCCAACCCAGTCATACCTTGCTGAGCTACTTTACTCATTCCAGTTGTGATGATGTGTTTAAGGAAAACCTTTGTGGGGCTGCAATGAAAAGTGTCTTTAGTGTGGAAGAGCAGCACTGGTGCATGGATGAGATGGAGAGTTGTTCAGCATGCAGCACTGTGAGAGACAATGCTCACTTTTAAAATTTCAGAGGCTTATTAAACCTTAAGGAAATACAAGAAAAAGACTGGATTAGGATAAAGGAACGGCGCATGGGAGGGCATGACCGGCCGCAAACTTGCTCAGTGCACAGGCTGGGTTTTCAAAAGAATCCCACAGTTTTGGGTTGCCTGTTTTTTTTTTTTTTTAGTATGAGGTTGAACAAATCAACCAGTGTCTGAATGATGACAAAGCAATTGTGGCGTTAAGCCACTTCCAAGCAAAATGGACTAATTCAAAATTCCTCTCTGCTCATACAAATAATGACTGCTTAAATTTTTTTTGCAGCAGAATTAAACAAACAAACAAACAACCCCCCAAAACCTGAAAGGAGAGAACTCCTGCACTAACTAAGTAGATTAACATGTAGGGGCATGATCCTACAGTCTGCTCCTCTCACCCTAAAAGTGGAATGAAATAAGGACAATATTGGAGAGGCAAGGGTGTCTCCTGCAAAAACCCCTTCAGGCTCAGGGCTGACCAGATAGGTCAGGTACAAAAGGCTGAGGAAGAATGAGGTGCCAGAGGTGATGAGTGCATCCCTGGAATAGGAGCTATGGAGTGAAGCCAGGCAGAACAACTGCACTTGTTGGATGCTCTGTTAGGCTTGGAGTATTTCACTGGTCATTTAGGGCCTCTCTAAATAATTGAAACACAGGATTAAGTAACAAATTAAATGATGTTACACAAGAAATCGTCATCAGATTATGTATCTGATGAATGACTTTCAGGCATTGTCAAACTGTGAGGCTTGGTAATGGAGATTTTGTTATCACAGATCTCCTGTGCCTGTGTTTTTGTTCAAGTGGTTCTTCTCTGGTTCTCTGACTGAAGAGGAAATTTTGAAAATATAACCCCAAATGCCTCTCTGGCATAAGAACTGGAGTAGCTTTTGGGGTGGAAGAGATGCTCAAATAATACTGGTGGTGGGGTCCATTCTGTTTGCCTGATGCCATTTGCTTGGTGATGCTCCACTGCGTGTGGAGGCATCCTCTGCACTTCTAGCAGCAGAACAGTGATTATTACACCAGTGTGCCTGGCTGAACCTGTCTTTCCAATAGGAAATGTTTTGATAAAAACTGAAAAGTTTCACTGAAATCTATGGTTTTTGATGATTTTCCTGTATAGAGGGTCTGTCACTGGAAGTCTATCACGATAGTGGGGCAGCCAGCAGCAGTAGGTTCTGTGTGTCATCAGAGCCTCTTTGCTTGGAACCAGCACCCTATAGGTCCCCTGACTTGTCAGCTTGTCTCTGTTCTCCTTGATTTTTCATACCAATATGCAGACAATTTCTTAGATGTATTTCTGAAGGTGAGGAGCCCATTTCCCTGCCCCGTGGCAGGGCAGACAGAATGTTTGTTCCTGAGGTGGGGAATACTGTTCTGTCCCAGCCTCCAGCACCTTGTCCTGGAGCCTTCACACTCTGAACCTGATGCTGGTCAGATTTGGTTGTCAGATAATTAGTCAAGGGGAAAAACAGGTCAAGATTTACCCCACAAGACGGGTGGGGCTCTGTGCCTGTCACATCACAGCTGCATCACTCCCCTGATGCTCCCTTGCCCAGGGCCTCCATTTGCTTGAGACATGCCTGCAGCATGCATGAAGGGCAAGGAGCATCTCCCCCACTCCACATTCCTAGCAGCCATCCTGACACTTTCTGTTTTCAGGACAAAACACTCTTGTTAAGATATCCAAGTCAGTCACTTTGCCTGCTGTCACTGCACAGAGCTTGTTCAGTCCCTGCTGCCTCTCTAATCCCATGCCTCCAAGGACATGTAATCAGAAAGTGCTGCATAATGCTTCTGAAAACAACATCTGCACTTACAGAATCACAGAATTGTTAAGGTTGGAAAAGACCTTTAGAATGAAATCCAACTGTCAGCCCAGCACCACCACCATATCCGTCATTAAACCATGTCCTCACCCATATCCACATGGTTTTTGAACACTTCCAGGGATGGTGACTCCACTACTTCCCTGGCAACCTGTTCTAATGATTTACAAACCTTTCCATAATTTTTTTTTCCAAAAAAAAGATAATTTTTTTCCCCTACCTTTTCCTGTATTTCCTACATCCTCAGGCACAGGACCATACAAACATTCAGACTGGAAAAGACTTTTAAGATTCCTGGCTTTTCCATAAACATACTATAATGAAAACTGGCCAGCAATATTGTGGCCCTTTACCATTTTAATTCAGGTGCAGGCAAAGAAATGAAAGAAAAGCTTTGGAAAATGTTTTTTTAAGTTTGTTTTTGCTCTTTTTTTTTTTTTTTTTTTTTAATAAGATCAGTTCCATACTGGGGATATGATAGGGAATTCAGCATTGCAGGGAAAGCTTCCACCCCAAAAATGGAAGGCAGAAGGCTCCTGATCTCCACAGGATCATCACACTTCAAGGGACACCCAAGGGAAAAACAAAAGTCTTGTGGAAAATGAAGAAAAGTGTGTCAGTTGGTGTTTGGCTTTGAAATACAGGAGTTAATGAGTTGACATGGATTTGTTCAGCTTGCAACATGCCACAAAACAGCAAACTCTGCACCTTTCCCTGCTGGCTTTCCCCTGGGTAAAGTTTGGTGCCCGTGTAGATGCAGTGACTGCAGGGGCTGTGGCTGCCCCTTGGCCCCTGGTAATCTGCTACTTTGGAAATCACACCACTGTGTGACCAGTTTATTGCACACAATGTTCAATATAATACAAAAAATGCCATGACAGGATTCCCAGATGGCATCTGTGAAACACCTTTGGGTAGCTCATGTGAAGCATTACATAAATGCTGACTGTTCTTGAAAATTTGCACAAGACTTCTCGAGTGTGAGGGGCCATTGGCGAGATGGATGGAAGATCTGGCAATATTGGTGCCAGCCTTACACACTCTCAGCGTGCATTCACATTTCTGATTTGTATTTCTCCATAAGGAAGTACTTGACAGGGCTGAGGGTTCTGTTTTCTTCTCATGCTTAGTGCTTCAGTGGAAGCAGAGGAGCTGCCACGATGCAGGATTGTGCCTTTTCCCTCCTCCTCTGGCTGAAATTGCTTGTGCTGAAAGTGTCCAGTTCCTGCCCTGAGAAACACCACATTTTAACAACATCTTGTAGCAATTAGAGGCATAAAAGCCTAAATTTTGTGCTGGGTTTATAAAAAGTAAACTGCTTGTTTACTGAGCTGTGCTTTATTTCAGCTGTGTGTCTCGTGCTGTACTGTGATCAGGTGCCTTTTTTTTAGCATTGCCAGTAGGATGGTGGAGACTGCTGAGAGAATTCAGTTGGTGCAGGGGGAGAGCAGGGGGAGAGGGCAGGAAAGGGGGGAAGAAGAGAAATGCCCCATGTAAGTCTGTTGGAAAGCAGGAGAGGGCTGCCCTGGGAGGAGGAGGAAGGGTGGAGAGGGAAGGACTGGAGAGAAGAAATTGGAGGGGTTTGGGGCAGTTACAGGCACTGCAACACTGGAACCGGGAGCAGGCTCCTACAAAATGTGTTTTGGAGTTTCTCAGTGAACTGAACTGGGAGAGCCTGTGCAGGATTGGGCAGTGCTGATGAGGGTGGGTGGGCGAGTCATCCTATGGTTTTGTGTCCTGCAGGAAACACAGCAAGGTTTGTATTATACAGAGAGGTGCCAGAGCTGCTGACAAGTGTGTGATGTTGAAACTAGCAAATCCTGGTGGAAACAAGGCTGGCTTTGCCGCTGTGGTGGTGTTGGTGTTTCTGTTCATCCAGGTGCTTGTTAGTGGCAAGGAGAGGTTGAAGTCTGGAAAGCCACCTCAGCTCATTGTGTCTATTTACCACTCTTGGGCTGGCCTTACATGGTTTTCTGTGGAGGTTTCTTTTTGAAAGCCAAAGAAGTTTTTGGCTCCTGAGGACGTAGGTTAGTGGTGGCCTTGGCAGTGTTGAGTTACCTGCTGGACTCATTGTTCTTGGAAGGCTTTTCATCCTCAAAGATTCATGATTCTGAGACTGTCCACTGGCAATTTCTGCCCCTACTGGTGATTAGGGACTGCAAGGGCCCACAAAGGGCTTGCTTGGAAAATACCCATCTGAGCATCTGCAAGTCTCTGCTCTCTTCCCATCAGACCTTCCCGGAGACCCAAGGACAGCAGGCATGAGGGATTGCCCAGCAGGGATTTGGCAAACTGACAGGTCCATCGAGCACGTGCCCAGGCACCGCACACACTACTCAGGCACTGCTTTTGTTCAGCCTGCTACCTCTGACTAAGGAACAATATTAAAAACATATCCAGCAGCCAGCACGGGCAGCGTTCTGTGCTGCTGCTCCGTGGGGTTTTGCTGCTCGCTACGGGCAGCCTCGCTGGCACATGCGTGTGCAGGGCTGTGTGCACGGGTGTGATTTACTGCCCTGTGCAATGCCACATGTCTTTAAAATTATAGTGCCCGCTTCCTGCTGAAATAATTTCTACATGGAGAGGCTCCTATTACAGCAAGAGGAGCATGGACGTCATGATTTATTATTATTTATGGTCCCAGGGTCTTGTTTATGCACGATGGGTTAGGTGCTTAGGATAGAAATGCCATTATGCAAATGACATTGAATGTCCTTACTGAGCCTAAATAATTTTTGTGTTGGACGATTAAACCTCATCTGTTATTGATATGGGCTGCAGTCGGGCTATTAAAGAGTCCCAACAGTACTTACTCCCAGTAATGGGAAAATTGAGAGGAAGAGGCTAAACAATTGCCTCAAGTGTGCCGTGATTGTCTGGTAGGAGTGGAACATAACGAACCCCCTGAATGGAAATCGTGTTTACTACTTAGGGATAAATAAAAAGAGAGAACATGCAATAAATTGTGCTTTGCGATCTGAATTGGCGCACCAGAGAATTTGCGTACTTTCAATTTGCTTATTTATTTGATTTTTTTTTTTTTTTTGCAGGGGTGGAGGGGGCAGTGTGGTTGGGATGTAGGTACCACGAGCAGGCAGGAAGGATTCCTGCAGTGTGTGCCCCGGGTGAGTGGCTGGGGAGAGCTGTCCTCGGAGCCGCGCCGGTGCTGCGCCGTCCGCTTTGACACAGCTGTGCAGTCACATTTTGATCAGTGTTGATAGCTTATGAATTCCAAAATTGACAAAATTTACAGAAAAATGAGGATAATCCATCTTCCTTAGCAGCCTGTCAGGAGCTGGCTATACTTCATAATCTTCAATTACAGATGCTATTTTCAGACATTTACATGCAGATATTAGAACAAAATGAAAATGAGAAACAAAGAGTGAATGGAAATGCGGCTATTTATATGTATAAAAGAAAAACAACAGGTAAATTCTAGGCATTTAGATTGGATTTGGGTGTCCCTTTGGAAAATCTGAGAATAGCTGCACCCACTTATGAATTGCAGTGTGGAAATGTAAAATGTAGTGTATCGTTTCCCATATGCAGCTAATGTGAAGATTGGGTCAAAAACAGGTCAGTTATTTTGAAGTATGAGGGTAAATGTGTTCATGGCAGGGTGCACGAACTAATTCTCACTGCCTTCAAAGGAATGTCTAGGGATGTGTACAATCCTAATTGGATTTGGGCTAAAATGAAGCACAGCTGTTAACTTTTTATAAACAAATACGTATTGTGAAAGAGAGGTTCAGAAACACTCAGTTTAAACTGAGGGAAAAGGGTTGCACCACTGAAATCAAACTTCCACGTTCTGTGAGACAGCAATGAGCCCAATGTGGCTGAAAACAAAGAGAATCCAGGGTTTGGCCCCAATTAGGCGTGTAAATAACGTTTGCTCTCACGTAGGATTGGTTTTGTTGTCAGCAGTGGCCAGTGCAGGGAATATCATGTAAATTATTAAATGGGTGGTGGCTGGCAAGCAGCAGTGGTGAGACTTTGATGTATAGGCTTCCAGGAGCCTTTCCCACCCATATCGTGGGTGGCTGAGGAGGAGGGCATTGGGCTGGATTTTCCATTCCCATGAAATTCCAGGCAGAGCAGCAGTGGTGCCTGTGCAGCTGCAAGTGGTGCTGGGTTTCTGAAAGCCTGGGGAGATTAATTAGAGCTGCTTTGGATTAAACTCTTCGAACCATGTCTAATGTTACAAATTTTTTGCCTTTGTCAGGCTGAGGTACAGGTTTCTGTGGACAGCCTGCCTGGCGTGTGCCACTTTTGCCTCAATTTATTAATTAATTTTAAAATATTAAGATATGATAACTTGGAAATATTTGGTGTGAGGTCTGGCTTGCTGCCATCAGGGGTGAGCAGGGGATGTGATCTGGGAGACACTGTGCCTTTCAGAGACCTCAATTTTTTTTTTTTTTTGGCAATGAAGGCTCTTGATGCAGCATCTCTGTCAGAAGGAAAGCAGAGCACATGGTCAATGAGGAGGCAGACTAAGCCCTGAGGCCCCAAGCTGGCACCTTGCACTGATGGTCTGGGGTCCTGTTGAGCTGCTGTTATTGCTGCTGCTGCTGCTGCATCCCGAGCTGCTCCGTGGCCTGGGGGCAGCTGTGCCAGGGGCAGGAGAACACAGAAGTTATTTCATGCCTGCCTGGTGTTCTGATGTGGAAAATACAGCAGATGCAAAAAAGCAACATGTGCAAGTCCCAGAGGACCCCAGCTGGCTCATTTTAATGGCCATTTGCCCTGTGCAGCAGACAGCTCTTGTCTGTCTCCTCTTGGTGCAATCTCTTCAGCAGCGTGGTGAGGTCCATGCCCCACAGAAGGGATGGGGTGGAAGGGGGATGCATTTGTCTCACACCCCATGGGTGGTAGCACTGCTGCAGGGCTCATTCCAGCCTCTGACAGCTCCCTGAGATTCCCCCACTGGCACCCCAGAACCAGGCTGTTTCGTGGAGTGGCCTTGTTCTCTACTCTGTGTCCTGACACTTTAGGATAAAATCCCAGGTGAAACTCAAAGACAATTTCTGTACACGTGGGATGGGTTGACTTTTTGGTGTGTTACACTCAGGCATCCTCACCAGAAAAAGTGCAGGGTGAAGCTGGTTGTGGTCTGCCTCTCTGCTTTGCTGTAGTGCAGCAGGTTTGAAAACAGTTATTAAACCCTTCTGCACCCTTTTTCTTTCCATTTGCCTATCACATCCACCACTCCAAAGTGATCAATAGTTAGAAAAAAAGCTTTTGTAATGGAGGTGGATTCGAGTCTTTACCTAGAACAGAAATCTTCCCATTTGCACTTTGTGGAGAAGTCTAATGGGGAGGGACTATGCAGACCCTGCTGCTGCAAGAGGAGTTGTGCTGCTGCTAATAGGTGCACAGAAATTACTCCTCACCACTGCAGCCACTGCCCCTGGCTCCTCTCTGCCAGAGCCAAGCCAGATCAGAGCAGGACAGGGCAGGGGAACACACGAGATCTGCTCTTGCCCCTCCTTTCAGTTTGTCCTTCTCAGTCTCTCTTTTATATATTCCTCGTTTCACGTGTCTGTGTTTTCTCTCCTCCATGCTATGGCAGTGGTGCTCCATGCTGATGAGACAGTGCGTGGTACAACCGCAGGCAGTCATTTTTCAGGTAATTTCTAGAGTCATGAACACCCGTCTCTTGCTTTTTCACCTACCGAGCAGGAGGTCAGGCTGCACAAGGAGGGACCCTGGCCACGATGGTCATTGCAGGCTGTTCCTCACCAGCAGCAGTGCCAGCTCACAGTGCAGGAGCTGAGATCCCTTCTGCTGCTCCCACCCCAATCCGCTGGAGAAGCTCTTGGGAAGGGCCAGCAGGAGGGTCAGCAGGAGGGTCTCACTGGGGCCATGGGGTGAGGGACTGCTCCAGGAGCGCTGCCTTCCCCTGGGGTTTGCATTCATCTCCAGATGGGGTGTCTGGAAGGGAGAGATCTGTCTGGGGGGAATGGGAAGAGGGGATGCTGCTGTACCCCCCATGAGTGGTTCAACACCCAACACTGTGAGCCCACAGTGTCAGAGACATTTCTGCTTTTTCAGGGGGTTCTTGCATCTCCTGGCCCCTCCATGGGGGTGAGAGGAGCTGTGGCAGTACCCATGGTCTGGGTTTAGGGTGAAGGCTCACCTGCTCTGCACCTCTGATGCCCCAATCCTTGGGGGCCAGAAGATGTCTCTGCTGACCTCACCTCCCTGCAGCACCGTGCTGTTGGCAGCACTGTGTTTCGTTTTCTGCTGATCACTGCCACTGTGCCAGCCCAGTGCTGGCCTGACCCCTCTCCTTTTGGTGTGAACAGTAAATGCAGAGCTGGATGTGGTGTGAGGGGTTGCTCCTCCACTGGCACTGCATGGTGGCAGGGGAGACAGCAATCACAAGGGCTGTCCCTCAGCCTGCACTTGCTCTGCTTCAATGCTGGAAGCAGTGGTCAGTGCTTGCTCCATGTAGCTGCTAGTGTTCAGTGGATGGTGGTTCCAAGGAGGGATTTGAGCACAGCAAAGTAGCTGGGAAGATCCCTTAAAATCCAGATATTTTTACCCCAAGAAAAGCTGCTGGACCATTGCAGAAGACATGCAGCTCCTGTCCGCAGGAAGTTGTTGGGACCAAAAGCAGGGAAGGACGCCAAATCTCCATTTTGCACGTTTTCAGCTCATTCCTACCACAGTGCTGCTTGGCTATGGGCTCTCCATCTGCACTGTGCTGTGCATGGTAATGCTTCCAGTCCCTCCAGTCTGCACCACTGCGTTTTGCACCACCTCTCTATGGTGCAGTGACATGGAACAGCACAGACTGCCTCTGTCGTGACCCTTGCCAGGTTATTCTACACTCTGGCAGCTGCTTGCTTGACACCAGAACTGGTCAGTTCCAAGCTCACAGGGCTACTCATGGCTCATTGGCATGATGCTTCCAGGTTATTCCAGTTAAAAGTCTTAACTCTGGTCCTGTTTCTGCCAGGGTCAGCTCCTTGGACTCCTGAAGGGAAGCAAGCTATGGAGTTAGGCATTGCCATGTCTGAGAATTGTAGTTGGGAGCTCGAGCTGGTTCCAGTTGGATTTGTAGTTTGGGATGTGCACCTCCATTCCTCAGTCCCAGTCCGTGGGAGGTGTCCCATTCCAGGTGTATGCTGCCTCCCAAACTACAGGTGTGCAGCTCTCACTTTGTGATTGGGAGGCCACATTCATCCTCTGGCTGTTGGGAGTGGTGGATTAGCACCCCATGGGAGGATCCAAAGAGATTTAATAGGGCGTGGTTATGGCTTTCATAGAGCAACGAGGGTGAATTCAGGAATTCTTCCCAAAGGATTTGTGTCTGCTCTTCTGGAGATACCAAAGGTAGCACACAAGGCCAGGTTTGTCCTCTGCTGTGCTGGCAGCTCATCCATGCTTGTGCATCACCAGCTGCATGGGATGGCTCTGCAGGGCTGTTGTTTCTCTGATGTTTTGTCAGATTATGGTTTTGGGGACAGACAAAACCTTGCAGCGCCTCCAGATGTGCACGTAGGGGAAAGGTGGGGTTGGAGACATGGAACAGTGTGGGAAGGCTGAGAAATGCCTTGTGGTGTGATGCTGAGTGGGAAGAAGGAGCTCTGATTACACCTCTAGGAGGGAGGAAGGCTGGGACCATTATCAGCATCCTCTGCAGAGGAGGGAGGTTCCCAGGGCTGTCCTCTCCCAGGAGCACAGGTGGGTGAGTCAGAGGTGTGGGGGACTTTGAGGAAGGGGGGGACACAAAAAGGCCTCGGTGCATGATGGCAAGGCACAAGTGAGGGAACAGAGGGTGCTGGAGGAGGCATGAGCTGAGAGCAAAGGTTGTATGGGATCCTAGGAGACAAGTCTGAGGCCTCTGGTGCGTGGGCTGGGTGCAGGACAAGGGTGGCCAGCAGCTGGTCCCTGGTGAATGACTTTTGCTTGCTCATCTGCAAGAGGTTTGTGTGGGGGATCCTTCAAGGAGACAGGCTGCACTCCTGCCTCATGCAAGTGGTGTCTGCAGAAAACACATGTTTAACACACAGAACTGTTAATGCAGGATTATCCATGTAAGTTAATTTCTGTTTGAGTGACACCTGAGCTACAGAGACACCAGCATGTGCTCCTGGCTAAAATGCTGAGTTAGTGGCAAGCAAAGGATTATGTGCTGGGTTCTCAGAGAAACTTGCAGGAAAGAGAAGGATGTATTCACTCAGATCAGGTTTTGTTTAAAAAAAAACAAAAACAAAAAAAAAAACTCCACTTATTTTAACTTATTTTGATGTCATATCCCTGGAACTGTTGGATGGGACCTTGAAAAACCTGGTCTAGTGGAAGGTGTCCCTGGCTGTGGTAGGGGGTAGAATAAGTTGGTCTTTAAGGTACCTTCCAATCCAAACCAGTGTGGGATTCTGTGTTTTTGTGAGTTTTATTTGGTTGCTCAAAAAAACACCTCTGTGTGGTCCTGGGTTCATCTACATTTCTTCATCCTGGGTTCATCTACATTTCTTCATCTCTGCATGGCTTCTTCATTGATTTAATCTTCAGGAATTCCTTAGGGATTGGCATCACAGTGGCTGCTCTTCTGTTTACCTGTTCCCATTGCAGTTCTTTATTTGAAGTCAATCTCCAGTTGATAAGGGCATGACTGCCATCTCACAAATAAGGGATTAAAACTTAAAGGAAGGAAGGAGTGAACAGAGAACTTTGAAAGGAAACTTCCCAGATTTGTGGAAAGGATCCTGGCAATAAGACATCATTTTAGAAGGGCAAATGAAGATAAGCTTTGTGCCATGTGCAAATACATCTGTTAGATGCATTCACTGGTCTCCCTGGCTATAGAATGCTGTGGCTACAGACATTTAAATGGGGTTATAGGACACAAACACTCTGATTTCTGAGGATCTGTGCTTGCTTACTATAGTCTCTTTCAGGTAATGAGATTAAGAAATTATTTGGAAATGGCACAGTGTCCTTACCACAGTCAGGGGATTTATTTTTAAGTAACTTGGATTTAGAAACAGGTAGCTTCAAATGCATCCATTAAGCAAACTCTTATATACACATGCCTTTTCTTTCCCTGTGAGATGATGAAGAAATACCACGTTCCCAAGAAAAGGGAAAAGGGAAAACCTGTTCCCACCTTCTTGTTAGTGCATGTCCCCTCAAATGCCAGCTCTGAAATGTGGAGAGCATGGAGGTTAAGAGGCATGAACATTTTTCCCTACAAGAAAGTAGCTTGCACTTGGCAGGTAATCTACAAATTTTCCTCTTTCAGGAAAGCCTTGTTACATATTAATGAGTTTGGTTTTGATGTTATAAAGAAAACCTATTTTGGTGTTCTCTGAGAACACTGCTGATAAGCACAGACCCACTCAACAGTTTGAATGTTGAAAGGTTGAGTGTAAATGGGCATTGCCTTTAACACTGTCTGAACAAAGGATTTTTGAGTTCTGTCTTGCATCTACTTTCTGTTGGCACGCCAAAAAAAGCTCTTGATTAGTAAATTTATTGCCACTAAAACGTCTTTTGTTTCTCTTTGCAGGCAACTGAATACTCAGCCATGGCCTCACTAGCTGGTGGATTGGATGACATGAAGGCAAACATAACCAGCCCTACTTCAGCAGATTTGGGAGCAAGTGTTCCTGGGCCTCAGTCCTATCCTATTGTCACAGGTAAATGATTTTCGAACACTGAAGAATAGTTTGAATTGACTGTACCCTCATAGTGCATGAGGAGGTCCTTTGTGGAAGAATTGTGTCTGATGTGGAGTCTTTTGCACAAAAAGTCTCTTTTTGTATGTGATTTCATAGAAGCTGTTGTTGAAAGAGATCCTCATGGCTTCTGTAAATAGTTTGTGTTTGTAGCTACAGATGGAGCATCTTTCCCTCTTGTTCAGGAAAGGATTTGCCCCTCCACCCCAAAAGTACCTGAACACCACCACATCACTGAAAAGTAGAATGCTTACCTCTGCTTTTGGTCTTTGGGGTTCATTTTTCATAAATGCACCTGGTATGTTTGACTGCCTGGAGTTTTTGTGACAGTCCAAACTAGCCTGATTTTTGGAAGCTCATTTTGTACCGTTTCTGAATTGTACCTGTGCACTAAAGTGGAGCATTTAAATGAAAAGCAAAGGCTGTCTGTTCAAGGAATGCCAAATCACCTGCCTTTATTCAGCAACTGTAGAACAAGAGTTAAGCAACAGATAGAGCCTGATCAATAAGTGGCTTTGGCCACCTATTTATTGGGAACTGACCCCATTGCATGCAAGGAAATTGGCCAAATGGTAATCAAATTATTGAATTGTGTCTCAAATTACTTGTGCAAATAAGAGAAAAGGAGGGCTTTTAAAATTTAAGGCTCTGTGTTTCATATGAATGTTAGTTCTGTGTGTTACTGCTGTGTCTAATCAGTGCAATTCCTTGGATTTTCTCTGTTTTGACAAAGATTGGACTTAATGCTTTATTTTGTAGCTACAGTGGAAGATTATACTGTTTTTGTGAAGTATTACTATGTCTTTAAAGCCTTACAATCTCATCTAGCAAAGAAGTTTTGAAAACAGGTGTTGTCACAAAGTTGTTTTAACCCAGTAGAGCATGAGTCTTTGGCTTTTCTTGACAGAATTTTGGAGGATTCAAAAAAGATTGGAGAGTTAAAGAAATACGTGTGTACTTTGAAGTGGGAAGGGAGAGACTTCTTTTAATGTCTGCCTGGTTCTGAAGGGTGGTTTGAGTTTTGGATTCATAGATCAAGGTGTATAGGGGTGGATAGAGGAACAGAAAGAGAGAAGGAGGTGTGTGGCTTGTAAGATGTAAGGAGACAGAGCACTGATACAGATATATCTGTGTCCATCAGGGGTCTGTGCTGGAACCAGTGCTGTCTTCATCAGTGACACAGATGGAGATTTGCAGGGGACACCAGGCTGAGAGTGCAGATAGGGCCATCCAAGAGGGATGGAAAAAGTCTAGAAGTCTAGGGATTCTGCCCCTCTGCCCTGCTCAGCTGGGACCCCACCCCAGAAATGAGCTGGAGCTGCTGGAGCCAGTCCTGAGGAGGCATCCTGGTTGACAGAGGGCTGGAACACCTCTGCTGTGAGGAAAGGCTGAGAGAATTGGAGTTTTTCAGGCTGGAGAAAGAAGGCTTTGGGATGGCCTAACTGCAGCCTCTGTCATCTTTCAAGGGGCTGCTCCTCCAGGATTTACACCTGGCCCAAATGGGGTTCAGCTAAGATCTGTTTGGGCTGGTACATCAGCAGCACTTCTTTTTTTGGGCTGGTTTAAGCACTTCTCACATGTCTCTTGTTGCTGCTTCCTTGGAGTGTTGTGAGCTGGCTGATAACGTTTGTTGGAGTAAAACTACTGCAGAGGTGATGCTGCAGAGTTCAATTTGGGTTTCACAGAAGTTCTCCCTGTGACATTGCCTACACTTGAACAAAAGCTCAAAATGTTAAATTTACTAGTTCTTCTCAAAAACACGGAGCAGGCTTGAAGAACAGCAGGTTCTAGAACAAAACTGCCATTAGTCTTAAATATGTTCAGAGTGACAGCTACAACAGAACACATTTTTCAAGACACTGAGTATTTAATTTGACAGTGCTGTTGAGTTTCCTGTCAACAGCATTCATAAAAAGTAGATTCACATGAGCATATCAAAATTCTTCTAAAACCTTTGCCTTCTGATGGATTTTTGGAGGAAGTTGTCTGCCTGCTCTACTTCAATTTTCTTTTTTAATAGCCATAGGAATTGTTTTGTGCTGGTAATGCTCTGGAAGTGCCCAGAAATCCCCATCACGATCTCAGCCTGGATTTTATGCCTGAGTCATGCTCTATGCCCTGAGGCTTCCTGAGGAGCTGAAAGAGATGTTGTCAGGAGCAGGAAGGATTCAGCAGCAAGCTCTACTTTGTCCATTACAGTATACCTGGTGGTGCATTTCTCACTGCAGTTCTAGACAGATTTCTCTGGTTTTTTCCCCCAAATGTAAGCAATCTTTTCAGTCACAACTCTTTTCCCAGCCTGTTTCCTTGGTGGGAGAGGAAATTTGGAAAAGGAGACACATTTATTAACCGCATTTCCCTTGTAAGCATGAGGTGCATTTTGCCATAGGGTTTAATCTGTGGTAGGTAACTAAAAATCAGGAGCTGGGAAATGGTGCACAATGTGCTTATGAGAGCAAGGTCCAACAAATGTCTGCTAGCACACCACCTACTCTGCCTTCTCAGAGCTTTTTTTGTGGTTGGTGGTCTGACCAAAGCTGTGGTAAATCCAGGGATTGGTTCAGTATTCTGTGGCTGGGATGGGCAGGGGATGAGGTGATCAGGAAGGTGACAATCCCTGGAGGGAGGTCAGCTCTGTACCAGCCCCACTTCCATGGTAAGGCTCTTACTCATGAGAGAAATCCTGCCAGAACCCCTCCTGGTCCTTGGCCCTCTCAGCTCAGAAGAGCCTAAGCCTCACAGATCCAGGACAGCATTTTCCATGTGAACTTCTCCTAACTGCAGGAGGAATCTTGAGATTCAGGAAGTTGCGTTGCTTTTAATTTCTTCATCTATTTTCGAGTGTTTCCACTCCTCCTTGTTTCATCCAGGCTGTCCTGTGGTGTATGTGAACAAACTCAGAGAATGAAGCTGAAAGCTGAAAGTTTTATCATGCTAGGTAGTGTGTGTTTTCCACTGTAAAGGTGAGGGCAAATTGGATGTCCTAAGTCTGTGTTTGGTGGTGTTAATGCCTTGAGGTCGATCTTGCTTCTGTGTTGACATTCTACATAATAAATAATTTTGTAACAGCTTCAGTGTCATGAGATCAAGAGCTGCTCAAAACCCTGGCAAATGAGTTATGGTATCCAGAGCAGCATTGGTGGGAAACATCTCTTCTGCTGGGAACTCTTCTGGTTGTGTGTGGAGCAGAGCTGTGACCACAATTGCATGGTGTTTCAACACAGAATGGGGCTATTGGTAAGGCTGAAAAGTGGATAAATAACTTGAAATGTGAAAACCAGGAGTTTGAGCCAGGAACACTTACATCCATTCCAGAGCTCTATCTGCTGTTCAAGCTTAATCATTTATTATGAGAAATTCTAGAGTAGTCTGGGCTGCCATATATGAAGAGAACTTAGTCTATTTCATGTGGTCAGTCTTAAATCTGTAAGATTACAAAATAATTTAATGGAAATAAATCTGAGAACAGAGCTACGATTACAGTTCTTCATTACTCTTGCTACCAGGTTGTGGTGTGGGTGCAATGCTGAGATTTGAGATGGCAAAGATCCTCTGTGCAGTTGTTGGTAGAGAAAATGTTATATTTCACTCTTAGCCAGCTGGCAGATCAAAACATATGGGATAGATCTTGAAAATTAAAGGATTGCTCAAACATTGGCATTCATGCTGGTACTTGCTGCTGAGAAGAAATGTAGTCACAGCTCTCAGTACTGCTTCATCCACCACCTCTGTTGTGTTGTGGATCACCAGCTAAACCTCTGATTAGAGAACCACTTGCTTTCTTTGCATTGTTTTTATGCCACATTAAATAGTAAATTTAAAAACTGCCTTCTATCACTGCATGCTGCCACAGCCTGCAAGTGCTGTCTCCACTCACCGGCCAATGACACAGGCCTGGCACATTGCTGCTGTTGTCAGCAGTTTCCAAGCAGCCTGATTGTTACTAATTACCTCCAGATGCATTTTCCCCGCTTTGAATTGCTGATTTCAGCGTGGTTGGTGTCACTTTGAGAGGACAAAGCCACGTTAAACTGATATCTTTATGTGGCTCTCCAGTACTGCTGGGGCTGGACTGGTGAACCTGCAGCAGCCTGGCTGTGTCCAGCTGCAGTCTGTATTTTCTTACAGAGCCAGGGGTGGCTGTCAACCAGCCTCACCTCCCCCAGGGCACAGAAGCATAATTTACTGGGCTGGGGTCTGATTTGAGCTCTGTGTCACTCCATTAAAGGAAGTCACAGAGCAAAGTTTTGGCAGTGGGCTTTTTGTCTATCAAGTGCTGGAGTAGAGGAGCCTGGTGTTCTTCCATGCTGGGACATCTCTGTCATCCTTGGCTCACCTGCTCTGCCTCACATGCAGGGAGAGACCAAGACTCTGCTGAGTATGGACAAGTTATGTCTCATCCTCTGCATTCAGACTT
This sequence comes from Catharus ustulatus, assembly GCF_009819885.2. Classification (NCBI taxonomy): domain Eukaryota; kingdom Metazoa; phylum Chordata; class Aves; order Passeriformes; family Turdidae; genus Catharus; species Catharus ustulatus. The sequence goes on along the minus strand of NW_024879445.1, from coordinate 189,070 downwards.
GCAGCCTCAGCTTGGACTGTTACATCCCCTGCTTCTTTTTGTGGTCAGTCTTGCAAACAATGGTTCTGGAGAGTCAAATCCATGGACTGTGCCACCCAATTTGTATGGACATCAAAAAGTGAGAAAAGGAGAACAAGAGCAGGACCAGAGTCAGTTTATTCATTCGAGGGATGGAGAAGGAGAGACATTCTCTCCTGTCATCTTGGTTACCTGCTCTGGCTTGTATTGCTGGACTGTACTGCCAGACATAGGTGATCCCAGATGTGAAGTGAGCTGAACACAGAGCAGACTCCTCCATCCCTGGGAAGATCAGCTTGACCTTTTCATTAGATGTATTCAATGTCTTAGGTGGCAGGTAGGTAGTTATTCATAGGTGGCTAATGCAGGTAGCAGGGACATGTTTAGCAATCCACATTCCTGGTAAAATATTCAGTTTTTGCAGTTAGGGAACACAGTTGCTAAAATGGGATAAATGCAGGCCAAAAGACAAGATGTTTCTTGCTAATATTCTGTGGTGACATGCAGTGCTCAGCTGGCCTCTCAACAACTCCTAAGTTTTCCTTAGGACTGCTCAGTCTCATCTGCTCCCTGAGTCTTTGTGCTATTTTGTTTGTGCCATCATAATGTAACTGTAGTTTATGAGCCGCTGTTTTGCCAGGTTTTGTTGAATGGAAGGTGTTATTGGTCCCTTCTGAAAGCAGGCATGACACGGTGGAACTGCAGTTAGACAGGCCAGCGCCAAAATCAAATTATTTGCCACCAGTATGAATTCTGATGCCTGCAACAGGAGAAAAGAAGTCACTACTCTAGAATCCCAGGCTGATCTCTTGCCAGGATTAAACACTAATATGTTTCAGCTCAATGCAATCCAAAAGGACTTCCAGGTTTTTTACCCAGAAAACAAGTAGCAGTAGGATGCAGATCACTTCCAAAAGAGTGATGACAGATCTTCCTCAGCCTGTGGATGGAGGATTCATCTGAGCAGCCCTAGAAACCACTCTTTGGCTGGAGGGGTCTGGGGAAGCCCCCTGGACTCCCCAGGCTAGAACTTCAGTATTGAATTTGGACTCCACACCTGCACTGTATCATAACCAAGCGAGCTGGGCTGGGTGAATTCCAGAATTGCTTTCTAATCTCAGCTGCCCTTTGTTTCCGTGGTTGGCTCTGCACTCCCATGTTCTGGGTAGGAGCTGTGTGTTGTTTTTGTGGGGGATTGTGCCCAGGGTGACTCTAGGGCAGCCTGCAGTGCATTCCTGGAGCCCTGGTACCTTCTGAGGGTCTGTCTGTACCAGACAGGGCATGAAAATGGAGCAGGTGGGTAAGGAACCTTTCTTACAATTTTTTGCTTTTGTATGGGACTTTAGGGGACATTTTAGAGATACCACAAAGCATGGAAGGAAAATATGGATGATTTGTTTTCTTTTGTTTCATTTTTGGGGGCAGTTTCACATCTTTGTATATTTTTCCTTTTTTCACTCAGAGTAATTTAGGCTGGGAAAGGTCTCCAAGATCATTAAGTCCAACCACCAATCCAGCACTCCCAAGTCTATGATTAGCAATGTCTCCAAATGCCTACATGTAATTTAAATCCCTCCAGGGACATCACTGCTGTGGACAGTTTCAGTGCCTGACAATCCTTCCAGTGCAGAAAATTTCCCTGATGTCCAATCTGTGCCTGGTGCAGTTTGAGGCTGTTTCATCTTGTCCTGTTGCTTTCTAGTCACCAGGAAAAGAGACCAACCTTCAAACTCTTTTCCTGGGATTCTTGGCCCGACTGAACCTCTCTGATGAAGCTTGCAAGGGTCTGGTTCCTCTGGTGATGGCTGGGAGAGTGAAAGCAGAAGAGAGGACATTTGGGTTGTGTAAACACCTTGAACTCTGCCTATTTCTTTTTATGGCTTTGGAAATTTGGAGCCTTAGGGGTACAGAAGAAAAAGTAAGAGTTCAGTCATTAATTAAGAGTTCAGTCATTAATTAAGAGTTCAGTCATAATAGTGTGTGGTGAGGTGTGCACATCCAGGTGGAAGATTTAACCAGTGTGGGTGTGTGGGGTGGAAGGTGGTGACAGACTGAACCCTGTGACATTTAGTGGGAAAAAAGCTCCCAGCAGATGCCTTTGAGGAATTCATAATGAAACAGAACTTTTCTCTCCTCTGTGTACGCCTGATGTTTACAGTGAAAGCCTACTATGATTTTAGAGGTGCAAAAATGTGATACAGGGTTAGTGTTTCATTAACAAGAAGTAAAAAAGTGCCTTGATAATGATGGGAAAAGCATTGTGAAATTTGCTGGTGGCAGCTCCCAGGGGAGAAAGAGGATGTTTATTTTAACTTGTATATTACTGCAGTCAAAAAGAATGAACCTAAGAATCTCCCATCTAGCTGATTCAGCAGTTGTAGGTTGTTTTTTCTCATGAATTCAGGTCTAAATCCAGATCTTGCTGACAAACCTGGTTTCATTGGGAAATACTAATTATCCCTTAAGCAAATTTACTACTTTTAAATATTTACTACTTTGTTTTTCAAGAGTGACTGGGATGCAAGTGTTGTAAAAAGATGTGGTGAGGAGGATGATAGTTTAGTGACTTTGCAACTGGAAATGCCAATACCTGGAGAATGACAGTGTGGAAAACCATAATTTATGCTCTTTATTCTGTCTTTTCTGAGAAGTAGAATTTCTGTGTAGAGTTAACATTGGTGTTTATGGACACTCTCAGACATTCCTGAGCTCCCTGTCGTGGCAGAGAGATAAAAGCAGAGCTCATAAAAGCACACAGGAAATTCACAGCGTTGTGAAGTGTTGCACAGACCTGTTGATACCTGAGGCTGGGAACAGCCCACACACTTTTTGCCCCTGTTAAGATGAAAGCTTAGCAGTGTGCTTGTCCCTGTTGTGCCAGCATGGTGATGGAATAAATCTACTGTTTACACTTGGATTTTGGCCCCCTTGGTTACCTGCATGCATTTGATCCTCAGAGTGACACAGCACTGGAATCTCTTTGCTGATGTCTCACTGCTCAGGTCTGTGGCAGGTGGAAAGAAGAAAACACCTGCAGAAGGTGACTTGTCCAAAGAATTTCTGTATGTAAGGTTAGGGATTCTCATCAGGATGTGCCTGTTGCTTTCCAATGGCTATTGAGGGAGTGAGGAGTGCTCAGTTTAAGGTGGACCTGTGTAGGTGGGATGGATCTGTCTGGAGAGAGAAAGAAGGGTCACCCAAAGATTCTGGGGAGAATTGTGATCCAGCTGATAGTCAGCAGCAGTTTTACAGCTGTGCTTTCACTAGCTGAATGCAAGGATTTAAATTATTTTGATGCCAAGTTTTAAAATATTTGCGTTTTTTTCAATGAAAAGTTATTTCAATTTGTATTTCCTGTTCCAACTCTCTGAAATAAGAGTAAGGTAACTTTTTCACAACTTCTTCTCCCCCTCTTTTTTTCTCTCCTCCCATCCCTATCCTCAAATCAGTATGGTTTTGAAGAAAGTGAAGTAAACATTTGGACTTGTTAATATTACATTTTTCTTTGGTAAAAATGATTTGGTGGTTTTGTGGTTGTTGCTGCTTAGTTGTAATAGCAAAAATAAAAAGTCTTTTTCTGTGGCTGTGTTTTGGTCATATAACCTGTCCCTACCTGGAAATTATCATCTGTGTTTAAAAATGGAACATAGTCACAGAATTTTACTTTAACTTTTTTGGGACTGCTTTGAAGTGCAGATGGGTGTTGGAATGCATGGATGGTTTCTAGTGAAGTGTAATGCTAAGAGTTACAGTTTGGCTTCTACATTTAATAGATAAAAGTGCAGATGCATTTTTCAATAATCTATCCATCACTCACAATAGGCTCTGCCATGTTAAAGACTTGAAAAAAGGCCACATAAACTCCTCTGGAAAGCAGCCAATCTGAAAAACAGAAGTGTCATTTTTAATGAGAAGACAGAGTCTAACTGTGACACTGTTGAGTTTTTCAATTTTTATGAATTCTTATCTTGCCATTAAAGAAGAAGTACATTTGAGAAAGCAAACGAGGGCACTTGTACCCCACTAAGACCCAGGCTATTAACTGCCTCTTTTGATGATGTACAGCCTGACTCTGTTGGGAGTTTGGCTGTGGATTTAAATGTTGAATTTAACTATGGTAAACATATTTTGGTGCAAAGCATGTATAATAACAATTTGCATTTACATAGCATCTTTTACTTAAGGATTTTGCGATGTCTAATTAATTAAATCTGTTTCCCTCTGCCCCAAATACCACTGTGGTATGGATAATAAATGCAATTTTAAATCAAGCAGCTATAGCAGGAGGATTAAGACAAGAGAGTTCTGGTGCCTTCATGGTGGTCCTGATTGTGGCAGGCCTGGGGCTTGTTCTGCAAACGTGCTGAGCAGCCTCGTCTCATGCTCTCCGTGGCCTGAAACATCCTGAGAAACAAAAGGATGTCAAGTCAGCTCCATGGTGGTGGTGGAAAGTGCTCTGCAGGCTTCACACACAGCACCTTGTGTCCTGGGGATGCTCACATGCGGCTGTGCCACCTGCTGCCCTGGCAGCTGGGGGTTCAGCTGCTCAGGGCTGGCTGGCAGCTTTTAGGGCATCAGCAGCCAGTTCCATCCACAGGCAGCATTTCTCACTGCCAGATACATGCTGAAATCTGTTGTACAGTAATTTCACGATTATAAGCCGCACCATTTTGACTAAAATTTTGGTCTGAACCTGGAGTGCGGCTTATAGTCAGGTGCGGCTTATATATGGACAAAGAACGGAAAGTTGCTGTTTTAGTTTGGAGGACAGGTGTCTGCTGAGAAAGGCAGGAGCTTCTCTTTGAAATGGAGAATGTAAAACCCCTCCCTCCAAATTATTGTAATTTTGAAATCAAGGGGCTCTCAGGCACAGATATGGGAATTAGGAATAACAGTTCTTCACTAGGGAAATTAAAATAGAAATACAATACTACAAAGAACAAACCCCAAACCCTGACACAGTCAGAGTACAGCCTGACACCCGTCAGGCAGGGTGTTGGCAGCAGTCCCATCCCATGGTGGCTGCATCCTCCTGCAGTGACAGATGTGGCTCAGCTGGAGCAGTGCTCCTGGACAAGGTGCAGTTTCCCTCCGGAGCTCCAGTGGGGATGTGGAGAAATCCGGTTTTCCTCTGGAGTCCAGTGGAGAAAGGGGCTCCCTTAGTGTCCCAAAACCTCTGTTTTTATCTTGGTAAGAAATGTTGGGCTCTTCCTCCTGGCTGGAGCAACTCCCAATGGGATGCAGTAATTTTATCAGTCCCACAGTGGGACTCAATGGCCATGAGCAGAAAATGACTGGCTGGAGGAAGGATGGGCTGTGAAAAGATAAAGAACAATGCCCTACCTGGTTTCAATGGATGGCTCATTAGCAGAATATCTCCCACAGAGATCAGGATCACTGCACCACCCTCAACAGATGGTGATAGAACAGACACCTATTATCACATCCTGTATCGTAACGTGCGGCTTATAATCAGGTGAGGCTTATAATCGTGAAATTACTGTACATCTCTAATTTGGAAATAATTAAAAAATGGAAAAGAAAGAAAAACTAAAGGAAAATGTTCTGATTAGCTTAAATGCTTCCTTGTTTGTCTTTTTTTTTGGGGTCCACAACAATAACAAAACATCTGAGAGTTTCTGTGCAAGACACCAAAATGATATTTCCAGGTGATTAGAGGGATGCATTGGCATCTGTGCATCTGCACACCACAAAAATAAAATCTAGTAGCACTCTGAGCCAGGCTGCAGAAGTTGTTTCTTGGACAAGGTGATTGTTTTGATGGCAGTGGTTGAAGACCTCTAAGAGATATTGAGGTCCTGGAATGTGTCCCATGACAATCAATGGAGCTGAGGAGGGGTCTGGCGCCCAAGTGTTATTAGGTGTGGTGAGGGAGATGGGAAAGGGGCTCAGCCTGGAGAAAAGAAGGCTCGGGGGGCCCTTCTGGCTCTCTGCAATGCCCTGACAGGAGGGTGCAGCCAGGTCGGAGTCAGGCTCTGCTCCTGGGGAACAAGAACAGGACAAGAGGACATGGTCTCAAGATATGCTGGGGAAGGTTCACACCTTGCCCAGATATTAGGAAAATACCTTCAGTGAAAGGGCTGCTCAGGCTGCCCAGGACAGTGGTGGAGTTGCCATCCCTGGAAAGATTTAGAAGCCGTGGATGTGGCACTGGGGGACATGGGCTGCTGGTGTCCTCAGCACTGTTGGGGAATGGCAGGACTGAGTGATCTTAGAGAGCTCATCTGACTTAAACCATTCGGTTATTCTGACACTGATGATAATTTTCTTGACAGTTAACTCTTAAATAATACCTGACCAGCTGGGAGATTATGTATTTACAGTGAATTGGCTGTGAGCAATCAGACCAGCAGTTTTGGGAAGTGAGTAGAGGAAATCGTAAAAGAGACAGCTCTGGGTCTGTGTGCACCCCTGAGCAATGGAGAGCATGCCAAGGAGGCCACGAGCTGTCTGCTGTGTGCTCACACCTTCCTACCATCCCCTAGAAATGGGACCATGATCTAATTGCTTTAATCTAGGAGAAATATGGGAGAAATCTAGGCAGAACCTGAAAGGACTCAAGAAAGAAAAACTGCAAAGTGTGAAGTGTTTGAAGTCATGCTTTAATAATGCTGCAGTGTATATTTGGAGGAAAGTTATTGCTTATGTTCTCTAGTCTTTGAAAGAGCTCTTCCTGTAGTTCTGTCCCTAGAAAACACTGTGTTGGCCAAGAATAGAGATTTTATTAGCTAGAGGATTTTTTGGGGTTGGCTGGTTTTGTGTTTGGTTGGTTGTGGTTTTTTTTTCAGAATGAACCATTGTTTCTTTATGATTTCATGCTACATTAAGACAAACAAAGTATGAATTTTGGGTTTTGTATAATTTCTCATTAAAATGTTGAACTGTGATAAAAAATTACGGAAAAAGAAAAATGCAGTAGAAAAAAAGAAAAATGTCACTGGCAATTAATCAAAATACAAGTTTCCTGCTCTTGAGCTGCTTTATGGAATTGGCACATCTACCAGCAGTGTGGAATATCACTTGTGGAAATCCCACAAGAATCAGCGGGGATGGGGCTTGCCTGTGCTGCCACAGACTTGACACCTGGCTTGGGATTTTCACACAGATGCGGCTCAAAAGTAAATTCAGTAGAAAGAGTGAAAGGAGTGTTGGGGTCCCTCTGGAGTTTTCCTTCTTTTCACTGTACATTCATTACAACAGTCTGAAATCCTTGAGCTCAGCCCTGTGATGACATTTTACCTTTTCTGAACTCTAACATCTGAAAAAGGCTCGTGCATCAGCAGTCCCCCTCTAAAGAGAGCTGTGGGTTATCCCCTCCCCAGCTGCCTTCATCTCTGGCAGCTGTGGGTCCAGACCTTGTGGCATCCCCAGTTCTGAGCATCCTCCTGGGGGAAGGATGGTCCTTGACCACGTAAAGATTGCAGGAGTAGTGTGTGGAAGGGTGTGGTGGGGAGGCAGCAGGTGCTGCTACAGCTGCACTAACTGCACAAGAGCTGGGGTGATGCTGGGGGCTGTGGATGAGGCTGTCAGCAAATCAGGTGTTCATTACTAAACAGAGGCCTTGTTTTTGCTCCTTCTGTCCTTGTCAATGTTGTTGTAACCATGGTGTATGGACACAAGCTGTTCCCAGACCTTGGTGAAGCCTTGGACAGGTCTGGTAGCTGCTCACACTGCAGGAGGATTGTGCCCTCTGTTACCTGAGCTGTGTGTGCTAGCCAGTAAAGGCAGTCCCAAATGCATCCAGCTCCAGCTTTGCCCCCGTGCTGATGCAGAAAGAGCCAAGCTCTCTGGGATAAACATTGAATCAGGGCAAACTATGAACCAGTCTTGCAGAGCCAGCACATTGCCAGCCTAGCCTGGGTGGCAGAGCTGAGTTCCCTGGAGAGCATTGCCCATCTCCCCCGCTGGAGATGGGATCACAGGAACAAGGGAACACCGGCAGGAGAGGGACACACGGGACATACACCATACCTGTGCACACACACGGCTTCAGGGCTGCAGAGCACACTTCTGCTTCATGCATCCTTTCCCTGCAGCTGCTGGGGCCGTACCAGGAGGTGCCCCATGAATCCCAATGTCCTGCCCCAGTGCATCCCGATGGCTTTGTCCACCCCAGAGTGACCAGTGTTCATTCTGCAGTCAAAGGCTTGACCAAAAGAGGTACAGGCAGCTGCTGGAGCCTCCCCCTGTGAGGATGCACAAGCTGCAGAGTCACATTGGGTCTTTTTGGGACATGCAGAGGTGGGATTGTCACCTCATGGCCGGGCACACCTTGTCAGTTGTGTAAGGATTCACTTAACAGGTTTGGGGATGCACTGCTGCATCCTTGCTACCCAGGAGACAGATTTTACTCATCTCTTCTGCATCTTCACTGCTTCAAGTCTTGATACCAACTCAGGTTTTAATGAGACATGATCTTAAGTTCCTAACTTCTGACTAGCTTATTGTTGGGCCCTACTGTGACATGGATAAAGCAGCTCTGGTGTTGTGTGATAATGCCTCCCCGCCCTGACCAGCATGTGGTGGACAGGAGAGCCTATCCCCTGTGCTTGACCCCTTGGAGGGATGGAAAGCCACTGCTCCTGTGCGTGCTGTCACCCAAGGGTTTATAGACCATGGAGTTCTGTGCTTTCATCTGCAGGACATTGCCTGCTGACCCTCAGCAAAATTCTCCCTTTCTGTAGAGACTGCTCTGAGGTCTTCAGGCTGCAGCTGGCTGCTGGTGCAGCAGGAGAGGTCCCTCCTGCTGAGTGGATAGATAAAGAATTTGCAGTCCTCGTGGAGGGGGATGCACCATCATGGTTGTGGGCACGGTGCTCCACCGCTGCTAGCTGCTGTCATCACCTGCATTCCTCCATCCCCACTGCGTGGCATGAAGGGGTTGTAGGCAGCAGGGATCAGCAGTGTCACCACAGGTCTGGGAAAGGAGGGGAGTGACTGTGACATTTGGCTGTCCCTCTGGGACACTGTCCCAGCCTCTCCTGCTGCCCTGCTCAGTGTCACATACACCCTTGCAGAGAATAGAGCAGCTCTGCCCCCATCATCAGAAGCGCTCTCCTGGATGTACTCCTTTCTGTGACCTTTGTAATTATTCCTGTCGAGTCTTTCTTCATGTTTTCTTTTAATTATTTTCCCCTTTCTTCTCTCCCTCTCTTTTTTCTCCCCGAAAACCCCAGCACTCCTCTCTGGTGTATTGAGAATGTGAGTGAAATTGAAGGCTGGAATGTCTCAAGTCTTTATGATGATGAATGACTTTCACTGCCAAACCTTTTATTGTCCGTGATTTGGAAAGAAGGGAAGCTGATTTATTGTGGCCAACTGTCATGCCATTTTAATACAGTTATAAATTCTGACACCATGATGGTCACTGTCAGCTGGAGACCCCTCTGACCACTCTCCTGCCCTGCTTTTGTCCACAGTCACTGTTTTCAGCTGAGAAGCAGGCAGGGAAAAATGTGAGCTGGGAGCTCCCACGTGAAGGGTAATGGCAGAGGACCATGCAAGCCCCAGGTGTCTCACCCAGCCCAGGCAGGCTGCACAGCCCCCAGCTCTTGGGATGGGTGGGGATGCCCCATGGCCCTGGGCATCACTGCAGCATCCCATCCTGGTCTGGCACTCAGGGGTTACAGTAATTTCATGATTATAAGCCGCACAATTTTGACTAAAATTTTGGCCCAAACCCAAAGTGCGGCTTATAATCAGGTGCAGCTTATATATGGACAAAGAACGAGAAGTTGCTGTTTTAGTTTGGAGGACAGGTGTCTGCTGAGAAAGGCAGGAGCTTCTCTTTGAAATGGAGAATGTAAACACCCTCCCTCCAAATTATTATAATTTTGAAATCAAGGGGCTCTCAGGCAAAGATATGGGAATTAGGAATAACAGTTCTGTACTAGGGAAATTAAAATAGAAATACAGCACTACAAAGAACAAACCCCAAACCCTGACACAGTCAGAGTACAACCTGACACCCATCAGTCAGGCAGGGTGTTGGCAGCAGTCCCATCCCATGGTGGCTGCATCCTCCTGCAGTGACAGATGTGGCTCAGCTGGAGCAGTGCTCCTGGACAAGGTGCAGTTTCCCTCCGGAGCTCCAGTGGTGATGTGGAGAAATCCAGTTTTCCTCTGGAGTCCAGTGGAGAAAGGGGCTCCCTTAGTGTCCCAAACCCTCTGTTTTTATCTTGGTAAGAAATGTTGGGCTCTTCCCCCTGGCTGGAGCAACTCCCAATGGGATGCAGTAATTTTATCAGTGCCACAGTGGGACTCAATGGCCATGAGCAGAAAATGACTGGCTGGAGGAAGGATGGGTTGGGAAAAGATAAAGAACAATGCCCTGCCTGGTTTCAATGGATGGCCCATTAGCAGAATATCTCCCACAGAGATCAGGATCACTGCCCCATCCTCAACAGATGGTGATAGAACAGATACCTTTTATCACACTCTGTATTGTAACGTGCGGTTTATAATCAGGTGCGGCTTATGTATGGACAAAGAATGAAAAGTTGCTGGCACCCGGAAGTGCGGCTTATGCTCAGTGCGGCTTATAATCGTGAAATTACTGTACTTCAGTCCTGTTTGAATGTGGCAGAAGGGGAATATCACATGGGGCTCTGAGCGAGATCCTTTTCCCCACTCCCTTCTGTTCTCTGGTCTGACCTCACTGGAGGGTGCTTGCCATACAGTAATCCACACATTTGTTATGTTGTAAACTACAAGGTTCATCAGCTGAGGTGCACATCTCACTATGTCAAGAAATGCTATCTACCCACTAGAATGCTCAGAAAGAGGTGGGACTTGGAAATATGAATTTGGTCCTGCTGCTGTTCAAACTTGACAATTGAGAATATTTGGTGGAAAATACTGAAACTCTCATGTGTCAACATTTCCATAACTTCACTATTTCCATCACAGAATCTGGGTAAAGTGCCTGATTTCAGCTTTTCATATTATTCCAGGATAAAAAATAACATTACTTAAATATCAAAAAATAGAACACAGATTGTTGATTTGGACTTTGTTGAACCCTAATTAAGATGTAAAAATTGAGGGTGTAAATATTTCTTCTGTGAAGAGTAGAAAACCGTTCATGACATTAGCAATGATGCTTGGATTGGAAATGCCTCCATCTCAGATTAATTCCAGATGCAGATCATAAATATTGATCTTTGTGAGATGAAAAATTTCAGCATGGGTTTAATGTCACTGCAAAACAGACTGGTGGAAGCTGTTGGATTTTCTTTTCCTCTGTGCTTACGTAGCAAGCTGAATAACCAGTTGTCCATATACAGTAATTTCACAATTATAAGCTGCACCATTTTGACTAAAATTTTGGTCTGAACCCAAAGTGCGGCTTATAATCAGGTGTGGCTTATATATGGACAAAGAATGAAAAGTTGCTGTTTTAGTTTGGAGGACAGGTGTCTGCTGAGAAAGGCAGGAGCTTCTCTTTGAAATGGAGAATGGAAACCCCCTCCCTCCAAATTTTTATAATTTTGAAATCAAGGGGCTCTCAGGCACAGATATGGGAATTAGGAATAACAGTTCTTTACTAGGGAAATTAAAATAGAAATACAGCACTACAAAGAACAAACCCCAAACCCTGACACAGTCAGAGTACAGCCTGACACCCGTCAGGCAGGGTGTTGGCAGCAGTCCCATTCCATGGTGGCTGCATCCTCCTGCAGTGACAGATGTGGCTCAGCTGGAGCAGTGCTCCTGTACAAGGTGCAGTTTCCCTCCGGAGCTCCAGTGGGGATGTGGAGAAATCCGGTTTTCCTCTGGAGTCCAGTGGAGAAAGGGGCTCCCTTAGTGTCCCAAACCCTCTGTTTTTATCTTGGTAAGAAATGTTGGGCTCTTCCCCCTGGCTGGAGCAACTCCCAATGGGATGCAGTAATTTTATCAGTCCCACAGTGGGACTCAATGGCCATGAGCAGAAAATGACTGGCTGGAGGAAGGATGGGATGTGAAAAGATAAAGAACAATGCCCTGCCTGGTTTCAATGGATGGCCCAGCAGCAGAATATCTGCCAGGGAGATCAGGATCACTGCCCCACCCTCAACAGATGGTGATAGAACAGATACCTTTTATCACACTCTGTATGGTAACGTGCGGCTTATAATCAGTGTGGCTTATAATCGTGAAATTACTGTACTCCTGTGTTCCCATGTCTGGATGCACCAGCGGGCTGCTGGGGCATGTTCACCCGTGTCAGCTCTGGGCAGGGGTCTGTCTGCATGGGACAGGTAGGACAGTGAAACCCTGGGTCACTTGGCATCTGGCTGAGCACTGGCAGCCCCTGGCACAGCAGTGCTGCCTGAGCCTGGCTGGACACACCACAGCCCTGCAGTGACACCATCTGCCACAGCATCCTCAGTCCTTGGCTGCTGCTGAGGGGTGCAAGGGACCAAAGGGATTCCCACTGAGCCAGGTGTACGTGCTGCTTGAGCTTCTCCTTCTGCTCTTGCTGCTCCCAAAAGCTCTCTGGATGTCACTGCTGGCCTTTGCGAGGACAAAGCTGGAAAGCCATGGTTGCTTGGCTGGATCAGCTTACCTGATCCAGCTTTCCCACACATGGCTGGGATCATGAAGCTGGGGGTCATCCCAGCCCAGCAGGACATGGCAGGGACCAGGGACTCAGCAGCCTGAAGGCTTGCCTGGATTCTAGTACCCTGCAGGCCGTCCTCTGTAATTCTCAGATCCAGGGGCAGGTGCCAGGCTGGGAGGAAGAGGTGGGCTGCCCTGCACCTCCTGATATGACATAATATATTGTATAATATAATATAATGTAATGTAATGTAATGTAATGTAATGTAATATAATGTAATATAGTGTAATATAATGTAATATAATATAATATGGTATAATATGATATATAATATAATATAATATAATATAATATAATATAATATAATATAATATAATATAATATAATATAATATAATATAATATAATATAATATAATATAATATAATATAATATAATATAATATAATATAATATAATATATCATAGTCACACAGATGCTCTGGAGCAACATCTGTACCAGCAGGGCCTTTTCCTGCAGTTCATGTCTCAGCACAGCACATCCCACTCATGGTGGTTGGGTATCAGGGCATCAGCATTCTCTTCATGAAGTGACTGTGGTGGCAGCTGGTCGTTCAGGGGCCATCTCCATTTTTCCTCCCACACTTCCTCGGTGCCTGGGAAGGCCCCAGAGGTGACTGCACAGCCTGGTATGAGCCCTCTGAGTGATCTATGGAGAGCAAGGTCTTTTAGCCAGGTCTGTGGAATGAATTGTGAATATCTGAGCCCTGCTGAAGGAAGCAGTGTCTCTGTTCCCAGGGCAGCTGCCATCCTGTGCCAAGGCTCAGGGCTCCAGGAATGTGCAGGAGCACTCCCCAGCTGGCATGCCTCTTCTCATAACTGTTGCATGTTTGTCACATGGGCTGAACATATGGGGCTGGAAAAAGTTTGGATTTCCATTTCTTGATGAGGCAGAGGTTGGAGGCCAGCCTCCTCTCCCCATACATATCCATTAGTTTTTGGGAGCATCCATGCCAGCACAGGAAAATGCTAACAATGCTATTTGTCACACTACAGGTCCTACTGTTTGGTTTTTCCCTTGTAGCTCCAAGGAGTTGTCTGGAGTCTTGTTACAGTGAGAGGAGTTTGTAGTTCTTGACAAACTGATGGCAGTATCCTTCTAGTCTTCTTGCTTGCAAAGAGAAGCTAGAAAACACTTTCCGGGCATTTGCAAAAATCCAAAAATGCAGAAGAAGAAAAGGAAAAATGTTTTATTTAAATATCTCATGGTAACTCTGTCTCCTCATGGTTTTTGTGGGGTGTTTAGCATCTAGCTGTGCATTTACAGGAACAGGGATCCCCCGGACCACAAACTTTTCCAAACTGCTGATCCTCTTGGTCATTCTGCATCTTTCCAGCAGCACAGTGATTACTGTGGAGATAGTCTCACCAAGCCTGCTGTGCTGCTCTTATTAGAAGTATTGCTGTGCTGCAGAAGGAAAACAACAATAAAGGGAATATGTTGCCTCTGCATGCGTTAAGAGCACTGATCAAACCACATGAGATCCCATTTCAGACATAATGTGCATTGGAGGGCAAAATTAGATTGAGGAGTAAATGGAGCCTAAAATTTCCATAGCTTTATTCGTCAGAAAGCTGTTTCATTGCGTGGTTTAATTCTCCTATTTCTTTCATTCATTGCATGTAGCATGCTGGCCAGAGTACATTTTAGAAATAAGGCAACAAAAAATCCCCTTCTTTAATTTGGCAATGGTTGTGAGGTGTGTAAGGCTGTTCAGGCCTGAGATGTGAGGTGATAGGAAATGTAGAAGCATGTTAGTCAACAGCAGAAAAATAGAGAAAACTGGCACTTTCTACATTTTAGCAGGAGAAGGTGGTTTATTTTGGAATTGTTGTTTTATATTTTGGTTTTTGATTTTGCTTTGTTTTGCATTTATTTAATTCTTAACTCTTTAAAGTTGGTTTTATTATTTCTATTTGAAAGTTTTATTTCATTGTTCCTTGTGAATTACGCTGCATGATGCACTTGACCAAAAAATAACATTTTCTAGTCTAAGACCTGCTGTGATGGTCAGCCCATTATTTTAAAGTGAGATTTCTTTTCTCTCCCCCTTAAACATGTGAGTTTGAGAGGAGGTGCCTAACTGGTCTCGCAGATAAGCAGACAGATGGGGATTTTTGCCTTTGCAGGCAGCACTTGATGTCATTTCCAAACGAATGCAAATTGCTGAGGAGAGCACTTGGTGTGCAGTGAATCCCCTGTGGAACACTGAAAACTGCAGATCAGTGTGGCTGGCGCCGTGGCATGACCAGAGCAGGAGGACAAGCCCACGTGTGTCTTGGTGTGTCCATGCTTCCAGTCTGCATTCCCTGCTCCGTTTCTTTTCCAGAACCTCTGGAAGCTCATTTGGCTTCCCTCAAGCTGTTCTAGCAGCTCCCACATCCTAAGTGCCTGCAGTTTTGACTCTTCCTGCCAATTTCAGGCACTTTTCCAGTGAAACTTTGGCCACACCTGAAACCCAGAACACCTCCATCAGTTTCAGTGTCACGTAAGCAGAGTTTCACCTTTGAGATCCTGACCAACAGAAGATCCCATCCTGCCTTCCCCTGTTCTTGAAACTTGTTATCTGTGGAGGTGTTTCTCCTGCCGACTGGAGGAGGGACTGACCCCTGGACCAGGAGCCCCTGGGGGTTTATTCTGGCTCGAATATTCAGGGGGTTTATTCAGGCTTGGGTTGTTGGGTCCTTGTGCCCTGTAGCCTTTTCTGTGAATCCCTGCTGAGCCCATGCAAGGTCCATCCTTTTGGCTGAGGAAGGGCCCTGCAGATCCAACAACTGTGAAAATATTCAAGATTTTTACTTTGTTCAGGCCTACTTCATATTTTAAAAAAAACCAACAAAACCAGATCCACAACAAATAGACAAACAAAATACCTCCTTAAAAACCTTGAGAGCTGAAGAAAGTTTAACAACAGAAAGTACTAAAAAAGGTAAAACCATACCAGAGCAGTATGCAGTTCTTCATTGTACACCTTCTGTATCTGTCCTCAGTATCTTAAATTTTACATAGCAAAGTAATTTTAAACTTGAAAATGAAGTTTAACTTCTTTTTAAAAATGAAAATCAAATCCAGCATCTTCAGAACTTTTTTGATACACACCCGTTACCCTCTTGGAATTAAAATGCACAAATGAACAGCTCTCTGCTTCCATAAACTCCACGTTTACACAATTCAAGTTGTTGGCACATTTCTGTCTCTCAGTGTAAAGGCTTCATTATTAAAGGTGGCACTGGCACGAAGGCAAATGTGACATGATGCCACCTCCTCCTCACTGTGTGTCTGTTTGGCCCCTCCTTTGGGAGGGACTGTGCTCTTCAGTGAGGAAGGAGTTCCCAGGGTTTGGACATGCAGGAGCTGTGCAGGGACATGGACCTGAGCGGGGTTTGCAGGCTGTGCCAGGCAGACCCAGCCTTGCCTGAGGATCCTGTCCTGCAGGGTGCTGCTGCAGGATGCCCCATGCTGCTCGTGACCTGCTCCTCTGCTGTTCTCCAGGTGTGGGAGAGGCCCCACAAGAGGGGTTTGATGGATCCAGACCACCACGTGCCCTCCATCCTTGCTCTCACCTCCATCTGCCCGTCCTTTTGGTGTCCCCTTGACAGATGAAATGTCACAGATAAAGCTGTGGTGGTGTGCCTCTCCATCACTCTGCCGTGCATCCCAGCATCCCCACACCTCCCCACATCCCTCCACACATGGAGCTGTGAGCACCTGAGATCCAGGCCATGCCTGCCCTGCCCCAAACACTGGTGGGCCTGCTAGCCCCAGCTGGGTTCAACAAAGGGAAAGCTTGCAAGGCCTGAAGATGTCATTTATCATGGGCCAGGGAAAGGCTAAATGATGTTGATGCGTTTTAGTGTGAGGCTAGATGTTGGCCACACAAGAATTAGGGGGTGGGTTCCTGCAAAGATGTTTTCTGCCTGGGGTATTTTCCCTATTTTTCACACAGATGTCCTCTCCAATACATAGTGCATTGGATGAAGGGGTCAACCCCTGGAATTCTGACCTTGCACGTGTTACAGGAGGGACAGAGAACCAGGTGGACTTTGAAGAACAAGGTGGATAATGGTGCAGCTCAGCTCAGATCTGCAGAAAAAACTTTCTCATCCTCACAACCCTAAAAAGTTTGTGACAAGCTGGAATACTGAGTTGTTTATAGGTGCAAGATCTCTGTGGCTGCACAGAAGAAGGAGTTTTATGCAGCAGCACAAAGAGTTGTCCAGAGGAGATGGGACTGAGGGCAGAGTACTCTATAGCTTCAGGACTCTTTCTTAGGAATCACAGAGAAAGCATACTGGGGTATTCACCTGTAATTTCTCACTGCATTTTTGCTCTGACAGAAAACATCAGCCTTCCTTTCTTTCTCTTTTACCTGCCCTGGCTGTCTTTTAAAAGTGTAATTGGGTCTACAGAAAGAGTAGCAGAGAGCAGCTTTGGAGTCCTCTAACATCTGCTGCTGCTTTGCAGATGAGGAGAAAAACAGACCCACATCTGCAGCCCCTGTTTCAGTGCAGTGTACTTAATCTGAATTTTATGGCTCTGATAGCAGATTACGGTGCCACTGCCATGAGCCCTTGCAGCCCCAGTCACAGTGGACACTGCGCATTTCAATACCTCCTCCACTAATCTTTCCCCCACTGCTCCCATTCCCTGGCTGCTAATTTCACGCAGGCACTTAAACATGATGGATAATTGTGTTCTGCTTATCAATGTTTAATTTAAGGGCTGTTCCGTCTGACCTGAATGCCCTCTGCGAGAGCTGTGCCTCATTATTGATTTCATGGTCATACCTGTGACATTACCTGCTTTGTAGGAAGTAGACTTTGACATTCCTGTGAGGCTTTGGCAGCCAGAGCTAATTGTCAGAAGAATAATCGAGTCAGCAAAATCATTACAGGTGATCTGTATGTTACCACTGTTTTATCTGCCTCTAATTAGGTGCAGGAGAGGTAACTCATCACAGTAAGCACACCACACTGGTTTGATGTCCACAAATAGAGCAAGATGAGCACAGGAGGGGAGTTATTCATTAACAGCAGCGATTCAGTGTGTTGGAGTCCTGTGCTGGTGACATCTCCTTTCCCAGTGGAATGGCATGGAATGCCATGCTGCAGGCATGGAGGGGATACAGAGTCTGAGTGACTTTTGGGCAGGACTGAATGCTGGGGCATGTGCTCAGTGGCTTTGGACCCGAGGCAGTAATGACTGAGCTACTGCTGTGCAGCAGTATTTTGTATGTGATAAAACTAGGCAGGTTTTTAGGACATGTTCTTCTCTTGTTTGGGTACTCCACTGCCCCGTGCTGCTGCCCTGGGTGACACGCACACACCCCCAGGTGGCAAAGGGAGCAAGAGCCAATTGATGGAACTCAACAAGCCTTTTCATGATAACAGCACTGTGCACTTGATCAAAACATTTTCTTTGGGATAACAGTTGAAACAACCATGTTAGCATGATCAAATTCTTCACTGAGCAGAAGAAAAAGAGCTTCTATAAGTGGGAACTGGGTTTTTCGGAATAGAAGTCAGTGTTGGTAACCAATTTAACTGAAATAGTGCTAGAAATTTGGGCTTGCTTCCCAGAGATGAAGTGGCATCCAGAAAGCATCTCTGCCAATTACTTTTTTTTGTTCTGGTGTTAAGCAGTGTCATCCCTTCCTGAAGGCACCACAGCCTCCTCATATCTGGGGTAGCAGGTGCCTGGTGTGGCAGGACGGCTGCCAAAGCCCCCAGAGAGAGGGGAACATGTGCAGGCTCCTGGGGCCAGCAGTCCTCTGGGGTCCTGGCAGCAGAACAGCACCAGTACAGGTCCCTGCCTCTGCCACCAGGGTTGGCAGGCACTTGACAAAGGAGGTGCTGTGTGACAGGGCCAGAAACGTGACCACAGCAGGGGTGCCATCCTCCTCCCATCGCTATGCGGAGTCCCAGAGACCATGCAAGGTCATTTTGAAGAGAGCACAGTCTGGGGCCAAGTTCATCCTTCTGGGAGGCCTTTGGGAAGTGGTTTATCAATTCTGCTGGTGCCCTGCTGCACCTGCTATGTGGCATCCCTGCATGAAACTAGCATAAGGATTCCCTGCACATAGAGGCTGCCAGGCACAGAGCTGTAGAAGCCCAGACTGGGCGGGATGGTGCTTGGAAGCACCTGCCCAGCTCATTGCACAGCTCTGTGGGCTGGTGTGTCAGCATGTCTTCATCCCCACTTTGCCTAGTGCAAACCTGCATTTTTAAAAACAGTTTTCTGGAAGGACTTGAAGAGTCAAGCGAGGCAGCAGCCTCTGTGGGGATCTGGGGGGAGGCCTCTCATCTGTGCTGGTGGACAGGTCTGTGGGGAATCTGGTTTGGGCAGGGATGCCTGGGGTGGAGCCTAGGGCAGTGCTGGCTCTCTGCTGGGTGGAGAGCTCTGGTGCTTGGTGGTACCTTGTGTGATTTCAGACAGCAGTGTGTGCTGCCTTAGGTGGCCATTTCAGGTTGGCTGATGTCCTGTAATGGTACCTGCAAGGAGTGTGGGAATGCAGGACAGCTCAAGGGCTGCTGGGCTGGCTTTCCCAGTGTTGCTGACCCAGTGCTATTGAACCCCTGACTCTGAAGAGGTGGCGTTACCCCATTAACCCAGAGCACTGCCTCACTCTTGACCGTGCTCCTGAGCTGGTGGCAGTCACATTCCTGCTGTGAGCATGGGGCAGGGGGCAAAGGCCTGGCTTCCCCCAGTGCAGACCACGGTGCAGGGCGGAGAGGAAAATCACCAGCCCTGCTGGTGGCTGTGAGACAGTGGCAGAGAGGCTCTGTGAGCCCCCTTCCACCACCTGAACCCCGTACATTTCATGATGTATCCTTTGCTGTAATTAATTACATGTCCAGTGGGCTCATTTCTTTCATACTGTTACTGACAATCTGTTAGATAAAGGGAAAAAAATGCGTTGGTGCCCTGTGGTATTGAAAGTGAAGGGTTTTCACACTGTCAGGGTAATGAATTCTGCACGGGTTTGAAGCACCTGAGCTTGGGGGAGTCCTTGTGTCATGTGTCTGGGAGTGACAACCCCCAGTGGTTAATTACTGCCATGGATGAGAGCTGAGCTGATAGCAAAATGAGATAATTTCATTAGTAGTTAAATTTGAAGTTAATTGGATTCACGTTTACACACAGTAGTGTACAAAGACACACTTGAAAATGCTCTTTACTGCCTTTTGAATTCTTTTAGAGAAGGTAAATGAATTGAGGAATGCTTCTAAACTGCTCCCTGTTTTTTTCACGTGGTTTGGAGACAGCAGAGTCCTCTGCTGCTGCAGGCTGCTCTCTGCCCCAGCCGTTTTGTCCAGGGACATTTGCTGATGCCCAAGCACTGCTTGCCACATCTGTGCAGAGGTTGCTGCTAAGCTGTCCTGTAGCTAGTGACAAAATTTCTTTTATGGAAAAAACCTACTTATTTCCACTTTCTTTTCAAAATGTTAACTTGCTTTCATTGTGAGTGTTGCCAGCTCCTGGTGGATGGTGGGACAGAGCTGTATTGACCATCCTCTGTGTGCAGAGCCTTTGACAGGTACGGGGGCATCTGTAGCAGACGTGTTTGCTCCACTCCCCACAACGACAGCACTGGGGATCCCCCTAAGACATTTTCCCTCTGGAAATCAGATGAATGATGGGTCAGCATTGCCCTGGAGGTGTTTGCCAGGAGCTGAGGGAGCCTGGTGAAGCAGTCTGGAGGAGATGGCGTGATAAAGGAGATGGCAGAGTGCACGCTGAACGGGCACTAGAGCTGCTGTGTGCTCCTTCTATCACGGAGATGTGCCAGTTTCAGGTCAGCAGATATCACTGAAGGTACTGGTGCTGCTGGGGCTACCAGCCTCTCCATGGGGAGGCCACTGTGGGAAAGACTCAGAAAGGTATTTTGGTACTTGGAGCTTAAAATTGTTGGAAAGAGATTTTTGTTTACCTTGGAAAATCCTGCTGGGCTCTGCTCTGGTTGAGCTTCTCTGCAGGCTGGAGCTGGCAGGTGAGCTGCTCTGTGCTGCTCAATACCAGCCCAGCAAGGCAAGGGGGCAGCTCTGCCCACGGCTGCTTCTGCCCCATCTCTAACTTCAGGTGTCTGAAACGATCTTCAAATAGCACAGGACAAAGACATTCAGGAGAAAATACGTTGTGAAGGACCTAGGTTCCTATGTCTGTGTGGGCCACTGCTAAAATGTAGATGTTCATTTCCTCTTGAGTGCTTTGCCTGCGTGAGAAAGGCAGGAACACCCTGGGGCAGAGGCTGCTTCTCTTTGTACTAGGTGGGTTAGTGTTTTTCTCTTTAATCAGTTGGTTTAATGCAGTTGAAGCTGCAGTGCCAGCACTGGGGGGAAATCTCACAGAAGCATGAGATGCTTCACTCTCTCTCTTTTGGTGAAAGCAAATTGCATGGAATTGACAGGATGGGTTTGGATTGCAGCTCTTGCAGCTATGTCCTCGGTCACCTTTGGCCAGGACCCTCAGCTCCTCTCTGACCCTGCTGACACTTGGCTGTGGGGACCCTACAAGGAAGATTTGTTGACAGATGACAGAACGTTTCATTTGGAAATGGGATGTAATGGAAACCAGCCTATACCTGTGGAATAGATCATGGTCAATGTTTTCTTAATTGACTGAGGAGCAGAGGTCCTTCATTATCCTGTTGTTTGTGGTGGTTACATTGCTCAGTGCCCTTGACAACGATCCTAATCATTCTGGGTGTGGCAGTGGCTTTGGAGAAAGTGAATAATTTGTAATATTTTAGAATACTGAAGTAAATGCCAAGGTTTTTATGGAAAGTGAGGAGCAGGGTGTAGTCAGTGTGGGCAGTTTGGGAGGGGGAGCTTCCCACAGCTCCAGGCACCTTTGGGCCGGGATGTGCTGTGCCATTCTGTGTGACCCCACTCAGCCAAGGGGAAGGGAGGAGTTCTGAGTTCCCCCGGGGTCTCCAGAGGGCTCCTAGATGGCAGCAGTCAGCCTGTGAAATGTTCATCAGCTTTAGGGACAGCCCTGAGCTGAGTCCCTGCTAGCACTGGGAGTGAACTTGGCTTTGAGACTGACTTTATGTAGAGTGCAGACACTTTTGTATTCTCCCGACTGTAGAGGTGACATAAAGCATTTAATTTTGTGTGGGAGAGAAGGAAGCAGGGCAGCGATGAGGGGAGAACATTTTAATCTAAAATAACCATTTTCTGCCTGCATTGAATAATTAGAATTCATTATGCCCTTCCGTAAGGGATGTGACTTCTCTCTAGCACTGGAGAGCAAATTAATCAATTGTTTTGAACCTGAAATTCTTTTAGGATGTGAATGCACCATAAATATTCTGTAGGAAGGGCCTGAGAGGAACAGCTTACATCCTGATTTGCAGATACTGAGTGAGGAGGAAAGTGGGGCATGTGCTGAGAGATCCCTGCAGCAATGCAGAGTTTTGGCAAGCACCCCTCCATCCGAGGGTAGGGGGAGGCAGCCTTGTGGCCATGACCCACAGATTGCAAGCCACAATTTGCAATTACTTGTGTAGCTGTCTCTTGTCTCATCAGGCCAAGTCTCATTTCTTTAAAGATATCAAAAAAGGGGAAAATTTAAAGTTTTATTTTTAGATCAGTTCAAAATGAAATTTGGGCTCAAAATCTTTTCCAAACAAAGAACTTTTTTTTAAAAATGGTTTTGGCTTTTGGAAAAATGTTCCATTTCAATCACTCCAAGCTTTAGAGACCTGAAAAAAGTTCACTGTCTTAAAACAACTGCCTACAAAACACAATGTGAAAAAAACAGAATCTGTGCATGTTTTTTGACAGTGGTTCTAAAATCAATAAATTCACATAATTTCTGCTGATCCAACATGCTACCTTTTAAGGAAGGAACATGATTTTTGCTAATGAGCTGTTTTGGACCAACAGGATCTTGGAGCTGACTGGTTCCAGAGTGGTCCCTGTCCTGGAGAGGACGGAAGAGCACAAGGGCTGGGTGCTTCATGCAGCCCAGAGTCCCTTCCTCTTCACTGAGGGGCACACTCAGCTTTTCAGAGCTAAGCTCTCATCAGTGCCACATCCTCTGAGTGTGGTTTGGATGTGATGGAGCCTCATTTTCCTCTGGCCCTGGAGGAGCCATTGGCAGGCTACCAGAGGTGCTGGCAGAGCCACGGGGTGGGTCCAAGGACAGGACCATGAACCAAAGTGGTGCCTGAGTGGTGGGAGTGATGTCACACTGGGAGGGGATGACAGAGCCTACATCCAGCTGCTGACAAGCCATGGGGGTGCAGGGTCAGTGCTGCCAGGTATCTGTGTGTGTCTTGAAGGCAGTTTCTCCTTAGCTAAGTATTCCACCCAAGGATGCCATGGGAGCCCAGCAGACCATGAGTGGAATCCAGGATTCCCTCTGGGGTGAGGGATGGATGCTGCCTGGTGAGATCACAGGAGCATCCTTTCCTTCTGGAGGGTCTCTTGTGGCCACAGCTGGCAGTGACTTACCCAAAACCCCACTGTGGCAGTCTGAAGGGATGGTGACTATTCCAGAACCTCCAGGCATGACTGAGGAAACACTTGTGTGGCACTGTGTGAGCCGTGCTAGCTGACCTCCTGTCCTTACACTGCCAGCAGAAACATGTCCTCAAAGGTCATAAGAGATGTGTCTGGGAGAGGGTGAAGGATGAGAGGGCACCCCAGACCCCTGGTCCAGGGGCACAGGGAGATGGAAGACATCCCACTGCCTGCTTTTGTGGGGTTATTTCCGTGGAAGTCCTGTGGGTACTTGACTAAAACTTATGTTTCTGTGGCTAAGGGCATCAGGCTGTATCTGCAAATCTGACTCTTCTTCTGGCACTGTGACACACTACATTTTGAGCCACCTTCATGTCTCAATGCCTTGATGCCTTGTGTTTGTTCCTTTTTTCTTTTTTATTGTTTTACTGCTTTAATAAGAGATTAAAAAAATGCCCTGCATCGCATTTAGATCTCAAATAGTCTCAGCCTGTGCACGTGATTTTCTAGTGATTTTTCTGGCAAAATGTCATTAAGATCTGTGTTATTTCCCATTTCACTGCTTTTGACTTTACAAATCTAAGCTTTGGAGAAATTTGGGAATAGGGGTGAGCAGCTGGAGTTCAGGCGGGTGCGTTCCTCTCCCTGCGGAGCTCTGCTCTTCACCTTCCAGTCTTGCACTTCATTGGAGCTTTGTGGCAGCTTATAGAGAAAACAAACTGTGCCTGCCCTCCCTGCCAGGCTGGAAATCCCATGCTGGTCCTCGCAGAGCAGTGATGACAAATGCATGGCTGTGTTCTGGGTGCTTGGGGAGATGTAAAGCCGTGTCTGCTTGTCGCGATGCTCACGTGGTGATTTGTTGGTTTGATTCCTCAGGTCGCGAGCTGGCAAGTACAACCCTCCCAGGATACCCTCCACACGTCCCTCCTGCCGGACAGGGCAGCTACTCCACTCCAGCTCTGACAGGAATGGTGCCTGGTGAGTCTTCAGGGTAGGCGGGAAAGAAAACGTAAAAGGAAAACAAATAGCATTTCAGGAGAGAAACACCGCGTGCTGTAAATGTTCTGTGCTGAGGTGGAAGCCACAGTGATGAAGGGCAGGTGTGGAGTGATCCCGAGTGATCTGCAGCGTGCCAAAGCAAAGTGTTGGCACTGAAACGCTGAAGGAGCTCCCAGCTCCCTTCTGTGGAGCCTGGAGATTGCCTCATACTGGGCTGTGCCAGGCTCTCCTCACCTGGCTCAGGCTTTTCTCTACCTTGCCGGGTTTCTCCCAACACTGTGTCCCTGTGCTGCCCCAGCAGTGAGGTCACTGGGCCTGGGGGCTGGACATGTCCTGACCTCAGAGCAACCTGAGCGATGGGGACACCGAGTTGTTCCCAGGACACTGTACTTCTGTAATTTCCTTCCCGTTTTGGAACGTTGCTGTCAGAAATGCCAGGTGGCGTGTGCCACTGCTTGGCTGTGTGGCAGCAGGAGCAGAGGTTGTGCTGGTGCCTGGGGTGGGCAGAGCAGGTTCTGCAGGTATGTCCCATCACTGATGCCAGCCTTCAGCACTGCTGGCTGCAGATCTGCATGCAGCTCAGAGCAGGGCAGTGGCTCTGGGTGCTGGCAGCAACAGTACTCCTGCCTTTTCTGGGGACTTACCACTCTTTGGGTGGGTTGGCAGAGCTGCAGGATGTGGGACTTAATGGTGCTCAGCCAGAGGAGGTGCAGTGAGGTTCAGTGATGTAGAGTCATCTGAGCCGATTTTCCCAGGTAATAGATTTTATTTTTAACTACATATAGGCTTGTGTGACCCATTATATTGAATAACTGCACTGTTCCTCTCACTGGTTCCTTTAATAACAACCTTCTGCTCCAGCTAGTGTGAAGGTCAGCTGCAAATTCTTGTAGGTTCTCCGTCTCATTTAAGTGAGAATTTGCTAACTAGCATCCAAAATGCCTTCTCAATCCTTCTTTGACTCCTGTCCTTTGCAGGACCAGTCTTGCAGCCTTGCTAGGGTAAGCACCACAGTCCCTGAAGGGCTGACAGTAAGGCAGGTGACAGACCCAGTCTGCCACCATTGGCACATCCCTGCTTGTTCCAAAGTGGCCAAATTGTCGTGCCCGAGCACAGGCATGTGTTCGTTGTGCCAGCTCTCAGGAATTCGTCTCACGACCTGCCTCTGCCTTGTTCTAGTTTTCGGAGCCTTTGCTAGAAATGTGCTGCCTTGATAAGATTTTTAATCATTAGCCATGAATTTCTGCTTGTAATTAAGCAATTGTGTGAGTTAAGTGGTTAGAGACATGGGAGAAATGTAGACATGATAGCACGTAAGCAGTGTTTTGTTGCGTGCTTGTTGCTGCTGCCATTACCCCTGCTGATGTGGATAAACCCAGCTCTTACCAGGCTGGGTGTTTGTCCCATTCCTGCCGGGCTCTGTGCTTCCCTGTGGGGCACAGGAGACCTTCACACTCCTTGCATTTGCAGGATGTGTGGATTCAGCTCCATGTTCTGTCCTTATCTTTTCCCCAGCCCCCCCCACACTGCTCACCCTAACAGGAGCACTTCCGCCTCCTGACAGCCCCAGGCCCTTTCTTATCTCTCCCACAGGCAAGGAGGTACACAGGAACCTGTCTCTGCTGCATCTCCATGACTTGTTCAAACACATGCTCAAAATTTCACATTTCCTCCCTTCCCTGCAAAACAAGGGATTTGCATATCAACAGTGAATTTCCATTTTTATGTGGCTTGTCTGCCATGGCAGAGAATAAACTACTCCAGTGCTTTTCTCTGAAGGAACCAAACAAGCAAACACATTGTTTGATTTCAGTCTGGAGCTTTAGGGACTGACAGCTGGCATTGCTCAAGTCTCCCAAGAATGTGTTTCCTCTGCAGGCTTCTGGCTCTGTGTTTTGGTCATGCTGTAGAATTGACTGGAGAGGAGCTGTGCTGAGGTGCCAGCAGCTGCAGTGCTCTGGTGTCACAGGGTGCAAGTGGAATGCCACAGTGGGGACAGATGGGTGGGATAACAGCTGGCTGGGTGCTCCAGCTCAGAGGAGTGCCTGATGCCACACTCCAGGTGGATGCTGGTGCCTCACACAGACTGCAGGGCATGGCTGGAGGTCTCTCTTGGTTCACAACCTCATACCTAGAAGGGAGCCCAGCTTATCAGGTAGTCAGAGGATGCTAACCTGCATGATTCTGTCAGTAGGATCCAGTGATGTCAAGGCACATAGGCAGGCTGGGGAAGAGCATGAAACCCAGCAAGGGCAAACCAAAAAATCCTGCACCAGGAAGAGGAGCCCTTTGCAACAACATGGGCTGAAGATTGTTTAGACTGTTGAGTTCCTGGAGGGGCTCCAGGGATGAGGCAGACAGAGAGTTAAGCATCAGTCTGCCATCTGCACTGGTCATTAGAATCAGCATCATCCTGTGCAGGAGTTGGAGGGATGGAGTCATGCCCCTCACTTGGAACTTGTGGACTCACAGTGGTACTGGCTTGGGCCCCCTTAACACACAGAAATAATTGACAGAAGTCAAAACAAGCAAGATGCAACGGGGTATGACAAAAGTCTCAAAACTTTTCCCCCAAAAGATAGGCCCAGTGGTGGAACAGGTTGCTGAAGGGTTGTGCAGTCTCCATGCTTGAGGGTTTTCAAGGCCACATTAGATGAAGCCCTGGGTATCCTGCCCTGGCCTTATTGCTGATCCTGCACTGAGAAGGGTCTTGAGACCTTTGATGACCTTTCCATCCTGACATGACTGCTCATTCCACGACTCAGTGTTTCAACTGAGACACTGCTGGAGATGTGCTGCAGAAGTTCATATG
The DNA here is from genome assembly GCF_009819885.2 of Catharus ustulatus. Classification (NCBI taxonomy): domain Eukaryota; kingdom Metazoa; phylum Chordata; class Aves; order Passeriformes; family Turdidae; genus Catharus; species Catharus ustulatus. Next base: position 162,154 of record NW_024879445.1, on the reverse strand, counting down.
CTTCTGCATGATACTGTGGGTAGGGATGGAGTCAGGAAACTTAACAGAGGGAGATCAGGCTCCTTTCTGTAGAGGAGTGTGCCAGCAGTCCACGCAGAAGACACACTTCTGCTCTAGACCCCAGTTACCATTAATTGGCTGAGCCATGAATCCCACTTTGAGGCTGGAGGGAGCCCTATAGACATCTCCTCTGTCATAGGGAAGAGGTGAATGCCTACACAGGGACTGGGAAAAATCACTTTCCACATTCTTCTTCCATCCCATGACCATGGTCTCACCCTGCAGCAGTCCAATGGCACCTTCTAGCCCCTGGCTTGGCACCCTGTTTGCCAGTGCTCCATGTCCCATCCCTGACTCGCCTTGTCCTCTGGGAGATTATTGCTGACAGCAGGGAGGCAGATAGACCCAACAGGGATTGATGACTATTGGTAAATATTCCTGGATGTGCCGGGAGCAGGCATGAACATTGACTCTATCATGTGGCATATCACAGGAAGGATCCTAGGAACAGCCACCAACCTCAGCTGGGGATGAGAACATAGCAGTGCCTGAAGCAGCTTGCACAGAATGAGCTCTTCTCTTTAACCCTCATTGTCTGGTGGCCTGAAGCATGGAAGTTTATATTTCTTGTAAATGTTCAATTTGTCTAATGCAGCTCTCTGTATGTTTTCATTATCTGTTTAAAGCTTTAATCCACTGTTGGTTCCTACTAGTTTAGTGGCCTCAGCATCATCTTGGGGCGCAGGATCCCACAGGTTACTGAGATGCTGTATGCAGAAATTATCCCAAATAATTTGGTACTGTTGTTACTATTTGTTCACATTATGACAGTGCCCCTAAGGTGCTGTTGCTTTGGAAACATGGAGCAGTGTTTCCCCAGCTGCCTTTCCTTCCTGGGGGGAAATCCCTGGGGAAGAACAAACTGCATCTTCTCCACCCTGCCATATACTCACAGCGTGAAGCCTTTGCCACCTGGCTGGGCTTGCTGCATCACAGAGATGTGATCCTGGGGCTGCTTGCTTCTTTGGATGGAGATGGTGCTGTCTTTTGCTGGCAGTTTCTGCCTCCTCTTCTCCTTTTACTACCTCACACTTCACTTTGAGAGCTCAGCAGAAGCAAACTGTGTGCACACTGGGAAATGCAACATTTGCAGGGGCCTCAGAGCCCTTTCCTGAGGTGGAGTTTGAATGGAAGCACAGCTTCTGAAGCTGCTGTTGGCTGCTCACAGAGACCATACCATCACCATAAATCCCTCACCTCTGGAAGGCTGGGCTTTCTCCCCAGAATTCCTCCTCCTTCATGGGCTCTGCTGTCCTGCTGACTGGACCTGGCATGATGATCGGGATCAGTGCTGCTTGCCTGGAGCCTTTTCTTGATCCTTTGTAGCTTCACAAAGCACCAGCCTGTCTCCAGCACTGGCTCAGGTCTCCCCTCACAGATCACCTGTGTCCAGGGGTCTGCTCCAGGTTGTATCTCAAGGTCAGTGTTTTCCTAAGTGTGGGGCAGATGGCAGCGATGGGACAGAGGGGAAACATGGGGAGTGGTGTGAGAGCTGCTCCAAGCAACCCATCCCAGAAGCTGTGTCCTATTTGAGTCCTGAAAGCGCTGGGGCAGAGGGGTTTGCAGCTATTTCATTGCTGAGACAGGGGTTTGGACAAACCACAGGTGTGTTCACCAGTGTGTCTGTGCCCTTGCCATCACGTTTGTGATGCTGCAGCTGAGCTGGACTCAGGTCATATGCAAGTAGCCATGATAACTCGCTTAAATTCTATTCCAGTTCGTGTGTTAGAAATGCTGGGACAGCATTCCCTGTTTCCCTTCAGTTTCTGCCCCCTCCCCTGATTCCTTCCTCCCATCTCCAGGGTTGAAGCCCCCGTTCTGCCAGCTCTGCTCCCCTCCCCAGGGCTGCTGTTCACCCCATCCCCTCCTCTCCTGGCAGGCTCTGCATGCTGGGTGACAGGAAAGGGTAGACTCTCCAGAATAGTGATGCTGAGAATATAGTCATTAATGGGACTCTTGAAACCCAGATGTCCTTTCTGAACACCGGTAATTTGTTTTTAATGAAAAACCATGCAGTGACCCTGAACAAATGAATTTCCTTTATAAGAAGTCTATGTGCAATTACCCGACTAAAGGGACCTGAAAACACTGACATTCAAAACTGGTCTTTGAAAAGAAAGGCATAAAAAATAGCAATGCTGTCATTAGCAATCTTTTAGCTAGGAGAAGATGCTTGCTCTAACATGTGAAGGAGAAAGAGATGATGTTGCAAACAAAACATGTGATTTTCAAATGTAGTTTTTTCATTGTAGCTGGCAGGTATTGATACTGACGAGCAGTAAGGTCGTGTGACTTCTTCCTGTTGGGGCTGTTCCTCACTCTGGGTCTGCAAGGGACAGCACCCTCCCTCAGTGCACTGGCACCCAGCCTGCAGCAAGGGGTGCAGGGGGCCAGAATGCCAGCCTCTGTCCTGGAGGGGTTAGGAGGCAGACTTTGGGATCAGTGGGACTACCAGGATCCAGTCTGTAGAGATTGGTGGAATTTAGATCCACTGGAACACTGAAGACTTTATTAATTTTTTTTAATTTAATTTTTTTTTTTATTTTTTTTTTCTTTTAGTAATTGTTTTTTGTTCTGGCTCTACTTTTGCCTATGCTTTGCAACAGCAAGTTGTAATCTCATGACAATATTTAGGAAATAAAAGAGAAGCAGCTGAGAGATAAAATGCCTAAAACCAGGGGCAGAGAAACAAAATTGCAGTATGTGGGATGTCAGAGGGCATCAATGAACCAGGTCCTTCTCTGTTGTACTGCATAATGCTGGAACTGCTTGGTTACTTGAACACTTGCATTGTTCTGGCCAGTGAGATTCTAGCCCTTTCTGGTAGATGAACCTAAAGCAAATGGGAAATAAACCTCAACAGTTCCTCAGTGAAGCTGGAAGTTTGCAAGTTACCTCCTCAGAGCCTGGAAGTGACTCCCAAGTTTGCCATCTGTTCCACCACCTCACGCTGCTGTTGTGGCTGGGATGGAGATGTGTTTTTGGGTTAGAGGCACTTGTGCCTTTTTGACAGCTCCAGCAGCTCAAACCCAAACCTAAATGTCCCCTGGTACACCCCAAGCACAGCTTCAGCCTCTAAAAAATCCAGGGCTTCAGTACCACAGTCAGAAGTCCTGCTACCAAAGGGCAGAAGTGCTGACATGGCCTTCTCTGGTAAAGCAAATTTTCCCTTAAGTCTGGGGCTGTTCGACAGAAATATCTCCCCACACTTTTGCAGTTCTTAGAAGACAAATCCTAGAGGTTTCATCACCTTTGATGGAGTATGTGATGTGCCATCACAAATATCTTGGGGCAAATTGCAAACCAGCTGACAAATGATTCCCTTAATTAACAATGAAGCAGTTAGGTAAATGGTATATGTTTATCCTCTGCTGGTGTGCATTTTGAATGAGGATCTGCCAGAATTTTGGAAGTCTAGAGAAATGTTTTGGTTTTCATCTGTCAGGAACGCTTGCACAGAATATAGATAAAATCCATATTGTTTTCAATATGATCTTGTCAGATATCATTTCATTGAATTGACTTAGAAATTATGCTGAAGAGGGCAGGAAGATGAAATGCTGGAAAGCCTACAGCCTTTGGATGTACTGATCCAGCTTCCCCTCGCAGAGCAATCCTCGCTGGGGTCAGTTTGGCCCTCTGCTCTTTCCTCCAGCTGAGGATGTGGTCCCCAGGGTCCACGTGTGGCAAAGGCAGACCGCTCTGCTCCGTCCTAATTTCTGCCTCCTCCCGTTGAGGTGAGACATTGTGCATATCTAAACATAAGTAAGCAAGGTGAAGTGTGTATAAACAAAGAGGTCTGTATTTAGGAGTGAGGAGGAGGAGAGAAAACATATTGTATTGCTCCACTCTTTGGAAATTTCTATGCATTTGTAATAACAAAATTACCATAATTTGCTCGTTAACGCAGCTAGATCAGTCAAGCATTGTTCCAAACATGCAGAGGCTGCCTCTCGCTCTAGGTCTGCCAGTGAGTTAAGCATGGTAGAAATTAGCATGCAAATAGCCCTAATTCGGCCGAGCTGTCAGATCCGCATTCGGCTGCTTGTTCCCTTTGAAATCCCTGACAGGAGGGGCTCAGGCAGGCCCATCCTCCAGTAGATCCAGCCAGAAGAGTACCGAGGGGGCACCTCCTGAGTGACAGTTTGGCTACCTTCAGTCAAATCCATCTATCTTGTCAGCCAGCAGTGGTGACACCGGGGGCCGTGGGCTGGGGAGCATCTTCCAGCCAGACATCCCTGCCAAAACTGTCCCCTCCTCTCCACAGGATGGTGCCAGGGTTTGGGCTCCAGAGCTGAGGGATGCTGCCCTTGGGACAGGGGAGTGCTCTGGTCAGATGCCAGTGTTCAAGTTAAGCTTCTCTTCGGATCGAAGAGTGTTGGTTGAGATTGGGGTTGTTTAGTACTGAGGGATGGAAACCAGGGCTTGTGGTAATTTCTTCTGGAGCCTTGGCCAGGACTCCCGGGTTGTCTGTGGCTGTGAGGCTCTTGGAGCATCACTGCAGAGGATGGTTCTCTGGGCAGTGATGGCATGCTACCCCTGAAGATGGGAGTGGGGAGAGAGAGCCATGCAGCTGGTGGCACAGGGCTCTGTCCTGCATCCCCAGAAGGGAGCCATGAGACCATTCCCTCTCTAAGACAGCCCCAGGGAGACCCTGCTGGCAGCTGGGAATGGTTCTCTGTTAATGTCTGTTCAGTCTGATGTGCTGGCCACCTTTAAGCAAGATTGGTGGTTATAAAAGCAATAGTGAGAATTTAATAAGTCTTTTGTTGCTGGTTTGTTTCTTTTCATTTAAGGGAGGTTATGTTACTAAACATTTTTGTGCCCTCTGCAATACAGTAATTTTGAGACTCCTTGTGCTGGCAGCTACAATAAACTACTCCAAAATATCTAGAGCCAGAAATTTAAAGATGATGTGTTAAAAGCTCAGTAATATGCTGCGCAGGACCTGGCACATGGGTCTGATTTTAAGAGTTTGCCATATGCAGGATCAGTTCACCCCTGCCCAGGCAGCTCCCAGGATCTCCTCTGGGTCCTTAGGACAGTCCCTCTGTGTGTGGAGGGTGCAGGGGCACTCCTCCTTTGCAAAGGCAGGAGCAGCTTTGCAGAGGGTTTGCTAATAGATCAGTGTTGTGCTGTCTCTCAAGGACAGAGTGACAATGGCTGCTCAGGGGATGCACCCCCAGTGTGCCAGCTGTGGCAGGTGGTGTCAGCCAGATGTGGCATGCCAAGGGTGAGGCACACTGCTGCATCCTCTGCATTTCATGAGTCCACTCCCGTTTGCTCTCGTTTCTTCATTACAGACAGCTGTCCTTTGGTGAAAATAAAATAAGGAAAAGATAACTGTCATTTGAAAGCCATGACACCTACATTAGATCTGATTTTGGAAAGTTATGGTTTGGATTGGTGTAGCAGAGCTAGGAGACTGGTAAGACATTGCACAGGTTGGCCAGAGAAACTGTGGCTGCCCCATCCCTGAAGTGCCCAAGGCAGGCTGGAAGGGTTTGGAGCACCCTGGGGTAGTGGAATGGTATAGTGCCTGCTGTAGCCCCATACCAGGTGCTAGGACTACATGAACTTTAGGGTTCTGTCCAACCCAAACCATTCTGTTATTCTGTGATTCTGTGATGCAAGTACCCGTGTTCTGAGCCTCACAAAGGCATTGCCTGTGACCAACGAAGGAACAGCTAGAGCTGACCTGGACCTGCTGGGCTGAACTCAACTACCTTGCACATAGTGTGGTTTCTCAGAGGAGAGAAATAGCCATGTGAGAGCACACAACACAGATTATAATTTTGAGCATTCTGTTTTTCATGCTTGTGTCTCCTTTGTGTTACGTCAGCACACAGAGTTTAAAAAATTGGAGACTACAAAAGTGTCATTGTTGAGAACAGAAAATTGTCAGAGCTTTGAGCCCTGAGAAGTGCCCAGCATCTGAAGGGCTGCCAGCTGTGGCTCAGACATGAGGTGACTTCATATGTGGGGTGTGTGGAGCAGCCAGACCAGCCATCAAATCAATGAGGCCGTTTCCAGACAAATTGTGTTTGACAAAGAGCAAATGCCGAGATCCCCAAAGTAAGCAGAGTGGAAAGCACTTCATGGCCAATTCTGTCCATGAGCAGGAGTGTGACATGGCTGGTCTTTTCCTGCCACACCACGGAGCATGGCAGCTGGTGACAGTGGTGGCAGGGTAAAGTCTATGTTCCCATCACATCTGAACTCGACAGCCCAACTGTCCAGTGCTTCCATGTGGTGAGGGTTGGGATGTTTTCTTTCCTCCTGAGTGTTAGACCAGACTAGCCCACCTGTTGATGAGATTCTTGTCTCAGAGGGGGCTTCTCATACGCCATCCCCAGCCTGGGTTTCTCTATGCACTGGGCGATGTGCCCACCTCAGGGTGACAGGGGTTCAATGTATGCCTGGCTTCAAGGTGCCAAGGACTTGTCCTGCAATGAGATGGAAGTCTCCTGCTTCCAGCATTTTTGTGTCCAAGGGAATTCTGCAGACTAGATCCTCAACCCCAGTGTCCCCAGGTCCCTGAGCACTCCCCTCTGCCATGGGAGGATGACTCCTGTAGAGGGTTTGGGGGACTTTGCAGCCATTCTCCTGCAGGCTGTTGTTTATGAATTCAGTCTTTTTGCTACTTGCCCCACTTATTTTCTGAGATGGTAGGTTTGACTTCTTTATGGTTGTTACTGGAGAGGGTTTGCTTGCAGTTAGAACTGTTTGAACATAGAACATCTGCCCTCTGGTGAGCTCCAGTTCTCAGAACTGATGCCTATGGCACAAATTGAAATTAAATACTTTGATAATAAAATATTCCCAGGATTTTCTGGATTCCTTAGGACTTTATCAAAACAGGTGAAAATGCTTAGACAGTATAATAGATAGCAGTGCAGTGCAATTCAATGTAATGTGACCTGTGCAAAATAAATAAAATGGGGTAACAGAAAGAAAGCAAAATTAAGTGAGAACTTTTAATCAAAATGGCATACTGTAGTGAAAATGAAGGAAGGTGCTGCAAGAACTGCAGCAACCGGATGGAGCAGCAGTGTGTTCCCAGTCCCATATCTGGCAGCACTGGTCCTGAGGCTGTGCACATGGCCAAGTGTGGATTGCTGATCTTGATATCACTGTTGGCAGTGCAGCTTCTTGCTGCTGGCTCCTCCTGGGATCCCAAGAGTCTGCATGCCCCTGGCTGGTGGAGAGGGAAGATGACCCTACAGGGGCAGCTGAGAGAGGGAAGGGGCAAATCCCTCACTGCCATTAATGGCAATGCCATCTTATATTCAGCTGAGTTGGGCAATTGTCCTCCAGTATAGAGAAATAGATCTCTCCTCATGCAGTTCCAATATGGTTGCTCTGTGGCACCACCTACCTTTGTTGTATTAAAGTTAAATACCTTTGTGTACAAAAGTTTAAAGTGCACAGCTAAAACCTATGTGCTTGCAGTAATTGCAGATGTAAATCTTTTTGTCATCCTGCAAAGACTAGGTGAGGTATTTCATAAATATGTCAGAAGCAGCATTAAAATTTTATGGCAGGCAGCACGGGTCGAGAATACTACAGTGACTTCTCAGCAAGGTACGTCCACCTTAACCCACAACTCATTAGTCATTGATGGGATTTCTGTGCCTTGTAGCTTCTTGGAAACGCAGTAGTGTTACAAAAATCTGCATGTTACTGTTTTTGTACAATATGACAGCCCACCCAGAACTGCTAAAATGCGACATCTTTGACCAGCGTTGGGTAATGAAAAGATGAAATAAAGGAGAAAGACTGGCCAAACTCTGTGATCACAGAATTATGCACAATCTTCATTAGAAGTTAATTGGCAGTCTTGATGGGATTGGGAACTTTGGAGACATGCTCTCTGGATGTGACTGAGTGCATTCCAAGCACAACTGTGATGAACCTCTCCTTGGTTGATGTGCAGGAACAATTAGCCAAATTAGGGGCTAATTTCTATTTGAAATCACACGTGTGAAAATGTGGAGGATGGCTGTACCTCAGCATCTCTCTGAAGGGTTAATCAATGACTGCAAGATGGGACAGACAGGGACTGGATGTGCTTTTGGTGAGGGTGAGTGTGTGAGGGGTCACAGATGATTATAAGTGATCTGTTGATCACTTAGAGCGGATTTGCCAGTGGATTTACAAGCCTGTGTATGTAAGGAGGATGCACATATCTGTGAGTCCATATTGGCAGGTCTTTGTGAGTGTGTGTCTGTCCTTACATGTGGGGTGTATTTCTGTATGTGCACCCTTGCTGCTGCAGTTCCTGACATCCTAGCACTGCCCTGGTCCCCTTGCCAGTGGCTCTGTATGCAATACCCACCTGCTGTGGGAGCAGACCCTGGGTTTTGCCCCCAGCAATTGTCCACATGGCATCCAGCTGGAGTGCTGTGACAGTGTCTGTAGGTAAGTGAACATGAAGTGTTTACTTTCGTATATTTATCTATATAAATGTATATAGTGTAGCTTCTTGGGGAAAAAGAAAAGTGGGTTGTTCCTCCTGCTTTTAGGAGAGAAATAGTTCTAACAAACAAAAGTATTCCTGGTTTTGTTCAGATTTTTTGAAGGAGGGTATTGCAGGTGCTCAGTGGCCAAAGAAGAGCCTGGCTTCTGCCACTGGCCCCAGTAATTAACAGAAAATGTGGCAACATTTTTTGGCAGTCCTTCCTACAGGCAGAATGCTGTCTATTTATTAATACAGATTAGTGGCACTGCCTAGGATCCTGTGAATGCCAGTGTCTCAGGGTTGGCCTGATGGTTGCAGCACATCACAGTTCCAGACACTCTGTCTTGGCTAAAGGTGGATGAAGTGTTTGCTGCAGTTTTGTCATGCCATGTTGAAAGAACATGGGTAAAAAGTTTACTGCTCTAAGGACTCACTGTTTGTCAGGGCTTTTTTTTTTCAAGATCAACAAGTGAAGGTTTTGTTCTGTGTAAGAAAAGTTTTACATGGAAACCATTTATGAGAGCTGTTCTTTTGATGAAATCTAATATTTTAAATTCCATCATCAGAACAGAAAAGGTTGGGGGTGGGATATTAATTGTACAGAAAGCATTTCCACTTCTGCATTATTAAGGCTTTTGTCACTTCTTTCCTGTGAAAATAAATAGATTGCTGGATACAATGCCATGTAAGTGTAGGTTCAAAAAGAGAACAGCTTCCCATTGTGATGCAGATGACCTCAGGTGTTGAAAAGCAGCTTCCTTTTTTTGAAACTACTCACTGCAGACGTTTTCCAAAATTATATTTTTCAACCCCCTTGGAAAACTTTTCTTTTTCTTAAAGGCTCTTCCCACCACAGCCCATGCTAGCCCAAGCTCCATGTGAGCTCAGGGGTCTGTCATCATGTGTCACTGTGCTCAGAGTGAAGATGTGTCTCTTTGTGGTGGTGTATCATTGCTTGCAGGAATGGGCACAAGAGTGGCATCTGAGAGGGGGGTATTGGCCCCCCAGGCTGCCAGAACCTTCCAGGGATCCACCTGTTGGATGTGTCATTCATCCTGGCATAGTTTATGGTAACACAGTCTTGAGAAAATTCTCCAAGCCTGCCCTTCCAAGATTCATCTATGAATCCCACCAGCTTGTCCTGGATGTTAGCTCATTATGACCATGGTATCTTCATTGAGACAAACCGGGTGGATCATGGAAGGCTTTTTCTAGATGCAGTGTATTTTCCTGCTCAGTTTCTGAAATACCTGCTGTTTTTGAAACACCTGCTTTGTTACAGTAGAGATGCAGTTTGGTAACCTCCCCCACTTTTTGGCACTTCTGTATCATGTAGACTACTTGGTTTAGAGCAGGCAAGTTAGCAGCCAAGTGTGCTTAGTTGCAGAACCTAAAGCAGAGTGATCCATTTCCTTTCTCCTGTGGGACTTCTGCACAAAAAGCAGGTGAGGGACCAGGAGAATACCTGGCAGATGGCCTGGTGGTTAGCCTGTGGCATGCCCTGGGTTGCTACTCTCCCAGGTTAAATGCAGCTGATATTTTTAGCTTAGAGCGATATATATCTCTGATCCTGCTGTTTGCTAGTGAATGTTGAAATTAGAAGTAAGTCCATGATTCAATCAAAACAAAAACCAACAATAAAAATGACTGTGGACTTTTCTTCACAGGTACAGTTCTTTCTTCTTTTCAAAGGTACAGTTAGTTTACCATTGAGATTTTTGGCAAAATTGTCTTTTTTTAAACCTCACTGAATTAAATTTGAAAATTTAGTATTTCTTTGAATTTAAAAGGAAAATATTTGTTTGGAAAACAACTGATTAAAAAAAAACCAAACCCAAATCCATGGCTCTCACTAGAAGAATTTTGTCTGAATTGTCATAAATTGTCACAAATATGTTAGTGATGTGAAAAAGCATTTCTTTCGTATGCTGTGGAGTATCAACTGAAAGGTTTTTCCCACCTCTTCAGTTCATGGGGATAGAATGAGTCTTGTGAGCTTCAGAGGCAGCAACTTCCCAAACAGGACTGCAAACCTCATTCTCTCACCCTAAGCTACTGCAATGGCTTGGTGTGGAGAGGAAAGGTCATTTTATTGAGAGAAAACCATGCTATTCTCTGCCGAGAGCTCAGACCCTTTTCCTGCCCATCAGGGTCCCCACAGTTGTTTGTCCCTCTGACTTTATGCAGGATACTGTCTGAGCTGCTGGATCATGAAACGGTTTCTGGGGTGGTGTTGGCACAGAGTGACAAGAAGTTTCTGCTTTGATTTATATCCTCCAGCTCAGGCAATGGCTGGCCCTGTGGCAGGCAGAACTTTGATGTAATAGATTTCCAGGCTGTGTTTGGATAGCTGCTGCCTCACAGAGTCAGCCACTGATGTGTGGGTGTGAACACATGGCTCAGTGCAGTGTTTATGCCTGCTCCCCACGCAGTCAAGCGTGTCTTTGCTTACCAGGGTAATGATTGTTATTGGAATTCGCTGAAGAAATTTATGATCCATGTGATTACTTCCTCAAAGTAATCAAATGATAGAAAACAAATAAAAGTCTTGAGAACGCTAATTTTAAAAAGTTACAATAAGATCCCTTGTCAGAAGGGAAAGGTAGAGGCACCAGGAGTTTGGACTAACAGGGAGATGGGTTTGTCTGCAGGAAACCAACCTAGGGACAAATATAGCGGGTTGTTTTTAAACTTATCCAAAACCCCCCAGAAGGAGTATTGAAGGTGATACTACTCTGCCGTAACTCTGTGTTTTGTCCCGCGACCTTCTGTTCTTGTCTTTTAAGCAGCTGTGTTTATTCAATAGCATTTCCTCCTGGTTAGTTTTAATTTCTTGCCAAATGGAAGGGCTGAATACCACATTGTCCTAAATGCAAAGTTTGGTTAACAAAAAGGCCCAGTAGTGGACACTAGTGGAGAAAACAGCAGCTGCAACAGCTCTGGCAGGAAGGGTGGCCTGGCTGCCAGGTCACTGTCCCTGTTGGGTGACAGCCTGGGGCTGTCACATGGCTGTGGCAGAGACGAAGGTGCATTACATCATCTGCATGCTGTATCACCTGCAGTTGCATCACCTGCATGTTGTATTGCTAGTAACCGTTACATGGATAACAAGCATCTACCCCCATATTCCTGGTGGTTTCTTTGTGTTACACATACTTGTGCAAAAACCTGTTGTCTGAGAAAACTCAGCAAAAAGTGTCCAAACCTTTGTCTGCATGTAACTGACCCTTTGTCTTGGTCTGAAAGACAGGTGCCTGTCAAGGAAGGTGGGAACCTCCCTTGGAATGGAAAATGTGACCTCCTACCCTCAAAATTATTATAACTTTGAAATGTTGGGGCTGTCAGGAGAAGGAATAACAGTTCTGTACTGTGATACAAAATATATATATAAATATGTCCAGCCCAGCCTTCACCTTCCCTTGGTGCAGTTCCGGGCACAGCCAGCAGGGGCGCTGCTGGCTCCCAGCCGGGCAGGTGCAATGATTCCTCCAGGCCAGTAGGGGGCGCTGTGGCGCGGGGGCTCGGCTGCGTCTCTCCGCACGGGCCATGGCGGGTGGGCCGGGGGTGAAGAGAGAAGGGGCTTCCTTTACTGCCTCAGAGGCCAGCTGGTGTCAGTGCCCCTCTGCGGGGTGCAATGGACTGTAGCAGGAACCTCAGGCCGGAACGGCAGAAGTGAGCACATCTGGGTGGCAAAACAAAGTGTAGCAAGAACTCCTAAGCTGTGCCAGGAGCTGCGGGAGTCTGGGCACATACAGGGTGTTGGGTAAAGTGTAGGGAAAAGCCCGAAGCAGTGGCAGAAAACAGTGGGACTGAGCTGGTAGTCCTCTGAAGCGGGGAGGGGTCTGGAGTCCCGGATGTTCCCTGAGGCACCTGAGCAGATGGTGAGGGTCGTTTTCAGAATTGAAAAGGTCCCAGTTCAACAGCCACTCCTACAGGCAAAGGCTTACCAACGGTGAGGAGAAGCAGTCCAGGAAACAACTCTGTGGTGGTGGCAAATTCTCCCTGCAGCAGCAAGACCACGACTGTCCCCGCTCTGATCCTGAGAATGAATGAGTGAACTAAGGCCCAGGCCACTCTCTCCCTCCCCAGCCAAAATCTTGCACTATCTGCACTTCCCAAGAGAAAGCCCCCCAGCTAAGAAATAGTAACAAACTGCAACTTCCCCTTCCTCCTCCTTCCAGTCACATCTTTTGTCTTTTAAATATTGCAGATATCTTCTGTGAGGCAATAAATGGGAGAAAATTCCCTGAGAGACAGAAGAAAAAAAAGGAAAAAATCCTAACCTCCACCATTCTTGTTGAGCTGTACTGGCTCTGGAGCTTCTGATTCATGAGGCCTTTTGAGAACTTGACTGTTATACTTACAAGTGGCATCTGAAACTTCTTTGCAGACTATTCATTCAAATTTTGTATTTCAGTCCAAAAGTATCAGCAGCTGAACAGCTGAACTAATCTTCTGTTTTCTGCTGTTGTCACACAGTGCAAGACTCATGACTGCTGAGCTTCATGGGGCTGCAGCCAGGTGCTCTGCATGTTGAATGGTGTAGTGCAATGGCAGTGGTCAGACTTCTTCCATCCTGGGAAGTTCCCACACCTTTGCTGAACACGGCCTCTGTCAGAGCTGGCCGTGTTTTGACATCCTTCTGCCTTTCTGCAGGGCAGGAAACTTTCCATTACCCTCCTGCCCCATGCCCAGTACTGGTACATGGATGTGCCTGCATCCTTCCCATTCCCTGCAGCAGCAGTTCTCTAAAGCCACAGCAGTCTGAAAAACATGGTGATGCTTTTTAATTCATCTCTTCATTCTTGAGATTTTTAGACTCATGCTGTTCAGTTTCTCTGTAAATCAGAAAGAAAACTTTCAGGAAGCTTACCTTAAAACCAAGAAGACTGATAAAGTAATGAGTTAACCAGTCCTCAGAGAAAAATGCTGCAGAGTGGACAGGACAGTTTTGCAGAGCAGAAGGTCCATCCATCACCATCACACTGGCTATCTCTGTCCCACTGTCTCAGGGTGGAATGCATCTCCCCGGGCTTGGCACTGGCTTGTAGCAGCAGTGTTATTGGGAATCACTCTTTGTTCTTTCCCCTCCTAACCTCTACTTGGAGGGGTGATGGAAGGGTCTGACCCTGTTTTGGGTTAAAGCCATACGTGCAGTGTAGAGTCAGGTTTGTGGCAAAGAGCTGAGCTAACTCTGGCAGGAATTCTTTGTTTTGTGTCTTTGTGTTTCAGCAAGGTGAGAACTAGTGAGGAGGAAGCTTACTATTTCTCATAAGGAGGGATGTGTGTGATTCCCACCCTTTCCTCACGCTGCAGCAGTCAGCGTGCACGACATGCCGCGCGCGTGTGCATCCTTGGATGGCTGATCCGTGGTGTTTGTTTTTGAACGGGGCGAGGGCTGTCTGCTAAGAAGTGCTGTCAGGAAGTGTAGTTGATGGACCTTGGAATAGCTGGTGAAATTTGTGAGGCAGTCATGCAGTGTTCATTCATCTAGCTTAGTTTCACTTATGGCTGTACTATTTGTCTGCCCAAGTCCTGTGGTGGTAATAACAGGGCTTGAGATTTTCCCCCCCACTTCTCCTTTTCCCCTCCTTTCTTTCATGTTTCTTTCCTCTCGTTTTCCTTCTTCCTTCGTTCCTTCCTTCCCTCTTTCTGTCTCTTCCCCCCCCATATCCCCCTCCCCCCACCCCGAGTCCCCCCCACCTCCCGGGCAAGGCTGATGGATATGCAGAGTATGTTAAGAAGCAAGCAATACTGTCACTGAGCTGATGGTGCTCAGTGACTCCTCGAGCTTCTGGCTGGTCTGTACTGCAGGAGCTTGACACCCTGACCACTGAGGCATAAAAAACAGAGAATTGGAAGCCTCAGCCTGACAGGCACTGGAGCATCCCCCAGAGAGGGTCCACGATGTGTGTCTGTGTGTGAGTGTGGGGAGGAGGGCAGTGGGGATGGTGGGGGAGGAGGGCAAGACAGGAGAGGATGAAACAATGAAATGTCAGCCCATTCCCACCCACAGCCCAGCTGCAGCAGTGATAAACGTTTGGAAAGTGCTGCTGCCCACTCCATGGCGTGCACAGCATCAGCACGGAATGGAGTGGGTCTGTGCAGCTCCAGGAGAATAGGAAAGGGGAGGGAGAGAGGGATGGAAGGAGGGGGAAGGGATCAAGGGAGAGAAAGAGAGTGCCGGGACACTTGAAAATAAGGTGTCGTGTAGTTCAAGGGGAGAATGCTCCCCCTTGGGATGAAGCTCTTGCAGGCATGCAAGAGCTCACTGGGAGCTTTATTTCAAGCCTAGGCTGCTCCTGGTGCACAAAGAACAGGACGGAGCTCTCTGTGCACTCTGTGCAAACAGACCACAACAGGGATCTAGGTCTGTCCTGCTGTCCTGTCCACTCTGTCCCTGTGTCCATGCACTGCACTGCTCTCAGGGAGGATGTACCAGCAAGACTCGCCCCCATCTGCTTTTGTGTGCCATGTCAGTAAGACAGGTTAGCTGTTTTGTGCAACTAAACCAGGACTAAACCTTTGAAAATCTCACTTTCCTGTAGAGAGGAAGAAATGCAACTCCTGGAGAAGGTAGTGTATGACAGCCTTCCTGTAGAAAGGCACCCACAAGCTGCAAGGATTTCTGTGTGCCACACATTGGCAGGAGAATTTTACCGAAACTTCAGGACTAGGGAACCTCATCACTGTCCCAAGTGAAGTTCCCAGACTGCTGCTTGTGTGCTTTGCAGGCTTGGGCAAACACCAGAAACACAGGGCTGGGGCAGAGACGAGCTGGAAGCCCAGGGGCTATAGGAGCGTGGAAGAATCAGGGAGCACTCAGGGTGAGACAACAGCTTCAAGTGTGGTGATGCAGAGGCAGAAAGGACCAGAGAGAAGCTGGATGTCCTGCAGGAGACACATGGAGCCCTGACTGGTGGAAGGCAATGGGCAAGCCCTTGCCAGTGGCTGCAGTATGTCAAGTGGCTCCTAACATCTCTTTGGGCATTGTCAACTTTGGCGTGCCTTACTCTTTTAAAATGAGCACTCTGACAGAGGTAACTTCAGGCATTGAAGTTGTCTGTCATCCACAGGGACAGGAGCAGAGAAGAACAGTAGGTACTGTTTGAAAAAGGTTTGAAACAGCTCCATTTTTCCTGGTGAGTTAATGCCATTCCTTAGAGAAAAAGAAGGAAAACCTACTCTGAGCTTGTGAAGAGTTTTTTTTTACACAATAATGTGTGCTGAGTGTGGAAGCGCTTGCTGCTGCACACTTTGGAGCTTCTCTCTGTGGAAGCTGTGTTGGGGAGAGAGACTAGGTTGATAGTCTCATGGTTCTGAAGGGCTGCAGAAGAGAAACAAGGAGGAGATGCTGACAGAGATGTCCTGTAGCAGACTAGCAGTGGGCTGGTCCTGCTGTCAGCACACTCGGTCTTCATCTTGAGAGGCAGGTGGAGAGGAAGCTTGTTTGCACTGAAGCAGAATCATGTGGAGATCAAGCTATCCTGGACCAGACCCTATGTTTTGGTGACCAGAGCATCACCCTCTCTTCCCTGGGGCCAGTGTGACAGCAAATGGCCTAAACCATGGCTGCTCACTGTCCAGGGGACCCAGATGTGGTCTCCATGTTGGGTCTATGGATTGTGTGGGACAGGGGTGCTGAGCCCTGAGGTGCTCAGGACACAGTGTCAGCAGTGGGGTTATGGCAGCTCCTGGGTACGGGGTCGTGGCTGTGGCAATGCCAAAGACCAAAGCAAGCAAAGGTCATGGCAAGCATCTGCTGTGGCATGACCCACAGTGCTCAAATCTTGCTTTAGGAAACATACCCTTTCTCCTGCTGTGCTGTGCTTGTATATATTTACATTTGGGAGATGGAGAAGGGAAGGAGGAAGAAAAAGAGAGAGGAGGAAGTCTGTAATTCAAGGAACATTTCCTAATAAAACAGCGTTGGTATTTGCATGGTGGAGGGGCCAGGTCAGAGCCCCATGGTGCAACACTCTGTTCTGAAGAGCTTGCAGCTGAAGTATGAAGCAGGTGACATGTGAAGAAAACAAACAGATGGAAAGAATGGGAATTGATGGGGAGATAAATAACCTTAATTTTTCAACCCTTTTTTTTGCCTTTGTTTTGAGGCTTCAAATCTGTCTGAAAGTGATGTAAACATCCCTCTCCTTGGGTTACAGTGTTGTTGAAATACCTGGGACCGGGACAGTGTTCACCATGGAGGATATCCAATATCTAGAAATTGAGTGGTTCATCTTCTCCTGCAGCAGAGACTGTATCTGGATAGCCCTGTCCTAGTATTGTGCTTCTCACCCTGAGTTCTGTAGGGCTGGAGAGGCAGAGGCCAGCCCCATCTCTGTGTCCCAGAGGCTTCTCCATCCCTCCTCATTTCCTTGATCCTGCAGCAAGTTCAGGTGGCCTGGGATGCAGCAGAAAAAAGACATAGAATAAGTCTTCACCCATTTACTTGATAATTTACCTATCCATGTTCACCTTCCTCAAAGCAGGGTGTCCACCAGTGCTCTTACTGTGGCACTCAGTGGAGCAGAGCACACACTGGAGACCCCCTTTACCCCCAAATTGTAACTGTCATCTCAAATTAAACTACCTTTTATTCTCTCTTTGTCTTTTTAACTTAGGGAGCGAGTTTTCTGGGAGCCCATACAGCCACCCACAATATTCAACATACAATGACTCCTGGAGGTTTCCCAACCCTGGACTCCTGGGTAAGTGTTTGCTCCTGTCTTGAGAGATCAGTGAAAGGTGTGCAGTGTTTGTCCATCCCTGGGGTGGGCAGAATGTGTTTCCCAGCTTGTCCTTAGTCAACTTTAGACCCAGAACAGGACTGCAGGTGCTCGACTGCTCTTGGTTCACTTTGCCAGCAAGAAGACCTGGCCCAAATGTCTTGTATTCTTGCTTCTGATAAAAATCCTTCCAGAGACATAGGGTCTTGCTGGAAAGCAGGGTCACCATTTTTTGAGGGTAAGGGACCCTGTTCAGACAAAACTTGTGGTGCCAGTTTGCTTACAGCCCGATTGTAAGCTCCACTGCTTCCTGTGCCATTGCTGCTTGCTCATGCATGTGTTCTGCATTTCTCCCTGATCTAGTGTTGTGTTTGCTCCCATGTTGTGTGTATGATGCCCACTCCATGTCTCCTCAGCAAGACACCACTGGTACAGCTTTACTGATGCCAGCATGGTCCCTATGAGCAATGGGAGACAGAAGCCCTGTAACTCCTGCAGGATCATGGCCCTCATGTGAAGGATAAACATAATCCATTTTACACCCCGTCAAAAACTGGCCCACTTTGACCTTATATACATGTAGCATGCAGTAATTAGAATTTTTCCCTGCATAATTTGCATGGATGAGGTAAGTAAAATACCAATTAATTGTCATCTCTCAACACAGGAGTAGCATGCCTTAGAGATTTCCAGATTTATGGATGACAGGGCTGTTATATGTGACCTCCAGCAGCGAAATAATTTTGAATTTTTGTCGTACTTTTTTCATCCAGTTTCTTTGTTTTAAGTAATTGAGTCCCCATGTAATTGAACCACCCAGGCTGTATTCATCATGGTTCTTGTCCTTAAACAAATCCTTCGGGAGCAATAGACAGCCTCTGCCTCTCATGCCATGGTGCTGGTATAATGCTGTTATTTGCTGTGCCACATTTAAGGGTTTGTTAGTGCTTCCATCATAAATCAGCAGACAGATCTTCAGCTAATATGGATGGGCATAGCTGCACAAAGCCAGGGGAGTCCCCGTGCTCAAACCCACTGTTTCCATGGCCACAGCCAGCGGTGCTGGCAGAATTTTGGTTGAGCAGCTTGGGGAAGATGCTTTTGCCAGAGGCAAGAACACACACCATGCTTTCTTAGTTTCTCATTTTGCAACTCCTTTTGAATCAGGAAAGCTGCTTCACAATGCTCTGCATCATGGCCTGGGAAGCCAGGTTTTGTTTAACTTTTAAAATTGTCCTTCTCAAGTGTTAAAGATATTGGCATGACACTAAAAATAAATGACAACCCAGCTCTCCACCTGCATGATAACAGCATTTGAAGAGGCTCCTGGGCTGTTTCCTGCCTGTGGATATCCATGAGAAGGGTGTGCACACCGTTTGGAGCCAACCCAAGGCCATTCCTGAGCAGTCCCACAGGTGTGGGCAGTGGCCCTTCCATTCTGCCAGCAGCAGGTTGCACCCAGGGCCTGCTCCACTCTTTATTTGAGGTGATGGGCCTGTACCAGCTCTGAGCATGCTGTCCAGGGTTCTGGCAAGGTAGGTCCCTGTAATGCTCTGAAGAGGCTGGAGATTGTTAGGTCTGGGTCAGCAGAAGAATTTAAACCGAGGTTGGTCATGAGACGACAGAGCCTTTTACCTGTGCCATTCCCTTTTTTCTGCATTCATCCTCCTTTTCTCATTTCCTGTTTGGATCATGCATTTTGGGGGCAAATTCTGACTCATCTTTGACATATGACGAGTTATGGGGATAGTGTGCTTCTCCCAGCAAAGCTCATTCTCAGGCTGGAGGGGGTTCCTTCAGCAGAATTT
This sequence comes from Catharus ustulatus, assembly GCF_009819885.2. Lineage (NCBI taxonomy): Eukaryota > Metazoa > Chordata > Aves > Passeriformes > Turdidae > Catharus > Catharus ustulatus. Next base: position 143,096 of record NW_024879445.1, on the reverse strand, counting down.
ATTCAGCAGCATACTGTGAACATGTGTTTAAATGAGGCAAGGGTAAAAAGAATCAGAGGCTTTCATATTTTTCCAGAAACTGCAGCTTTCTTGAGATTGAAGTGTTTCATGCTATAATGTCAATGCTGATTACTAATTTTTTTTCTGTTGGCAAATGTAAAATATATAATCTTGGCTTCCTTATTTTTGTCCTCTTCAACATACTTTGTTTCAATATTTAAAAAAAAACAAAACAAAACAAAAAACAAACAAACAAACAAAAAACAAACAAACAAAAAAAAATTCAGTTCAGTGTGGTCACAGAACTGGGGGGACTGGAGTTTCCTGGAGGGGGAATCCCCTTGTCTGACCATGGGTAGGTCCAAGTACTGTGGTATGATCTGATCAGGAATATGTCTGCAATCAGCCCTAGTCTGTGGGTGAGATGTCTCTTGTGCCTTGCAGAGATCTCTTATCTAAAGCTCTGCCTTTGTCACTGGAAGCCTGATCCTGCAATCCCTTCTCCCTAGTGCCTGCTAATCCCACTGGTAGTTTAGGGCAAGCAGGAGTCGTTGGCAGGGCCTTTAAAAGCTGCCCCAAGTCTCCCTGCACACCAGAAGGTGCTGTGTGACGAGCCTGGGCACACGCAGTGGAGAATAGGTTAATTTGAACTATATCCTGGATGCTTCCACTCCTCTCAGGAGTATACGTGAGTGCATTTAGTAATTCTCTCCTGAGAACAAGCTCTGGCAGCATCGGCCTCAGAGCAGAAACCTTGACAAAATTAATCAGGACTGGTACATTGCCTGACACAGTTTGTTTTACAAAGTCCTGCTCCTTTCACTGAGATGAAAGTGCAATACTGTAAGCACTTAGCAGCACCTACGTTCAATTAATTCCCTGAGCTGGCAAGGAGGAATTGCACCACAGCAATCACACGAGTCTGAGACCTGGGAAAGAGGAGCTAAAAGGAGAAATGCCATGATTTGCAAGTGGAGGAAAGGATACTTGGATTGAAAAATTATATTTGGGGGAGAGTAAAAAGAGAGAGAGATGAGAAAGGTAAGAAAGCTTTGGGTTTAAGTCCCAGTCTCTGTTCTATATGTGTGGAGCAGCAGGGAGGGGTGTGAGGTGGTGTCTCAGGGGAAGGCAGAACCAAATTCCTGCAGACCCTGGGACTGGGTTGTCTGGCCCCAGCAGAGCACCAGCTATTCAGCATTACCCTGCTGTCTGCTCTGCCCTTGCTTTGGTGCTTCTCACTTCTCTGCACCTGGCAGCAAGCCTCTTGTGCCCCAGCTGTCATGAAACCAGTGCAGATGGAGGACTGTGCTGCCTCCTGTCTGGGGCAGTCCCCAATGCTGTGCCCCATGGCTCCTGGGGAAGAGCAGACAAACAACCTGTGGTCCTCCAGAATGGTCAACAGAAACAGGGGCAGAAGAAGTCAGTTACCTGATGCAGCTTTACAGCATTTTCATGCTCCTGCATCTTGCATCAGCCCTGGTGACACCACATCTCCTTTGGTGTCAGAGACATGACTGACTTTGCTGTGGGGGACGACTCAGTCCCACCTCACCACAGCAAGAGTGTGAATAGATCCCAAGTTCCTCGAGGAATGTGATGGGAAAGGGAAATAAACCCTGGCCACTTCTGTGGTCTGGCTTAGGGACTGAAGTAGGTGTCTCCATCTCAAAGCCACACAAAAAGTTGAGGGAAGGAACATCTTTTTCCTTTCTTTCTTCCCCACATTGTCCTGCAAACGACCTGCAAGCAGTGCAGTGCAGGGATGCACACAGAGGTACATGCATTTGTATTTGAGCTCATGAGAGGCAAATGTGCATGTCTAGGGCTCAGGCTGTTACTGTTGGCACACACCGATGCACACCAGCATGGGATCAGCTCAACATGTGCATGCTGAGGGCAGATAAACAGGAAAAACAATTCAGTTTTGCACTGGCTTGTAGCATTTGGCTAAATCCTGCTCACTGTGGGTTCTGTTTGATGCAGTGTCCCTGCCCACATGCATATGTGGTCCCTGTGAGCTGGCTGGGAGGGTTTGGCTGCACCATTGCAGTGCCATGGTGCCAGTGCTGGCAAGGCATCATGCAAGGGCAGGACTTGGAGCCTCTCGATTAGGATTAGATTCAATTTCTCAGTGGGATTCTGTGGAAAGATTAGAGAACAAGTAGGCACTAGAAATGACTGTGTCAAGAAATAAATTGATGATAGTATGAATTAGAAAGGAAAAATGACAGAAGGATGGACTAGTCTGTTCTGGATGGGGGCATGGTGACAGGAAGAGTGAGTACTTTCATTTTTCACTTTAAATACAAGCTTTGATTGCACAGCTGAAAGGCAAACTGGCAAAATCTAACCTGAGAGAAATGTAAGGCCTTTGGAATGCATGGGAGAAATACTGGGCCTTTTGTAGCTGCCTTGAGTCAGAACAACAGTGGAGGAAGAGAGAGTGGGAAGACAAAGGCTCTGACCACCAAAAGACCTCATTTACCCTAAAACCTCAGAAAGCACTGCATCCAGCTCTGGTGGGACCCACTCACTGCTCCATGAGTCAAGGTGAAATTGTTCGGTGCTGCTGCATCCCTCCTGTGTGTTTTTCACCTCTCTGCCTGAGCTGAGCTGCCATGGCTAGCACCAGTGGGGACTGGGATCTCTGTTGCCCACCACCACTGCCTGCTTCACACTGACCCCCTGGGTGATGGGTGAAGACAGCAGTTCCACCTGGCCTGTGAACTGTTTTACCTCAAGATACTGCTGCTGTGATCCCCAAGGACAACTGTGCTGCTGGATTTGCCATGAGAGGACATGGGCCAGCAAAGTGGGCACCACCAATGGGCAACCCCCAAAGAAACATCCCCAAAACTCACCTAGACATGGCATGAACATTTCAAAGTCTGATAAGTTTTTAACTTTTGCCTTAGCTCATTCAAGAGTGGCCAATTCAACCAAGGAAGGCTTCTGTGCTTTCAATGGCTTGAGTTTGGCTGGGATATGAAGTATGTAGCATTTGACTTTAGGCTACCTATGAAAATGGTTTTCACTGTCCTTGTGAACCTTTCCAGTATTCTCCAGGCATAGCCTGTTCCAGGGAACTGACATCAGGTTAAGGAGCCCTAGCCTCAGGTCTCCTGGAAGAAGACTATCTGTCCAGGATAGCAGTTGTGGTGTTGTCAGCAGGTAGCACAAGACTACACTTGTGCAAACATAAATGGAATGATGACCTGCTAAAGGGATCTGCTTTAACACCATTGGCTGTGGCTTAAAATGTTTTAACTTTTAGTAAATAAACCTAGGTCGGATTAGCTCCTGCATATGAGTTTGTAGACACAAACACATCTTTGTGTTTGTACACACCTTTGCAAGAGTTTCTCCTGGCTAGTGATTTCATGGACTGTCTTGAATTATTTTTGTGTACAGTAAAATTATCCTTCTAGTCAGCTAGCACCACACTCCTGAAGATTGCTTTACTTTGTTTGAACCCAGCCCTTTGGTGTGGGTTTGTCTCATTTTGGATGTCTGGGTCACTAAGGATGCAACTGAGGACAACACAGACCCACACACTGCATAAAATCTCCTGCTTTGCCACAGCACAGTAGCCAAAGTCCTGTGTTTCTGACCCCTCAGGGCTGCAGAAGCTAAGTACTACATGCTGTAGTGGGACACTGATCATCACAAAACTTTCTTCTCTGACTGACTGTGCTGAGCAGTGCACTGCACATACTGGGCAAGAGCAAATGCTGCCTGTGCTCTGTTTTTTGGAAGCATCAGCTTGTGCTCCCTTGGAAATGAAAACCTGGAGGCTGGTGATGAAGCCTGAGCTAATCTCCTGATGTAGAACTCTGGACAAAAGCAGCCAAGAAGGAACAGCTGGGCTTGCCTTCAGATTGATCCTGTTGGAGCCACAGCAGTGGGTAGCTCTGCATTTTGCCAACAGTTAACAGCAACTTTCCTTGAGCTTCCTTTTAAAGAGTCTGGCTGTGTGATTCCTACTCTGTGCCTGGGCTTTTGAATCAGCAGCCCTCAAATAATCACTCAGGTCACTTTGGAGTGAACAGCAAAGCATTCATCTGGAGGCTGTACAGTAAGAGGTGATGGCAAGAAGGTTCTCCAGCCTCCCGCGGGGAAGGTGTTTGGCTCAGTACAGAGCATGTTACCAACAGCACCAGGCATGCCAGTGGGTCCTCCTTCCAGCTCCAGAGGGTGTGCAGGGCCACGGTAGTAGAACAATTGAGGCACTGCCACACTCAGGCTGTGCCCAGGGTCTGCCATTGGATCTGCGGGAGCGGTGTTTGCTAGAGTCTGGGATAGGAAGTGAAGAACCAAAATTGCACCTTTGGTTTCACCGTCACTGATGCTTTCCTAAGAGGTCCACAGTCCCCACTGAGCTCTGGTGCCATCGCCTTTTCCTGGTGGGGCCAGCTCCTCTGTGCCACTGAAGCAGCAGAAGTCACTGCCTCTGCAGCAAGTCACATCCAGGGCTGTGAAGACCCCTGACAACGTCTGATAGATTGCTGTCCCATGTGTGTTGAAGGCAGGGAGCTCACGATGGAAGGCAGCTCTTAGAGAAGGCCACTCATGAAAACAAACCCTACAGCCCTGACTAATCCAGCGCTGTTACTCGCATTGGCTTGTTGTTGCTCATCCAAGCCTCCCTTGGTCTCAGATGCATGTGGTCAAGGAAAATTCCTTCCAGGGGGATTCTTCCACATGTGATGTGCCTCACATCCCATGCATGTGAAACTGGCGACTTTCAGGCCAAACTGGTGGCACCTTGAAGAGAGAAAAGTCCCTCCTTAGGACGGATTGGAGTTGGTTTCATTGCTGGTGTGCTTGGAGGGTTTCTTAAAACTGGTGCTGGATGGACAGATGGGTATCTCTCTAGATAGCAAAGACTCTCCCTCATTCAAACAAATAGTCCAGGTTCTTGGTGATACTTGGGTAATTGTCCTATCTACCAGTCCTTAGCCCGGCAGGACAAAGAATTTCCACCAATCTTTTCCAGGCCTTTCCTTGGTAAACAAGTGCTTTCACTGAAATATTTTGAATGCTTTGGGGTTCAACCTCCTCCTTTTAAAAGGAGGGGGAAAAATCAAAGAAATCAGAGTACAGTAGTGTGTTGGGGTTGGAATATCTTGGCTTTCTGTTCTGGAAAGTAATTAACTTTTTTTGGTGAAGTAAATGAAGTTGATGCTTTGAGTGAAGGAATGGAAGAAAGTATCAAGCAGCAAGCAGCAATGCAAACCAATGGTAGCCTCCTTCTCATGCAGAATGCAGGAATGCAATTTTCATTCTATTTACCCAGCCTTTATTGAAGCTTTGGCTGGAGTGCTCTCTGACAGCCATTGTCAAAACACTGCAAGCTGGCACTTTTCCACCTTTGTGTTCCTCACAGTGGTCTCATCTCCCACAGGCTCACCCTACTACTACAGCGCCACAGCCCGCGGAGCAGCCGCACCAGCCGCCGCTGCTGCCTACGACCGCCACTGACGCCGGAGCTCAGGGCATCGGCACTGACGGCACGCACGTCTGGGACCACCGGGACACCGTGCTGCCACCATGCCAGCCACTCCAAAAGGGAAGGAGAAAGTACCTAGTAGGAGCACGATAATTGAAATTTTGCTCTTTAAGCTTGTGGAACTGATTATTGTATTCTTAAATCTGGTTGGGTCCTGAATCAAACAGAGAAACAGGAGGAAGCGGTACTCCTGAAGCTCTGTGTGGTCAAAAATGTGTGGTAGCTTCATGTTCTTTGCAGCCGGCTGGCTACTGCTTTAATCGCCTGCGGGTGCCATGGCTGTATCTGGGGATAAGGAAGAGGTGTGAACAGCTCCCCTTGGGGCAGCTCCCTCTTGCTGCACACTGAAACAGGCTGTGAGACTCAAGGCAATTTTCTTTTCTTCTTCTTCTTCTTTTTTTCTTTCCTTTTCCTTTTTTTACTGTTTTTTTTTTGTTCTTTTTTTTGGTGTGTGTGGCAAAGAAAAAATCAGTCTGCTCAGTTTTACGCAAGCACACCACTGTAAATATTTGCTTGTTTGTATTACTGTAAGAGTAGCTTAAACATAAACAGCAACATTGTACAAGTATGAACTCAAAACACATCCAAAAGTGTGTTTTGAAACTGGTGCACTGATTCAAAGAACTCCGTAAGCTTTAAGCAACTTTGAACCAGGTTAACACTCATTGTGGCTGTATTTTGGGCTGATGTTGTTTCTATATAGAGCATCCTATTTGACAGTTGTGTGTGATCATGCTATTTGCTTGTATCAAACACATGGGCAACTGAAAGACATAGGCAATTTTGTGATACTTTACTGCTTAATATTAATTTTTGTTAATTTGTCATCATACTAAACACTGGAACAAACTCAAGTTAAGCAGCATCCAGGAAGGAATTCCTAAATAACAGTTGACATATTATGTATATCTCTATAGATTGTGTGCTAAATCCCAGTCATGAAAACCCTGAGAGGAAGGCAGAGAAATACTGTGGTTACGATTTTTGTTAAGTGCATGTAGTGAGTGGCGTGTACCAGGCATGAGGGCAGCCGCACTTTCCAAGCCAAGCTGAAGGGGAAAGTACTTGCTTTGGGGTGTCTGTACATTTCTGTGAAGGCATTGCAGATTCCAGCACTGTAGTCCAGACATGCCTGAGGGGACTTTTGCCCTGCTAATTCCATGTTTCTTCCCTCCTACTTGAATAGCAAGCACTAATAGTCACAGGTTTCAATGTGCACCTTGTGGGGCTCTAAATTAAGAGAGCAGAGCAGCTACCAATGACCACTTAGCAGCTACCAATCACTGCCTCTCCATGGAGCCAGGAGAAGTGCTGATCTCTCCCTGAAGCCTCCCCCTACCCCAGACCAAGGCACAGACATCGTCAGCCACATAAGGATGATGGGCATGACCCCATCCCTTTCCTCCTGAGGGCAGTGGAGAAGCTCCCTGGTCCTGTTGAGATGAAGATCTGGCTGTAGCCTCCTTACTCCCGACCCAGCCATCCTCATCAACCCAGAGCTGCCTGGGCTCTACTGAGGAGTCCTGTTGGAGCTTCCCTGCAGAATAAAGGTTGTTGGTGTCAAACCTGAGAGGCACTCCTGTGGAGGAATATTCTAGCAGGTATTCACCAGTTCCAGTTGTACAAACATTTCTCTGGCAGCTACTGAGTTAACACTATTCTCTCTTTTCCCACCTCATAACTTGTGCTGAATATCTGGTATCTGTAGTGACCACTGATCTGCTGAGAAATTCTCTCTCCCACTCCATTGGCATCCTCTCACGATAATGGAAATGCAGCCAGCACTTCCAAGCTTCCAGGGCAGATGTGTCCAATCCTCAGCAGCTATGGAGACATCCAGGTGCCACCAGCTCAGTGACATTTCAGTGTGATGTTCACAGACCCCATCAGAGATTTCAGCCAGAGTCTTTTAAACCAATCCAGCAATAAGTTTTGTGACAAACTTATCAGTGAGATGAGTGCCAATTTTAATCTTTCAGCAATCAATTACTGATACGCACCTGCTTTTAACAAAAGACAAATTACAGCATGGAAAATTTACACAAGGAACCTTCTGAACCCCTGCTTTGGGTTCATAACTATCTGCATATCCTATAATTGCTTGCATTTCTTGGACAATACTGTAAAGGGCATTTCTGTCCCTGGGACCACATGCAAGAGCCTGGCCAGGTGGTGTGCACTGTCTCCACTCAGCACGTGCACCTTCTCTCTGAGTTCAGGAAGGCATGTGCCTGTCCAACACTTTTACTGAAGACGTGAGAAACAAGGGTTTGACCACTGGTGCTGGTGATGTATCTGGAGCAGAGGTGTGCTGAGTTACACCAGCTGTTGGGACACCATCAGCCTTGGCTAAAACAAGTCTGTGTGCCCAGTGAGGGAAGTGCAGCTCATTGGCATGTGGGTCCTTCACCCACTTCAGCACTCCATCTGCTCTCCTGCAACCACATTACTTTTACTTGTTTCCTCAGCTGTATGTATTGCTGAGTATGAATTGGACATATATTAATTCAGATTACACTGAGAAGACCAAACATGACATTTCAGCAGATGTTACCATACTCATGCCAGAAGTACTTTTAGGTGGGTTGGGGACTTAGGAAAGACATAACAGATGTGTTTCCTCCAAATGATGGATGTGTGGATGCCACTGGCTGAAGTGACCCAAAGTGCTCAGGCCTGAGTGGCCTCAAGGCTTTCATCAGGGCAGCCCTTGACCTGCCAGGTACGGTGCTGGGCTCCATCCCAAGGACTCTCTGGCAAGTGCTGAGAGGAGCCCTAAAACTCCCATCCTTGCACATGCAAAGCAGGGACTCGTACCTGACCCATCTCCCAAAATGTGGCAGCCATGGCTCACTCACATCTGCTGGGATATCTTTCTGTCACAAACAGCCAGTATGAGTCAGGCCATGGAGTATTCATGCCATGCTGCTGGAAAAGGCACTTCTTGACAGTACTTTCTGTTTCTGGGAATATTTCAGCTGAGATTTACAAACTGCTTCCCTCAGAAACACCTTCTGTCCATACTCTTCATTGTGGGAATCCTCCTCCTTGGGCAGCATCTCTGAAAGGCTCTATTGGTCATCTGGGGATGACAGAGGATTTCCTGCTTCCCTCTGTGCTCTGTGGCCTCACTGTGTCATGGGGGAGGAGTTACTGGGTAAGGTGGAGATGGGAAGCAAATGACCCTTAGGGGCTACAAGGAAGGGAGAGAGCCAGCCCAGTTCTGGGTTTTGGGGTGCCCTGCTAAAATTACTCAGGTGGGATGCCCTGCAGAGCAGTGAATCATTACTAAACCCTTGTGGTAATCAACCCCATGAAGTGCCTTCAGGCAGTTTCAGCACTGAACTCTGTAATACACTTGGTTAGGTGGAGGGTTTTCCAGTCCTTGATGCTCCAGCAATAATTTTATCAAATACATTGCTGACGCAGGCTAAGAAATTAAATCTGAGAGGTGGAGAGGGACAATGCTGCTGTAAAACTAAATCAATGGAGGCCGGAGTCAGGATTGCATGAACTCACTTGTTGAGGAAACCTTCAGTTTAATGCTGTCAGACCATGACCATAAAGAAGACACAAAATGTTGTGGACACTGAATTTGTTCATCATCTGTGTTCGAAGGTTCAGTTATGGAGACGTTATTGTTAGGCAGCTCTACTGACTGCAGAGCTCTGGATGTCCCTGAAGACTGGATCAACAGATCAAAACTTTTCTTTGATCACTGTCAAAGTAGAAAAACACACGGGCTCTGGCATCATGGGGCCAGAAAGTGACTGTTCATTCCAAGATATCTGAGAAGATCTCTGATTGGACTGGACGATGTTAGGACAACATCAGTGCATGAGGCACTTGGGAAAGAGATGGCGAGGAAGGAAACAGCACCAGGGTACATGGAGCTCACAATCTGCCACCCCTCCCTGACTCTCTGACCGAGTCCTCTTGGTGCTGTAGTGTGTGGGCAGTGCAGTGGGAGAGAGTGGCGTGGTGGGTGAAGGAGTTGTGATGGCCTCACCGTGCCAGCCCTAGCAGTTACCAGGTGTTGATAAATGCTTTGCCATGCTGGTCTTAGCTAATGGGGTTCTATTCCTGGCTTTCTTTTTCTTTAATTTATGTATTTTACACATGCTTCAGTATGGAGGAGAGAGGAAGACACGTCCTGTTTATTTCCAGACGGGTACCCATACTTCAAGAGCCGTGGCTTGTAGCAGAGTCAACTTGTGCAGCTGCCACTGGCTGCAACATGGCTTTGATCAGGTGTCCTTCCCAGAACCATGCTCTTTTCTGCGTGCATGTGCCACAGGAAAGCCTAAGAGATAGCACAGACCTAGGCTGACCCACCCCATAACTCTGTCCCAGCAAACTCTGGAAAAACCTGTTTTTTCTTCTGGATTCGTTGATGAAATGTTAGAGGACCAACTCTAACCAACTTTATCTCTTGGCTAACGTACCCTGAAGTCTCACTAAGCGTCCAAGGGATGGTCTCATGAGGGTTTTGTTAGGCACAGCCAGGTCAGGCAGCCTGTACTGACAGAGGCAGTGGGCACACATTCCGAGCTGCAGCCAGCTGCCACTCTGCCCTGGAGGCAGAATGCTCAGGAGCACACAAGGCTGGGGATGCCAGCTAGGAAGCCCTTAGTTCCTCAGACCTGCTCTTGTCACAGGTATGTGTTACCACAGTACGACAAACAAAAGGATCTGAAAGGATCAAAACCAGTTAAGTGTTCTTTTTCTGGTCAAGTTTATGAGACTTGACGTGCAAATGCTGATGAAAAGCATGGCAAAGTGGTGCCTGGATTGCTCACCTCGGTGTCACAGCTGGCACAGGTGTCAGCTCCAGCAGTGGCCTCACTCATCAGTGCTGTGAAAGGCTCAGAGAATGCAGGAGTAACAGGGTGGGAGCCAGGCTGAAAGGACTGAGCTGGACACCGCTGCAGCATTGCTGGGTGGGCAGGCATGCACGCAGGGATTGCTGTCTACACACTTGTCTGTGTAGTATGCTACTACTTGAGTATCTCAGAAGCTGGCAGGGGTTGTGGAGAGGTGGATCCTAGTCGTGCATCAGCCCCAGACACCACCCAGCCAGACCCCTGTGTCCAAGGTCTCTGGCTCTGCCTTGTCTACACGAGGTGAGGTGGGAAAAATGGCCAGTGGGCATTTAGACCTGCCTTTTCCTTTGCCCAGCCTCCTGCGGGAAAAAATGTTGTCATGGTTTTTCACTTTGTCTAGTGGCCTTTGTACATTCCAAAATTACAGAAACTCATTTCATTGCAAATGGAATTCCTTTCCAAGAAAAAAAAAAGAACAAACTTTTTTTTCTTAAAGACAAACTACTATGTATTAGGGACTTCTAGCAACAAAGAAATACCTATTGTATCCACCAAAGTCTGCAATGCCTGCATTGAACCTTACTTCTTTAAAAAGAGAGGAAAAAGAAAGAGAGGGAGAAAAAGAAAAGCCTCCTCACCTTGAAAAGTACATACAAACAAAAAATAACTTACAAAAAAATCCTAAAAATACTGTTGAATTGCCTTTGAAAGTAGGGGATAACATCTGTTGCAAAACAGATGAAAAAATGCTTCTTAAAATGTGTATGTTTTGTATTCTTTTTTTCTAGTAGGAAAAGAACAAACTTGAAATCTTGGTGTTTTTTCCTTAGTGCCGTGTGTTGCTTTTGTGTGTTATAATATTTGAATGTAATTACAGCAGTGCCAATTTGCCAAAGACGTCGAACATTATTTTGGGGATTTTGTTTTGGGTTTTGTTTTTGGGTAGCAAAAAGGGAGGTGGGCTGGGGACCAGGGGTGCTAAGGCATGGGTCAAAAAGGAGGGGCTGTCTGAAGGGGTTTTTTCTTTGTTTTTTTCTTTTTTTACAAAATTCTTTTTCCTGTCAGTACTGGAATTTGTGATTTTATTCTAAGTTAAATGGTTGACTGCAACACTTTTTTTTTAGGTTAGTTGAAGAAACATGCAATAAGATTGGCGTAGTTCAATATCTGTGTGTCTTTTCATGAGAGTGACTGTTACTTGTGGACATTTGGTTTTATGTAACCTTTATGTGAGATAATTATTTGTAAATATTTACCATAATTTTATTGGTTCCTAAAATAAAAGTAATTTTTTTAAGTTCAAAATGTCTGCTTTCCTTCTTGTGCTCTCCTTGTGTCCTGCCTTTCTAGGGAAAAAATTACCAGGTAGTTGCATTTGAAGTGGGACATTGGAGGCCCTCATGAAAAAGCACCCGTCAGACACGGTGAGGCGTTGCAGCCTGGTGTCACCAACACCCTCTCCCAGCATGGCTGGACCCTCTAAGGTACTGTGTGCTGTGGCAGAGCCCATGCCACCACAAAATGATGAGGTCAGTGCTGGTCCTCAAGTGTCCTTGTTCCTGTGGGCAGATTGTTCTCCCCATGAAGCAGAGGCACCCTCCAAGATACCCCTGGATGCAAGATGGAACAGTTTACTGGGGCCTGGAGTCAGGTGCTGTTCAAAAGACCCCGAAGGCTTCTCTCCCATCTGAACACCACAGTGGCTTGTCTGAGTTACAGTAATTTCACGATTATAAGCTGCACAATTTTGACTAAAATTTTGGTCTGAACCCAAACTGCGGCTTATAATCAGGTGCAGCTTATATATGGACAAAGAATGAGAAGTTGCTGGTTTAGTTTGGAGGACAGGTGTCTGCTGAGAAAGGCAGGAGCTTCTCTTTGAAATGGAGAATGTAAACCCCCTCCCTCCAAATTATTATAATTTTGAAATCAAGGGGCTTTCAGGCAAAGATATGGGAATTAGGAATAACAGTTCTTTACCAGGGAAATTAAAATAGAAATACAGCACTACAAAGAACAAACCCCAAACCCTGACACAGTCAGAGTACAACCTGACACCCGTCAGGCAGGGTGTTGGCAGCAGTGCCATTCCATGGTGGCTGCATCCTCCTGCAGTGACAGATGTGGCTCAGCTGGAGCAGTGCTCCTGTACAAGGTGCAGTTTCCCTCCGGAGCTCCAGTGGTGATTTGGAGAAATCCGGTTTTCCTCTGGATTCCAGTGGAGAAAGGGCTCCCTTAGTGTCCCAAAACCTCTGTTTTTATCTTGGTAAGAAATGTTGGGCTCTTCCCCCTGGCTGGAGCAACTCCCAATGGGATGCAGTAATTTTATCAGTGCCACAGTGGGACTCAATGGCCATGAGCAGAAAATGACTGGCTGGAGGAAGGATGGGCTGTGAAAAGATAAAGAACAATGCCCTGCCTGGTTTCAATGGATGCCCATTAGCAGAATATCTCCCAGGGAGATCAGGATCACTGCCCCACCCTCAACAGATGGTGATAGAACAGATACCTTTTATCACACTCTGTATTGTAACGTGCGGCTTATAATCAGGTACGGCTTATGTATGGACAAGGAACGAAAATTTGCCAACACCTGGAAGTGCGGCTTATAATTGTGAAGTTATTGTAATGGCCCTAGCCCCTGCCAAAACCTGCCTGTGTTCCCCTGCTGACTGCTTGTCCCGTGTGAGACCTGAACTGGTTTCCAGGCAAATCCCCCCAGAGACAAGGCTTTCATTCACCTTCTCCTAGCTGCCTCCTGGACCTGGCACTTACACAATCCCTCTCCCATGTGCCTCTGACAACCACTGTTAGCACAAACCAAAATGAAATTGTCTCCTCACAGCCACCTGCTGGCCCCTGTCAAGGCACTGGTGCCCTGAGGAACCCAATATCCCCCGATGGAGCAGGAATCCCTTGCATTGCCCTCTGAGTCCTGGGAGATTCCTCTTCATGTAGGTAGCAGGTGGTGATGCCTTCTGGGGAGGGAGGAAAGCCATCAGACCTTCACAATGCTTGTCTCATCTCCCAGGCAGCAAGGTCCTGGAAGGCTCTGGGGCTTAGAGACCACTCTCAGCAGCCGTCCATCATCATAACAGTGGTGAAAAAACTGGAGCACCTCTCCTACAGAGACAGCATGAGAGATGGGGTTGTTCAGCCTGGAGAAGGGGTCTCCCTCTTTCTCATCAGGGAGACCTTAGGGTCCCTTCCAAGACTTGAGAGGGCTCCAAGGGACTTTGGAGGAGGGCCTGGAGAGAGTAGACAAGGCTTCCTACTGACAGATGACCGGGCTGGATTGGATATTTGGAGGAAATAATTCCAAAGAGGGAATAACTACTCTAGGCACAGGCTGCCCAGAGAAACCGTGGTTGTGCTATCCTGGGAGGTGTTCAAGGCCAGGTTGTACCAGGTTTGGAGTTTGGATCTGGTCTTGTGGGATGTGTTCCTTCCCATGGCAGGGCATGAAACCAGATGAGCTTTCAAGGTCCCTTCCAACTCCAACTTTCTACAGTTCTGAGATTGTCTTAGTGCATCTCCCAGTACTTCTTGAGGACAGCAGAGTGCATGAACCAAACTGACTCTTCCTTGCAGAGCCTGTGCCAGTGCTTGGCCAGCTTTCAGTGGAGATTCGTGGCCTAGCAGCAGAGGGACTTTACAGGAGAACACCAGGAGCCATGTTGTGGCTGTACTGTGTTTGCCATTTCTTGCTCTATTTTTATATGTTTTGCACTTCTGCTGTCTTTCAGCCTTGCTAGGTTAAAAGAGGAACAAGTTGTCTACTCCTGCAGCAGGCAGGCAGTGCCCGTTCCTCATTAAAGCCCTTCCACGTCTGGATGTGAAATGGCATGGCAGCCTGCTGGTAGCAGAACAGTGGGATTAGACCTGACAAAATTGCAGTGAGAGGCATGGAATCTTCCTGTCTCTTCAGGTGTTAGGCCCCATACTGCTTCCTTCAGTGAGAATGCCCTTCAAGGATGCAAATACGGTTTTAGCTCAAACCTTCACACAAATGGCCATTGTTTAAGATGCCTGGGAATTGTCGCTTGTACTTTTAATGAATAGGAAATGCAGACCTGTGGTTAAGCAAAGGAATGTCTCTGTATTGCAACAGATTTTTCAGACAAGGGCAATATGCAGTCCAGCAAGGAAAGACAGGAGCAGAGATGTGGGCATACAGGAGCTGGTACAAAGAGATCACAGTGACAGCTCCTTTGCCAGGATTCCTGCAGTGGGCCATGATGGCTATGAGCAGGAACATCTGGAAATAATGTCACAGACAGCTGGTGAAGACTTATGGCTTCTGTCTGAAGATTTCATGACCTATTTTCATTATCAAAAGACCCCAAAAACTTGAAATGCCCTAGGGAGAAAATTCCTATGTGTATATGAACTTTCTTTAAGTACTTAGGAAACATCTTTTTACAGCAGTGTTTCCAAAGCTGTGGGGCTACAGTGAACAGTGAACTGAGAAGCATGCTTCAGCTGCCACTCAGCTGAACGGATTCTTTCTGCCTACAAATTTATAGTAACTCTCACTCATTCACCTTTCAAAGGCTCTCTGAACAGGAGGCTTTGGGCCCACCTGAAACTGGATCCCATGCCCTTGCTTCAAATGGAGCAGTAGGCATTGAAAATGCAGCCAAAACTGCAGAGAGAATGTTTGTTACCACACACATGAAAAACTCACCTACCAACATTCTCCAAAACAGGGAGAATTTGGCTGGCTGCAGCAATCTCCAATACAAGCAAAGGCTAAGAATTAGCAATGGGATGTGTTTTGCAGAAGCATCAAAAAAATAGGAATGAATTCCACAGAGAACTTCCAAAAGGTACAAATTTACGGATCATGCTGTGCAATTTCATCTGTGTGTGCAAAAAGACATGGTGGTGCTAAAATGTGCAAGAGCCCTGTGGAAGGAAGGATTGGTTCCTGGCTAGCTTCCCTAATTTATATGCTGCATACGACAATCTGTTGTGTAGAAGATCCCTTTGAGCAGCTCGGGACAGCTGCCCTGGCCATGCTTTCTCACAGCTGCTTTCTCACCTCCTCTCTGTTGGGAAATGGAACAATTTTTTTGTGCACAACAGAAAAGTCCTTGATTTAAGATAAGCACTACTTAGCATCAACAACATCCGTGTGTTATCAACATTATTCTCATTCTGAATCCAAAACACAACACTGCACCAACTACTGGGAAGAAAATTATTTCAGCCATGAACAGGATACCCCATCCCAGCCAACAGGTAACATACCTAGACCAGACTGAGTGTGATGCTTCAGTCATCCCTTCCATCCTATGTTACTGTTGAGCCTCTGCTACCTCACAGCACCAGGAAAGTCACACCTGATAGAAGACCACTTAATTCTGACTCCTAACTCTATTAACCCCCTTGTAAACAGTCTCTTATAACACTTTAAATTGTCTGTTATGGCAGCCATGCTTAATTAGGGTGGAACTGACAAATGGAGTCATCATGATTAATGTTATTATAATGAATACATCTGCAGTTTGGTATAATGCACAGAATGTCTGATTTCTCACTAAATGCTCAGCTAGAAAGGTTGTCTTTTATATTCATAGGGATAGAATAATTCCTCTGAAGGAATTTCTTTGTCATTTAGCATGAATTAATGTCTCCTTATCACACTGTGTTACCAGAGCAGCAATTTATCTAAATCCTATACATGAAATGTGGACTCTTGTCTAAGAACACCCAATAATGGAGAAATCTTTTGAAAAAATACATTTACTGTGGATCATTAAGGCTCAGTCTACTAAGTGGCCTTTAAATTAAATAAAGTTAAATAAACTCTTCTTTAATATAACACTGTGATTTTAACAAACATATTAAGTTCTTTTTCATTTATATACAGATGATGTAAGCATATGATAACTAAAATTAGCAGAGGAAAACGTAATTCAGAGTCTCTGTATGGTAAGAAAGGAGAGGAGTCTGGCACACCAGGCTCACATCTCTGGATGTCTGTATGCCAGTCCTGTAGGAACTCACTGTAGGTTCATTTATACAGCCTGCCTTTATGGTTAGCTAGAAATGTTGGAGAATAGAAGGTCCTAGAAACATTCTTAGTTGCAATGCACCCCAAGCTTCATCAAATCCAGCTCCTAGAAGTCCTTGCAGACCTCAGATTTCCAGACCCAGCTTGGATGTTGTCTCCCCCTCACAAAAATCTCTGCTGGTTGGTTTTGCTGGATTTCTCCCTCAGCACCTATTTAGCTGTGACTAGGTGCCAACGAGTGGATGATTTTCAAAATATTGTCCCCTTTTCATACAATCCATAAAAAATTAAATGACAAGACCTTGGTTGATTCTTTAAAATCTTTTATACCTAGGAACATAATCTGTAAAATTAGGCATTTTAGGACACAACCACAGCATAATATCAAGGTGCATTCTAATCTTTTACTTGTTGTGATTTACGTGTTTTTAAAAATGATGACTACAGTCTTCTGTTTCATAACAAACATTTCACGAATGGCATGCAAGCTGCCCCAATTGTACTGTCCTCTTTGCTATGTCACAGACAATGGTACCTGGTTCATGTTATTTTCATACTCATGGCAAACCTGTGCCATGCCCTTTCCTTCTCAGTGCCATGTACCACCATATTCTGCGTCTCTTGCAGTCTGAATCTAAATGGAGAACTTTTTGGATACGTCTCTCACAGACAGGACAACAAGCTTGCCCCTGACACATGGAAACTTGTATTTCCACCACATTTAAGGGGCTGTCCTCTTTCCTTTACAACCTGCAAACTGTTCTCAGCTCACGGTGCTCTTTGCCTGTTCCTTCTCAGGAAGCACCACCATGCACATCAGAAGACCAAACATCTGGATAGACCTCTCACATAAACCTTATAGTCCCAGCTAACATAATAATTGTCTACTGTGTCTATTTCTTTCACAATCATAAAAAGGAAGGCTCAAAACTATCACATGCATATTGCTTACTAATCCATAAGTAAAGTGACCAGTATGAAACTCTGACTGTATATCCACATACCATTACTGGAAGAGAAATATGTATGCAGCAATAGTTTTCCTACTGTACAGAGAAAAAAATGGAAATATAATGTTCAACTCCAAAGTAACAACTAAAATAACTTCTAATTGTTTTCCCTTCTCTTATATTTTATGCTTGGCTGATTCTGTTTATGGGCCCTGGAAAGGCCAGCTTTTTTGTTAATCAAGAAGAGTAATGGTGTAAGTTTTAAAGACATGAGATGATTCTTCACTGAGTAAGATATCAACTTTCAGGAATACAAAGTAGTTTTTAAAAACACTTTTGATTTGGAAATTACAAGACTGCTATTTGAGTAAACAAGGACCCCAAAATGTGCTGAGAATCCAGAATGGAGGAAGGGTTTCTCCGTAGTTCTTGGTGCAGCAGTTGCTGTTTTAGAAATAGGGCTCTTACAGGGCATTAGTGGCTCAGGGCACCATACCTGCTCTGCTAAGGATCAAAAAGCACACTGCAGCTAGGAAAAATGGTGATAAAATGTTTCACATAGCTTGGTCCCACGATAAGAACTGCAGCAAGGACTGTGAGAGTGGCATTGACCCCTCTCAGAAGTCCTGAGATGTGGGGCAGTAAGAGGGAGCACATCACAACTCCAGTTAACTTGAAACATTAATTTCTGGCTCATCCTCCAGTTTGTGGCCCACAGACCACTCAGACCACCCAGTGACCCTGCTTGGGCAAGCTCACACACAGGGCCACGTGTGTGGTGTGCTTCACCCTCCCTGCAGGACAGATTTTGGGTGTCAGGACCACTGCAACACCGATGACCAACTGCTGAGGCATAGGAAAGGGGCATCTTTTCAGAGATAAATGCGTAGAGGTGTTCCACTTTCTGTGGAAACAAGCACTGGAGCTGCCTTGCAGCCCACTGGAGCTTCCTGTAGCCTTGCAATGGCTCGTGGCTGCCCTGGTTTGAAGGGCAGGTGGGCTGCTCCTGTCTACTGGAACAAGAGGCTTACCTGGCCACTTGGCAGAATAAAAGTCAAGGATGGGAATGAATAAATCCTGACACTGGTGGCAGTGTGCACTTGGCCTGACATCAGTCCAGTCCTTCGGGGTCCATCCCTGTGAGCTGCTCACCCTTGTCTTCCCATGGTATTCCATCTGTCAGGAAAGCATTAACATATGTGCAGTTTTTCCTTGCCTAGGTGGGGCAAAGAAGGGCCCCAAGGAGAAGAAGGCTGGGAGTGACGTGAAGCTGGGAGAGAGGCTGGTGATGGAGGGGAGAGGAGGAACGACCCTATTGTGGTGCCAGGAACTCGACTGTGTTGCTGTCAAAGAGGGATGAGAGCAAGATGGGGCATGGGCAAGGTCTGACTGCTGAAACAACTCCTTAAAGTGTTGATTGGCCCTTAAAACCTTCCTTTCTTGGGTTCAGAGTGCAACACTAATCACACTATTTTCAATAGTCTTCATCTAGCAAATGAAATGCAAACATCAGTGGCTTATTGCAAGACAGCATTTAACAAGGAACAGCTAAGAGAAAACTCTGGAGGAGCTTTGGGCAAGGTAACCTCTGCTACATAGCAAAACAAAACCATTTCTAGTAAGTATTGGTAATATTCAACACAAGCCACAAATTGCTCAAGTAAATGGAGTGGGGCAGTCTACCTCACTCTAAATATCAGGTCTGATTTCAATTTCATTATTAGCGGTGATTTACATTTCCAATCAGGAAACTTTGAGGGGAGAGATGGCTAAATTTTTTTAAGCACGACTAGGAAGTACAACTGTATCATGAAATCCTTTTACTGTATATATACTGAGTTCTAAACTGGATTTAAATGGATGAACTCTGGTGCAGCCTGCTCAGCAGCGCATGAAGAAGAGTTGGAGGTGTAGAAAATGTCAAATATCTTTCTCGTATGCATGTTGGACTATTAGTAAAGATAAAATTATATTATGTCTTTTAAGTTTATAATGTCACTTTTGTAATAGTAAGAAACATAGTTGATTATGATTTGCTGTTTTCACTGCTTTGTGTGATTATTTGGAACGGGTCAAGAATCACACCCAGAACAGGCACTAGGTGGAGAGGAATAAGGGGCAAACAAATAAGAAAAGTTTCTGCTTTTTGAACCCAGAGCATTGCTTCTGTGGGGATCTCATCACTTCTCTGTGGGTGACCCAACATGCCGGACACTGGGGCCGAGTCAGGAGAGGGGGAGATGCCAGTTGATGGGAATTGCCAGGATGATGTTCCCAGGGACAAGTGGTGCTCCTGGGGCTGGTTCACACGCTGATCCTGGTGGTATTTGTGCACTTTTGAAATAGTGTTGAACAAAATCATTAAATATGGCAGAGATTATTGCAGTTTCTTCTGTCTATCTCAAACTTGTAATTAAGGTATTCTGAAGTGTCAGATGCCAAAACAGGATACCCCAGACCGCTTGTCTTCTGCAGACCCCCTCTGAGAGGTCAGATTTCTGTAAATGTGAGCATTTGGAATAATTCATGGAGTAAAGTTTCATTAAGGCAAACTATAACTTCAATCACAAACCCTTTGCACTCTGAATCCAGAACAGAAGTCCAGGATTATGAAAATCTGAAGATGCAGCTGAGCGCATGAGACACAGACTAAATCGATCCCTGAAAAAGCAGACATCATCTGGTTTTGCTTTTGACATACATGTAAGTACCAGGGGGACAGGAGGAACAGTGGGCTAGTCCATGGTGCCCATTCAAGACTCACTTTACAAGCCCAGGGGAGTTCAGGGCAAGAGAAGGAGTTGGAACCCAAATTAGGAACTCATTGGAAGGAACACACAGGACCCTTACAAATTTGTCCCAGGGAAGGCTCAGGGAAACAAGCAACTACCAAGCAGAAAAAAATCTGTGCTCTGACGTTGGAGGGAGATATATTCTTGAAGGGATGTGTGTATATATACACACACACACATATATATACGTATATATATATATATACACACACACACACACATATATATACATATACATTATATACATACATACATACATATATATTTATATGTGTGTGTGTATATATATTCTGCCACTGATGGACTCTGTCCTACTCAGCAAGAGGAGAACAACACTCTGTGTTCATGTGTGAACTTTATGAGTCTGTGTTGATCTGTGTGGCTGGCTGTCTTCACATGTGTGAATATACATGTATACTTGGGCACACGTCTCCTTGGAGCTCATGCTCAAGCTGCTTCTGGCAGGATCTCACCTGGGCTGCTGGATCCAGTAGTTTGTACCACCATTCTTCACCACTTACGAGCTGTGGGATGTATCCCATATTTCACTGAAATAATGCTTCATTCTCCAAATGTGCAATTCTTTAAAAAATGGTCTCAAATCGTCAGGTGTGCAAAATTTGCATCTGCACTGTTTCTCTTGCCTGATGTAAAAAGCCACATCATGGACATTTTATCTATCACTGACAGGAAATTGGACCTCATGTTCAAACACGAGCAGTCCTTTAGGAGAAAAGTAGCAGGTTTTCCTGGGGGTGTACTTCAGCCTCCACAGATCCTGTGCTCTTTTTCCAGAGCTGCTAACAGCTGAGAAACACTTCCCAATGAGAACTGGAGGAATGAGGGTCACCTGCCAGTGCAGGTCCAACTCCCCTGCACCTCTCAGGATATGGCATGAAATCAGAGAGAATCCTCCTGCCAAAGCACCTCCTGCCTTCAATGGCACAGCAATACCTGTTTTCCCTCAATGCAGGATTTAAAGCATTCAATCTTAAAATACTCATCTGTCCCACTGTTTCTCAGATCCTGGATTTCTGTCCCTTATATGGTGATTTTCAGAATTTTGTTACAAATGCAGTCCTTGGAAATTCCAGACGGATATCTGTATTAGAGGAATTAAATATATTTATGTGCATGTATAAACTGCATCCCTACTGTGAGGCAAGAAGGGGAAGATCCTAGCACTTGGCCAAATCCTAAGGAACACCCTCTAGAGAGTGAAGATTTCAGATCACACTTTCCAGGCCCTATGTAACATTAACTAATACACCTGCCTGTGACACATAGGTCACACATGCCTAGCAGCTGTCTGTTGCATAGAAATGTAAACAACTATAATATTAAACTTATTAATTTCTTTTAACTTTAACTTACTTAAGTAAGCTAAATTAATTGTTGAGTTAAAACAAAAATTCTGTGGATGATTGTGGTTATGTAAATGTAGCAGTACCCAAGCCAATTTTTTAACCTGTCTAGTCTGTGCAGGAAAGTAGGAGTAAGTAAGTATTTTTTTAAATTTCCATTGTTCCAATGAATTTTACTATGTTGGACATTCATGTCTTGCAAAAGAAGGGAGGCTGGGGCAGAAAAAGTATCTGACACATTCAAATTCACACTCCTCAGAGGACTGGTAAAAAGGGTCATCAATTCACCCAGTTAATTTTTGGTCTAACCAGGGAAACCTAACATCCCACTTGACAGCCAGCAGTTGCTTCTCACAGAAACCTCCCCCACTGCATAAAATGAATGGCTTATTTTCAGACCATCAAATCCATTTAACAGGGAGGTGAAATATGCAATTAGTATCATAGAAATCAGCTTCAGTTCATGATACATCTTAATTAGCTATGTAATTTTATTTATGTTCCATTTGTAAAATACGATCTTGTAATTACTGCCTGAATGTTGAGTGAAGTTGGTTTTGGGGTTTTTTTAGCCTTGAGTTATAAAGGAAAGAGAAATCTTTGGCAGATGGGGACGGAAGTTTCCTGAGGTTAAGTGAGGTTTCAGCACACACCTGCTCCACCACTACTTGAAGGGCTGGGGATTTTGTATTGGCTTTTGGGTCTCAAATCTAATAAACAAATAGAAAATCACGTAGTCCAAATAGCTGTTCTGGTGGGATCTGTTCACATAGTATAATTTCTGCTAGGAGCAATTCACTTTCATGTAAAAGGGAGCAAGGGACACCGGATTTTATTTGGCTGCACCAATCCTGCCTACTGAGGGTCAGGATTACTGTTTGCTGGAAATCTGTTTCCTGAGATGGGAAATCACTCTTGTTTGTCTACATTTCTTTGGGAAGAAGAATGTGTGGAAGACTGCTGGTGGGGAAAAACTTCTTTTTAGATGCATCTATGACTCTAACATTTTTCTACTTAATTCAGAATGATTATCCACTGCTAAACACATAGTAAATGAAGCAATCTTGTTGGGTGCCCCCAGGAGTGATCATGGCTTTTTTGGATTGGATTTGACAGCAGCAACATTTCAGCCTCAGCAGACTCAGACAACCTTAAAACAGGATTCTTAGATTCTCCCAGTTGACATATGTGACCATGCAGGATGCAGTAGAGTGTTGTTTTGCAAAGGGTGAGCAAAGGCAAATCCTGTGGAAAAAGCAAACCTCAGTGAAAACCCAGTATTTCACAGTAGAGGAGGAAGGGTCGTATCTCCAAGGTAGGTGGGTGTCAGCACCATGTGAGATGATGCAAAACCACTCTTTCACAAGTACCCAAGAGCACTGCTCAGCTCACTCCCCATAATCCTGCTACATGCTAACTTGGAAAGGAGCAAAGATTAATGGAATTATAAAATCATTTAGGTTGGAAAAGGTCCTTAAGATCAAGTCCAACCATTAGGTCAGCATTGCCAAAGCCACCACTAAACCATGTCTACGAGGGCCACATCTATATATATTTGAAATCCTTCCATTGATGGTGTATCTACCACTGCCCTGTAAAGTCTCTGCCAGGGCTGTACGACCCTTTCAATGAAGGCCATTCCTTCCTGACCTGTCACTTGGCACTTGGGACCAAAGTTCACCTCTACCTCCCTACAACTACTTTAATGTAGTTCTAGAAACTGCAGAGGATCAAGGGGATGCAAGTTTGAGGAAGCATTGGTGCTTGACAGGCTAAAAACTTCCCCACAGTTGTTTACAGTTCATAGAGAATTGATGCGTTGTAATTCAGAAGAAGGAAGTCATCCAAAGAAATCAACATGATACCTTGGGGCTTTACTCCCTGGCTTTGCAAGGTATATGTCATGTTCCTGCTTTTGTTCAAAGAGGCATTTCATTAGGGTGTAGACAATATTTTAATTTAGAAAAGCTGTCTTGCAAAATTAGTGAGCATGTAAAGCCTTCTAAAACTACTCATGGTTACTTAATAACTCATTATTAATTAAATGATAGATTGTAATTAATTACAATACAGACAACAATTCATAGTTCTCCTGTAAAGCAGAAGAGCCAGACTGGACAAGGGAACTACCTGCAAAAACAGGAACAATTCATGATGCTGCTGATCAGTGTCATCTGTTCTCCCCTTGGTCTGTGATTGAACCTCTGCTGAAGAGCCAGCGCCTCCTGGAAATGGAGCAGAAAAGTGCTGGAGATGGGAGCTTTGAGAGCCTCAGCTTTGACAGGTGGGTGGTGGGGAGGTAACTCCCATCCTGAGGTAGCAGCTGGATACACATGTGCAAAGCTGACATTGCATCAAGATGCATTTGCTGTTAGAAGGCATGCCTGGGGCTCATCAGAGCCCAGGAACTTGGTGATTCTTAATAGATGGTACTGGAGAACCATCCTCTGTTGAACCTTCTGCAGAAGAAGAGGCTGCTCTGTGAACAGTGGCACTGGCATCTTGGAAGGTCCAATTCACCTCATTCCAAAGTCACAGGCATTCCAGTGGAAGTGGTGTCCAAAAAAAATTGCCTACTGACCCATTTTGTCAATCCGTATTGTGATTGAAGTGGTGCTGCAGGAAATTGGAGATTGGTGAGTCCTACCTCCTCACCAAGACTTTTTCACCACAGCCTGAGTGGATGGTTTTCTAGTGGTGACACAGGTCAAAAGCCACATGACCTTAGATCATGTTCACTTATAGCTCCAGTATTCCTGCATTGGGTGATGTGGCTTCAGGGAATTTAGTCTTTTTGATGCATTCAGCAACAAACAGGTGAAAGTACCTGGGGTAGCCTGAGCTATCCAGGGAGCAGAGAAACACTAGCTGCACTGCTGGGGAAAAGCTCTCTAGATGGAGGGACAGGCAAGCTGGAGGACCTTAAATCAAGATATTTTCTTCTGCACTCTGAAGGCCAGAGCCCTGAGGGCAGCCTGGGCCTGACCCATCCTAGCAAGGCAGAAGTCTGCAGATGGCTGGGGACTCTGAACTCCAGGAATGTTCTGTCTTCTGCAGAACTCTGAATTTCCAAGCCCAGACAGAGAGAGAAGCACCCATTAATCACTCCAGTTGCCTGGTCCCCTACTTTGCCCCTTCACCATTTGTCTCCTGTCTTTCCCCCTGGAATAGTTCCCCCTCCCACTGACCCTCTGTCTCTTGCAGTATACACTGCATTAGAGGAAGATATGGTCTCCTGCTGCATTCCCAAAGATCTGCAGAGGAGAAATTCCTGAAGGGGCTTTGCAAAGCAAATCCAGGGGTGAAAGACTGAGATCTGTCCCAGGATCAAGCCAGGAACTTCCTCTTTGTCCTGGACATACTGGTGGAGGAACAGGACAGTGGCTGGTTGGCTAGTTGCTGCACTCCAGCTTGATGACGAAGGAAAATCAGCTGCCTGTGGGCTTGACACGGACCTGTGAGCTCTTTTCATTAAGGGAAGACACCAGCTGCTGAGGCCCCCAGGAGAGTCTCAGGGTTGCGGAGAAGAGAGGGATAAATGAATTGTGTCACTTTGCAGTGACTTGGAAAAGGATAACAACATATCACAAGCAGCACCTTGGAGATCTTACTGTGCAAATAGGGATAGAGTGGGAGACGAGCAAACCATGCTGATGCCAGTGATTACATCCAAAACCAGAGCTGCCAGCATGTTCCTTGCAAGAAGTTCACCACCATAATTGTAATTCCAGAGACAAACAGCACACCCACCTCTAGGTCCAGGGAATTGAGACAACTCCTATTTAGGAAGGTTTGACTGTTTTCTCACTACATATGCCAGTGTCTTAAAATGAATACAAATATACAAAATTATCTGAATAATTTACTGATTTTTAATGACTTATTGTGCTCCAGTGCAGACTGGAGTGATGAATAACCAGAATTCCTCCAGAGCAGATGTGAACCCCACTTAGCTCTATCAGGGAGCAGGAAGGAATTCCCAATACTACAGTGGTAATGTCTGCAGATGCCACAGGTTAGTGGCAGTGTCTGATCTGTAGATCACTCAAATCTGCAGAGTATGATGGTTTTAGTTGACAAACACATCTTCCACATGGTGAAATGCAAGGTCAAGCAGGTAAGTGCTTGTAGGAAGGAGGGAAGCTGTTGAGTCACCATCCCTGGAGGTGTTCAAAAGCCATGTAGATTTGATGCTTGGAGACATGGGTTAGGGGTGGTCTTGGCAGTACCTGGGGAACTCTGTCCTGAGCACCACAGCAACATAAAGTGTTGCAGAGTCAGGAAATACGTAGGCACCTGGACATGGCTTTTTGTAAGTCTTCTAGAATAACTCACAGCTTGAAAACCTTACTTCATTTGAGAAACTGAATGAAGACCATCCCCTTTGGATGTTTCAAGGGTCAGTTTGAAAACAACTTGGCCTATCTGGTCTGAAAAGCTTGAGCTTTGAGCACAAGGCTGTAATCTGGCAAAGAAGAGTTCCCGCACTAATCAGAGACACAGTGGGAAACAAGAATTTTGTTGGGCAAATACAAGTTATGTTGAACACATTTAGGTTGGGGAGATAGCTGAAGGCTGGATCATTTTCAGTAATATGAGTTTTTCACACCTGGCTCCTCTAGGTGTATCTTCAAAAGACAAATTTGGTGCTGGCCTTGGACTTGCTGAGAAAGGTTGATATGAAGTTCTCTCATTCTGGGCGATAGGGCAGGTGGTGACGTGTCTCTTTCTGGCCTCGCCACATCAGGTGCTATACATTTAACTTCAACAAGAGTGCAATACAACCTGTGAAGATTTGGGGGTGGAGGTCCTGCAGCATCACCTTTACTCCTGGGTTAGAAGTGGCAAAACCAATGTGGTAGTCAGAAGCCTTGGAATCAGAAGCTGGAAGGCTGAATATGTGTGTGATGTTGCTGTGCTGCAGCACCTTAGATGAATTCCACCATGCGGAACAGACCTGTCCTGACAAGGTTCAGGTTTGGAGTCCATAGGTGTATCTGGCTGGCAGAGACTGACCTCCAGCTGCTCCTACAGAGGAGGCTGTGTATGCACAGACCTTGGCCCCTGGACACCTGTATAATTGCTTTAAACCTCTTCTTTGGGTCAATAAATCCCTAACAACTATTTTCTAAAAAGGGAAGTACACAGGTGACAAACTGCTTACAGTAGAAATAATGTGAATATTAAGTTAATCAAAGCATTCACATTGAAAGGGATTAAAAGAGGGAAGGGGGAAAAAAAGCAAGCTCGTAACAAGCAATCCATGTCACTTTTTTTCCCTCCTGTGTACTCTTGCTCTGTCCCATTTGTCTAGCAGTAATCTACATTTCAAATTATTACATGGGAAGCTGAAGTGGTAGTGACAGGGATAAACGAAGCTTGTTAAACTAATAGCTGCACTAATGCCCAAATATGTGAACTTCCAGAGTCAGGCAGCATCCAAGGCTGCCGGAGCTGTCAGCCCCGCTCCCCCTGGGCTCGTCCGCCAGCCGCTGCCACATGATGAATGGCCCTGTCGAGTAAATTCATCCGGGGCCCAATTAAATAGGCAGAAATGAACTAGAGCCGTCAACCAGGGAGAGAGAAAAGGAGAGGGAGGGAGGGAGGAAGAAAGAGAGAAGATCTAAAAAAAAAAAAAACCAAGGAGTGGGAGGAGGGGAGGAATATTCCTCACAAAGTCAAGGAAGCTCTGGCGCAGTGAAGTCATTCTGTCAGAAAATGGCCATTTAATGCTTTGCCGAGCCCACGACAGATAAGTCATCTGAGGAAGCTTTAGTGGAGTCCCAGGGCATTTCATTTATTAATTATCAGCTTCGAGCGGGGATTGCAGCCGCCTCTGTCTCTTCCCCATCCCTTTTCTCCCCTGAACGCTGTCAGACCCATGCCTCCTCCCTGTCAGGTGGGAGGCGGCTGAGAGGCCACGGGCAACTTGGGCACACAGAGGTGGGGACAGAGGAGAGAATGCTCTGTGAGCTCTTCATGTATCCTTCTACTTCATCTTTGTCAAAAAATCTAGCTGTGGCACTTCACCCCTAGCTCCAGCCCTCTACTTTTCCTCTTGGTCCCGAAAACCCCCTACACCACTGCAAGGGCTGCTCAGACTCCACGAAACCGTGCCCCCTCCCATCCCTGTCCCCTTCCCTTTGGGCAAGCCAAGCCCTGAGGAGAGGTCTCCCCTGCTGCATGTGGGCAGGGGCATTGCCCATGGATAAAGCAGCCCTTGGAGGCCACGTTTCTCCCTCAGGAAACCAGAGACGTGTTGGGTGGCTTTGGATGAACATTTCACCTGCTGCACGCAGGACCTCCTGTCCCGCCTGTCCTTGCTTTATCCCACCAGCCCTGCTCCCACCCACATTTGCCACCTGAGTGCTGACCCCTGCCTGACGTGGTGCCTGCCTGTCAGCAGCAGAAGAAGGCACTGACGGGGCTGGTGAAGGCAGGCCAGGCAGAGCTGCTGACCTGGGTGAATCCTCAGCCAATTTTCCCCTGTAGACTGCAGCACAGTGGGTGACAGCCAGTGAGTGCTTCTGACGATCTTCCCAGAACCTTCTCCAAAGCCACAGTTTTTTTCCTGCTCTGCAGACAGACATGGCCAGCCACATCTCAAGGAAAACTTGGCACTGCTTTTGGTGAAGTAGCCCCTTCCTCCAGCCTCAGTTCTTGCTAAAACACCAGGCTGGTGAAAGCAAAGGCTGTTACTCAGCACTGCTGCTTCACATCACGAAGGACTTGCCCCATCTCTCTTTCTGGCTAACATAGATAACAGATTTTTATTGACAGGGTAGATTACATGGTAGATTTTACCAAAGCACCTAAATTAGTTTGGGAGCACTCTCACAGCCCAGGAAAGTGATGTTTACCTAGTGAGAAGCTGGAAAAAAAGTTGCAGTTCATGGTGAGACACCTGAAGGTTGCACAGCCTGGCAGGGTGAAGAGCAGCTGGCAGCCCAGTTGGGCTGTTCTCTAACCCATACCAGCTCCTGGTCCTGGTTCTGGATCCATTGAGGCTGCAGGGGTTGTGACACAGACAAAGTAACTATTCAACTGTGCAGAGATTAATATGTTGGTAAACCTGATTCTGGCTCTGCTTCATTCCGTGGTTCTCCATGTCTGGAGACAATCTGTATAGCACTGAGACTTTTGTTCACCTCTGCCAGGTCTCTCTAGCCCTAAAGATCCAAGTTTGGGGCATCATCTAGCTATAGATTGATAGAATCATAAAGTGACCTGGGTTGGAGTGAACCTTACAGATCATGTCATTCCAACCCTTGTCTAACCTCGTCTGGAACATTTCCAGGGATGTGGCATCAACAACTTCTCTGTGCCTCACCACCCTTATGGTCAAGGGCTTAATCTAATATCCAATCTAAAGCTACTCCCTCCCCTCCCCTCCCCTCCATTTCCTCTTGTCCTGTTCTCATTTCTCAGGAGCTGACCATGACCCCCACCTGGCTCCACCCTCCTGTCAGGGAGAGAGAAGGTTCCACCTGAACCTCCTTTTACCCAGGCTGGCCCTCTCCAGCTCCCTCAGACACTCCTAGTGCTCAAGACCCTTCCCCGGCCCCATCCCCTTTTCTGGACATGCCCCAGCCCCTCAGTCTTTTCCTGAATTGAGGGGCCCAGAACTGGGCACAGCACTCAAGATAAGGCCTTATCAATTCTCCAGAGCAGAAGGACAATGACCGCCCTGGGTCTCCTGGCCACACTATTTCTTATACAGGCCAGGTGCTGTTTGCCTTCTCGGCCACCAGAGCACACCTGGGCTGTCAATCAGTACCCCCCAGTCCTTTTCCAGATTTCCAGCCACTCTTGCTTAGCCTGAAGATGCCTGAGGCTGTTGTGACCCAAGGGCACAACCCGGCACTTCTTGCTGAACTTCATCCTGCAGCCCATCGAACCAGCCTATCCAGATCCCTCTACAGAGTCTCTGTGTCCTTAAGCTTGCAATACCCAAAGTTTCCTCTACAACAGTTGCCCCAGTGTGCACCTTCCAGTATTGTCCTGAATTAAGGGTCCCATTGACTTGGATATCCTGCACTACAGGCAGCTGTGAAACACCATTGGCACAGCTTGGCTGCCATGAGGTCCGCCAGAAGTGCTGATCTGCCATCCACACAGGAACCCTCTGCCTCACCTCTGTGCATGGCAGAAGACATATCCCATGGTGGTAATGTGTAAGTGACAGTGTAAAGC
Source organism: Catharus ustulatus (assembly GCF_009819885.2). Taxonomy (NCBI): domain Eukaryota; kingdom Metazoa; phylum Chordata; class Aves; order Passeriformes; family Turdidae; genus Catharus; species Catharus ustulatus. The sequence continues at coordinate 113,446 of NW_024879445.1, read as the reverse complement.
TTTGGCATAATGTCAGCATTTGCTTGCAGAACATTGGGCTCTCTGCTGGAGCACAACAGAATCACTCACTGTGGCACCCAGTGCCTGGAGGATAGCTAAAAGAATAATTAAAGAGAAGTTCTGTTTGCACTAAAAATGTCAGGTTATTTGGTTCTCTTTTTTTCACAGGGCAAAGATTTTTCTTATCAAAAATCTATTCACTAAAATGCTAATGATAGTCAGTGATTAGAAACTGCTGCTCAAGTTTTGAAAGTTCCCAGTGGGTTTCATAGACACGGCATGTAGCTTGTCAGTTTAGGAAATGCTTTCAACAAATCAAACTTCAGGGTATGATTTTTTTTTTAAAATATTTCATTTCCTTAATGCTTCACTGTGCTAAAGCCAGTAGGGACTTTTGAGTTAAGTGATGAAGACCACATTATTAGTTGCAAAGTCAGTTCTGATGGAAGTCTCTCATGGCAAGGTGTTTTCAGATAGGCATAGAGGAACTGCTAGCAAATGTATGTGAGGCTTATCTTAATTAAAAAGAATAATTGTTTTATTAAAGTGAATTATGAACTTCTTATTTATTAGTGTAGGAGAAGTTGTCTGCCAAGAAGCACAGACTATTAAGAAACAGAGGGCTCAGCTTCCTCCAACTTTAGCAGGATTCATGAAAACAAATTCGGTTGCAGGCAATACCATATTTATGGCAGCACCTGACATTCAGGATAGACATATTTAGGACTGTTTGTGAGCCTTTGAAGGCATCATTGTGATGCTTTGTGATACTTTGTAGGAATGACTTAATACTTTCCAATGAAAAATGGAACTCTGCAGCTTCTGTCGATGAAGCACATGGGTGCAAAGTGAATGAACACCTTTGTGTTTTATGTTAAGACCCCTTGACAACCAACTGAAGAAAGTCAGGTGAACTGAGTAAGTTCTCTGTATGCATTTGGTCTTCAGTGTGGTTGTCCCATGGCACAGAGTTCTGCCAAGGGCTGTTCTTCAGGTTAGTCACTTCATCCTTATAAATCCAGCCTTTGTGAGAAAACAAATATGACTGAGATGGTCCCCTTCGTTTCTTGCCAAGAGAGGCAGGAAGCACCATGCATATATTTATATCTTATTAGAGAATGGGAGTTCGTAGATGGAGGAGCTGCCACAGGAGATGAGTGGTGGTCATTGATGAAGAGCAGGACAAAATCTGGGTGCACCCATGAGTGCTCTTTTCTGTACAGGGCTTGCAGATTATGAGATCTAAACAGATCTCTAAGTGTGGAAATTAAATAATTTAACTATTTTAATGCCATCTCAGTTTCTCAATCCTGCTCAAGTTGCTTCACTGCATGAAGTAAGACGGAGGGTTTAAAATTGCAGGAAAAAACCAGCAAGTGGTTACTCTGCTGATTAGGGGAAACAAACCCATCATATTTTGTAAGAAATTAGTTATAGATATATTGTTTATTACATGTTCCAGATTTTTTTTTAAAGGTTGTTGTTGAAATAAGACAGCAGGAGCTATGTTTAAAAGGTTTCCTTTGCTGTTGCAAATAGTAATGAGAAGCAGCAGAGAAGTTATGTGGTAAGATAGTGTGTTTGGAGCTATATGTGTACATCAGTAGTACATACACTCTTCCACTGGTTAACCCACCCCATGGGCTGCAGTGGTCCAGTGCTCTCCAGGATTACCCCAGAAAACATGTCCTCACTGCAGAGTCCCAGCCTTCAGCCTGCTGGTGCCTGCAGGATGGACAAGTCCTCATTCACCCAGCAGCACTCTGCTTCTCCTGACTCCCATCTACCTGCATGCTCCTACAGGAGCTACATCCCTCAACCAGGGTAGAGAAGTCTTCTCCCAGTGTGAGGCTTTACTGTCACTCTGTGAACTCTTGTCTGATATCTGCATGGCAGAACAAACCACCATTTTTGGTGTCTTGCCTGACATAGGGGGGCAGGGAATAAGAGAAGACCCTTCCCATACAGGCACTTCAACTGGATGGTTGATAGGCCTTAAAGTAAAGGAAAATAAATAAAGCAATAGATTGAAAAACCTTCCCTGCAATTCTTACTATATGAGGGTACTTACGAGGTAAGATGCCCTCTGGTTTTTATAGTCCTCAAAGGAAATTTCAGAAATCGCAAGGAAGGATTGGAGTATGTCCACAGATGGAGATGAAGGGGAACGTTTGCCTCATTGACATTCCTGCAGAGCTGGGTCACAGTTTATATCTGCCACCACCACTCTGCAGCAGTACCCTCCTTCCTGTGGCACCACCCCTGGAGAAACAGGGAAAAATGTGGGATGGCACAGGAGTGGCAATGTGTTGAAGGTTAGGATTTTTTTATTTCTTCTTCTTCTTCTTTACCTCAGGGAATTTTCTATTATTTGTTACCTAACAGATGATAATGACGATACTTAAGAGAGATAAAAGACAACCAAGTAATGAACTATTATTCCTTTTCCCATATCTTTGCCTGACAGCCCCAACAATAATTTGTAGGAAAGGGGGTAATATTTTTCATTCCAAGGGAGGTTCCCTTGGAACCTTTCCTGGCAGACACCTGTCCTTTAAACCAGGACAAATGCTTGCAACAAAATCAAAGGTTGAAGAGAGGTACAGATTGGTTACAGACAGTAATGGTCAGCAAAGGGATTTTCCAACACTGGAACATATTTTCTCGGTTAGACAAAAACCATAGCTGTAAAATTGACTGGCTTTAGCCCAAACAAATTAAAGTTGTACCATGAAGGATCAAGTTAAAGATAATAATGATAGTATTTTTTAAAAATTGAAATGTTGATGACAAAAATTGTTTGCTTTTGCAGGAAGAACTGCATAATCCTTTGTCAGTTAGGCTTATATGAGTTTGTCACTTTGAAGTAGTACTCTTTTTCATTATTTGATACGAACTCAATAAAATCTATCCAGAAATTTTAAACCAAAACTAAACCAGAAAGGCTGAAACCAGGTAGAATTTCTTTCTCTGTACATAGGCTTTCATAGAGAGAGAACTACATTTGCAGATGATCCTTTCACTTCTGGACAATCCAGCTTAAAATAAAGCTGAAACCTGAAATTTCATGAGGATTTGGGAGATTTCATACTTTACTGGGAGTGACAGTCCATAGGGAAGGTCATGTAATGTTGGAACAGGGAAGGACACAGCATCGTGTGTATCAAACTTGGGTAGAATTTGAACATGACTTACTCTGCTTTTTACTTTTCAGCAGAAGGGTAACAGAGGCCATCCAAACCAGCAACAAAGCATTCATGCAGCCAGAACCACAAGAGCACCCTCCCTGACCAGAAGAAGGATGGTGAAAATTTGGTCTGACAGATAGAATGGTATCTTGTCTGAGGAGACAGATAACATGTTTTGGAGGCATCATATTGGTCCCACTGCAGGTTTGCTGACAAGAAAGGACTTAGAAGCCCTCAGACATCGAGGCTCAAGACATCTTTGGAGGTAGCTACTCCTTCCCATGCACATGAACTAGACGATGGGCAGAGATTTCACTCCTCACCAGGAGGCCAGCTGAGTTGAGCCCAGCCACTACAGGGAGGGGATTGATCAAGGTTTGTCATTTCAGCAGTTGCCAGCCCACTGCTGTGTACATACCCTGAACTATATTTTCTCTTGCAAGCACCTCAGCACAGATCTGTCTCCTGTGCTATCGAAACTGGCAAATTTAAGCAAATGCCAATAATTCCATTTCACCCCTAAATTTCTTTTGTCATCAACATTGAACATGGCTTACTAATGATTTCTTAGAGTTTCAGGTTGAATGGGCATCCATAGATTTTCCTTCTTTTTGGGTTAAACCTGGAGGTATCATCAGCTGTGTTTCTGTCAGCTCTTAACTGTTCAGTTCACTTTCCCATGGCCAAATGCTGCATACATCTGAGGATGTAGAAGGGATGCTGTGGTGAAGGAAAAGGGCTTTATAGAAAGACCATATTGTTGCATGCATTACGGTGTGACACTACAGCACTTCATCAGGTTAGGTTATATTGCACCTGTTTGACAAATACCTGGCCCTTTCAACTGGAGATAGAGTATCTTTGACTGAGTTCATTTGGGCTCATAATTTTTGACACTTGACTTTGCCTGTTGTCTGCTTATACTGTTTCCCGACCCCCCACCCCTGCAAAAACCAACTTCTGTACAACAGCAAGTCTGGGTTCATTTGCTTTATGTACAGGTCTCATAAGAGGCAGGGGAGTGAATTATATTCTCCCTCTTGGTCTCGTGCAGTTACTAAATTGCATTTTTAGCACCTGAAATTAACAGCTACCTAGAGGCAGTCTAGGGAGAGAGTAAAGTTAATGAGTTGACTGGATATGACAGCAGAGGATAGCAAAGAGCCATGTTTCTTCTACCTGTTTTTCCAAATTTTACTGGAGCAAGAAACCAGCAATTACTTGTCAATGCCAGGTTATCCATGAACTAACTAAACCAAACTGCCTGCCATGGATGTCACCACTTCCCTTCCCAGGCAAGTGGCATTACTTTGGGAAGCAAAAAGTCTGTCACTGGCCAGCCCTGGTGCGGGTGTTGGGTGGACAGGGAAGTTGTTTCTCTTCCAAGTGGAGCTGTGTCAACTGGATAGCAGGTGGACTTCCAGACCAACAGCGGTTTTCTCATCCCTATTCCTTCTCCATCACTGGTTGAACCAGGACAGCAGTACTAACCTGGGATTAAAAGTCACATAGCATAAGCACAAGTCTGCAGGTTGAACTGAGACTGATTTTACTTTCCCACCCAGTGTGTTTCCCAGCAGATCAGAGTTACTGGAGACACTGTCCTGGGCTTCCTGGAGTGATGCATAGAAGGGAGTTCAGCTCATTGAAAGCTACCATTTCTTAACTTCTTCTCTCTTTTTACTTTTTTCTCATTGTGCACAAGCTTCTGCCCGACTCAGCCCCATGATGCTGTCAGCTCTGTGTCCTTCTGAGGTTTGGCTCTCCCCACTGCATCAGGACAATGTTCTGATCAGGACAGTGGGTGTTGCAAACACAGGTACTGACTGCAGGTGTAAGATGCCCCCCAGAGAGGAGGGCTCTCTTCAGGGGCTGCAAGGGTGACAGTCTACTGCCTTTGGTCCCTGTGAGAGGCATATTTGCTGGTCCCTGCCTGGAGCCCTTATCAGGAACATTGAGTTAAACTTTGCCTGTCAGCATCACCACCTTGGTGCATGCCCCAGCCTTTAAACTGGCTGTAAGCACAGCACAGTGCAGTCAGACTCTAAGCTACTGGGTTTGTACCTCTGATTTGGTCAAATTGCTGTTCTTTTGTCCTCACCATTGGTGCTCCAGTGCCACAGCTTCTCTTACTTTGGGGACAGAGTCACAGCAAAGACAGGGAATCAGCTTGGTATCTTGCTGCAGGAGAGCAACTCTGTAGAGAGGAAATCTTGACACAACACAAGTAAACTTAAAGAAACAGTTTGTTTAGAAGTGGAAGAAATATTTACTCAAGCAGCCCCTTACCAGCTCACCTCTGGCCTGATAAGCACTGATGATAGGAGCAAGGTCCTCAGCAGGTGGAGTGTAGAAATCAGCTAACCAGGAAAAATCTACAATTTCTAGCATAAGAGAAACACCAGGGTTTCAAAATTTATTTTCCTGATTCAGAGTGAAATAAGTATTTCTAGAGTTACTCTTCTGAGAGATTTGATCCAGAAAGGTGGCATTTCATAACCCTGGTATTTCATGGGGGAACTGAAATATGAACTCAAATATGTGTATTTTGCATTTCTTTGTATCACTTCAAAATATGGCTAGCATGAAAAAGGAACTAAGGTGACTCCTCCTTACCCTGCCAACTTCCTGCCCTCACTTTGCCCCAAAAAACAAACCAAACCCCACACTGCTGATTTGGGTTGTTTCAAAATAAAAATTCCAAAACTTCAAATATCTTTTGGAAGTTTCTCTAGCAGAAATTTCTGATTTTCTCGAAATGGACATACATGCTAAAACCTCCCTCTTTGAATGAAATTGATGTTCAAAACACAATGTTCTGAGAAAGTTCATGACCCACTTCACTTGGCCAATATCCAGAGCAAGCAAACATAATTTTGGCACAATGACAAGTTCTCATTAAAGCTAGAAATTAATCTAGGTCTGTACTCCTGGATTAAGAACCATCAGTTGGTAGCACTGAGAAACAGAATCACATAATAATAGAATCCTTTAGGTTGGAAAAGACCACGAAGTCCAACTGTTACCCCAGCACTGCCAAGGCCACCTCTAACCCATGCTCTCAAGTGCCTGTAAGGATTATGAATAATAAGGGGGGTCTATAAATAAACAAATAAAACAACCCTAAAGTGTATTTGTGTGGAATTTTTGATCACTCACATCCACAAGAATGCTATAGAGAAGGGATTTTGTTAAAAATTATACTTGGGAAAAACTGGAAAACTTCTGTTTTGGGAGACTTCACATGCCTTGAGAGCCATGCAGAGCCTCAGGCACTGTCCTCCCACCCTGGACTCTTCCAAAAGAGATGCCTGAAGAAGCAAAAAATTGTCCCTACTTCCCCATATTTCTGGTTGGAAACATCTGCACTACTTTTCTTTGGGGTTTTGCTGGTTTTTGTGTGTGTTATTTCCTCTGCAGGAACAGTTGTGCTGCTGTGTGTGTTGGGTCTGGCTGAGATATAGCCCAGTCCCTTGTCAAGCTGCATGGTGATGACCACAGAGAGCTGTGTCAGTGATGCCAGTCAGTTTCCCTCTGCAGGACTCATGCCTCTGCTGTGTCCTGCCATCCCTGTGGGACCACCCAGGGGTGTTCTGATCATGGCATGTCCACTCTGGTCCCTCAATGAGGCATTAGCTTGCTTGAGGTACACCTTGGAACCTGCATTTCCATCCTCCATCCACCTCCATCTTGTTAAAAAAAAAAAAAAATGAATCCCTGAGAATACACTGGTTCCAATCTTCCAAACAGCTTTGGTCGAGCTCCTCCTGGTCTCCCTGTGTGAGGTGTGCACCTTTGACACATATGTTTGAACAAAATGGAAAGTGACAGTGTTGAGGCAGTGAAAGGGCTCAGCGACAAAGGACTCATGCAATTATCTTTTGTCGGAATTCATCTTGTCAGCCTTGCATGGTGTTAATATCTTTAGAAACTCTGAAGGTGAGAAACTGAGTGAAAAAAACAACCCTGCCACTTAGAGCAGACTGGTGGCATTTTTGGACGTAGGAGGAATGACAGTCAGGATTACCAGTGATACCAAGAAAAAGCAACAGGCTGGAACTTAATTTAGTGGTAACACGGTGGTGCTGGTTTCATGGTTGGTCTCAAAGACCCTAGAACTCTTGTCAAACCTTAACAATGTCATGATTGTATGAACCTGACTACTTGAGCTGTGGGGTTTGGTGCAGCCATGCTTCTCCAGGAAGCTTGCTTGTCAGCTGTCTTCTACAGATACCAAAGTATGTCAGCGACTGAAACTGTTCCTGGCTCAGGGAAAATGTTGCCTTAAATGGTTCAGCCATCATTAGTTACAAGGCAGGAAAAGTAAAATCTAAAAAACTACTGATAAAATGTGCAGAGATATTGTCAGAGAGGTGTATTGGCTAACATCTGGTCTGGACTCCTCACAGGCATCCACTAATTATAATTTTACAACTGAAATTAATCTGATTATGTGACTACCTCAATTACATAACTCAACCAGCTGGGCCATTGGGGACATGGCCAGGTATTGGCCAGTTAGCTGGGTGGCAACTAATTCAGCCAATCAGGACTAACCACAAGGACTTTTAAAACTATATAAAGACAACAGTACTTAATAAAAGTTGGCTGTTGTTGCAGGAACTTTAGTGTGTTCAGTCATGTGTCTGTCTCCAAAACTGTGACAGAGAGGTGTCCCATAATTCTGGAGGGAAATGCGACAACACGCCTTAGCTAGATTAAATTTTCACAGGCAGTTTTATTTGGTATTTCTTCTAAGAAGTAATGCTTTTGTACAAAACAATATTAAATTCCTGTCCATCTATTTTTAGTACATTAATTGCATGTTTCATACACTTCTTCTTTTAAGATTTCAAAATTATGTATTTCACCAGGGAGCAAAGTTTTTTTCTAATTATATCTCTGAAAATGTTAGTTAGCTAATACAACCAAAGAAAAAAGTATTATTTTTCATTTTGGTAATAAAATTTTCATTCTTTGAAGAAGCACCATTCCGTATTTAGCATTCCTTTGTTCCTTCTGTCCCGAGAATACCTTGCTGTGGCTCAGGTGAAGGCAGAGGTGGTGTCATGTCGAGAGCTAGCACCATCTCAGCTGGATGCTCAGTCTGGTCCCTGATGGTCAGCCAGGCTTAGCTGCAGCAGTGGCCTCTGTGAGAAGGGACGTGACAGGTTTTGACTGGACACAGTCTTTCCAGCCCACTAATAGAACTGAAGCAATTAGGGAACGGGCACAAATCATAACTGTACTTATTTGGCATCGGGAAGGGCTTTATTAGGAAATACACATATCTTCCTGGTGCTCAGGTTGGGCTGACAAAGCCTATGACATGTACATTAATGAGTTACTTGTACTTTGTAAAGATCCCTTGCTCTTGGATATTTAAAGTTAGGTTTTACTGACATTTTTCTGAATTTGTTTCAGAATTTCTCAATTAGATTTAAACCTTACTGTGAAAACCTTACAAAACCACCAAACACCTTCTCTTTCAAAACATTTGCAGAACCTGAGGCTCTTTGAGCAGAGTTACAGAAAAAAAAATCCATGTGATCTTCATTGCATTTTAACAGATCTTCTGTGGGCTCAGGGTCTCATCCCAAGTCTCCACGGTCCATGAGGACCAGCCTTGGATGCTGAGTGGCTGCAGCTTTTTGCTGACAACAGAAAACACCTGATTGTGCGGGGCATGGAGCTGCAAAGCAGCATTGACCTGAGATTTGAAGAAGAAACACATCAGATCAGTAAAGGAAACCTAAGAGATTAAAAAAGTAAGAAGACATCTGGAGAAAAGCTGGAGTGAGAAGAACTAGTAAAAAGGGATGAGACAGATTTGAAAGTCTGACCATGTATGTCATTCTCAAGTGATACTCTGATGTAAGGGATGGAATAGCTCTAGATGCAGAACAATGCTTTGATCTGAAAATTATGTCTATTCTTTTACTTGCCTCTTGCATCCAGGAAATTTCTTACAAGCCAACATCCCATCATTGTGTCTGCAGCTAATAATGAGAGGAGTACAGAAAGCTAGAACTTTTGATAGAAAATGAAGATTTTTTAGAAAGCATCCATGGCACTACCTTATTGAAATTAGAATTGAACAGTTCATTTTCCATCCCAAAAAGCTCCACAAAAATGCTTTCCCTTGCCTACAGTGTTTAATTCCAGAACTTTGTTCAAAGGAACAAGAAATATGTATCTGTCTCTACCAGCTGCTGCAAGATCTGACGTATCTGTAGCCCTCAGAGAGTTAGTGAGTTCATCAAGGCACCACCAAACTATCACTGCTTAAGCAAATTTTTAGAAACCAAAGGTTGGTATTGTAAAGGAGAGGAAAGATAGAAATTAATCTTATTTATCATAACCTCTCTCAGGATAGGTTTGCATTACACTTCAGGTTGACTTCAGAAACCTTTTATGTCTCTTGCTCCATTAGTTGGTACAGTTAGTGAAAACTGGGTTCATAACCAGACATACTTTTCTCATCATGAACAAGACATGGCTACACATTTGCTATAGTGATTTCTACAATATTCCCTTCTCTGTGTGAACAGCATCATCCACTTCTATCCCTGGCCTGGCTGCAACCCTGAGGTCAGGCAGTACTGGTAGTTACCCAGCTCAGCTATCCCTACCTGATGAGCTTCTTCCTGAGAGTTCCCCATCATCACATTCAAGTCCAAAACTTGGGTTGTCCATTAACATCCAGAAGCAGGGATTGATTGAGAAGGGCCCTCAGGCAGCAGGTCATAGAATCAGAGTCATAGAATCATAGAATGCAAGGGTATTCCAATAGACCTTAAAGATCATCTAGTCTGAACCCCCCCCTATAGGCAGGGTTATGTGCAACTGGATTGGGTTGCTCAATACTTTATGTAACCTCGCCTGGAATACTACCAGGCTTGGGGCATTCACAAGCCCCTAGGCAATCTGTTCATGTATTTCACCACCCTCCAAGTAAAAAAATTCTTGCTAATAGTTAACATAAATCGGATTACAGTAATTTCACAACCATAAGGCGGACCGGACTATAAGGCGCATGCCCCGGGAGCCAGCAAATTTCGCAACTTTGTAGATCATGTAAGGCGCACCGGACTATAAGGCACACTCTTTTTTTTGCAGCTAGGATCTGTGCCGCGTGCAACAAAGTAACGAAGTAGTAACGCCTCCCTGCCCATGCTGCTGCTGATGCCTGGGGCCACCTGGGCCACCCCCTGCCTCCCTGCCAGCGCTGCTCTCGCACCCCGCCTCCCTGCCAGTGCTGCTCCCGTTCCCTGCCTCCCTGCCAGCGCTGCTCCTGCCGCCTGCCTCCCTGCCAGTGCTGCTCCCGCCCCCCGCCTCCCTGCCAGTGCTGCTCCCGTTCCCTGCCTCCCTGCCAGCGCTGCTCCTGCCCTCTGCCTCCCTGCCAGCACTGCTCCCATCTCCCGCCTCTCTGCTAGCCCTGCTCCCGGTGCCTGGGGCCACCCCCCACCTCTCTCCTGGCACTGCTCCTGCCCCCCGCCTCTCTGCCCATGCTACTCCAGGTGCCTGGGGCCGCCTCCTGCCTCCCTGCCAGCACTGCTCCCACCCCCCGCTTCCCTGCCCGTGCTGCTCCTGCCCCACACCTCCCTGCCAGCACTGCTCCCACCCCCCGCTTCCCTGCCCGTGCTGCTCCTGCCCCACACCTCCCTGCCAGCACTGCTCCCACCCCCCCGCTTCCCTGCCCATGCTGCTCCTGCCCCACACCTCCCTGCCAGCGCTGCTCTCGACACCTGGGGCTACCCGCGGCCGCCCCCCTATCACTACCCAGCGCTCCCGCGGCGCTGCCGCCCCTTGAGGCTCTCACTTCCGGGTTGGCAAATTTCGTAACTTTGTACGTTATATAAGGCGCACCGGACTATAAGGTGCACTTCCGGCTTCAGGCCAAAACTTTAGTCAAAAGGGTGTGCCTTATAGTTATGAAATTACTGTAACCTCTTTCTATTTTCCCTCATTTCTTCCTGTCCAGTCACTTCAGCTCTTGATGGAGAACCCCTTTTCAGCTTCCCTGTAGATACTAGAAGTATCCTTTAGGTACTGGGGGGTTGCTATGGGATCTCCACACAACTTTCTCTTGTCCAGGCTGAACAGCCCCACCTTTCTCAGCTTGTCATCGTAGGGTACATGCACCAATCCTCTTGTGAACTTCATGGCCTCCTCTGGACTTGTTCTAACAATTCCATGTCCTTCTTATGCTGGATGCACCAGAACTGTATGCAGTGTTCCTGGTAGAGTCTCACAAGGCCAGAGGAGCAGAATCCCCTCCTTCAATTTGCTGGACTACCAGCTCCCCTGAACGGAGATTGATGGCTCCTATGCTGTTCCAGGCTGTGGCTGCTGGTGTCAGAGGTGGAGTAGAGAGAACAACTCTTGTGCACAACCTCCTGCCCCCCCACCATGGAGCCTGACTTCACCTTGGGAACAATGGCTTTGCCTGGATATCGTGGGTTTAAGTAGCTGAGGTGAAGCTTCTTCCAAATGTACATTGTCTTGGCATTTACTCACTGACATGAGTATTTTTCTTGAAAGTCATGTAAATTCCAGGGGTAAAGGCCAACATAGGCTTTTAAAGCCTTTTTACAGAGAAACATAAGGACTTTTCTTAATTTTTTGCATTTTAGGTTACAGTAATTTCACGACTATAAGGTGCACCCTTTTGACTAAAATTTTGGCCCGAACCAGAGGCGCACCTTATAATCTGGTGCGCCTTATAGTAGCGAAATTACTGTAATTGTTGTAACATTTAAACTAAATGGACTTTCCAGAACAGAGTGGACCTGCTCACTATATGTGGGAATGGCAACATCTGACCCTAAACTAGCAAAATAACTAAAGCAAGAGTGAAGAAGGCAAGTAAAGCCAAATAAATCAATACAGAATCACAGAATGACTAGGTTGGAAGAGACCTCCAAGATCATCAAGTCCAACCCATGCCCTAACACCTCAACTTGACCATGGCACCAAGTGCCACACTCAGTCATTTTTAAAATACATCCAGGGATGGTGACTCCACCACCTCCCCAGGTAAAACATTCCAATACTTCATGATTCTTTCTGTGAAAAACTTCTTCCTAATATCCAACCTATATCTCCTTTGGCCTCTCCTAAAAAAGAGTAATTGAAACTCATAGTGGCAATAATAATGTACCTCCATCCATATTTGATCTTCAGCCATTTCTAAATTAAGCAGATAATAAAAAAGAAACAGGGTCTACTACACATTCCAGTGCCCAACAAGACTCTGCTATTAGTAAGCTGAGGCCTATGGTTGATCAGTACTGACCCTCCATGGTAACTCTTGAGTGTTTTTACAAGGGAAAGGTCATTTCTCCTACTCTAGCTGCCCAGGGAAGAGGACTTCTCCTAGAAAAACGGACATTGTTTCTCTCTCTTTTTGGTGCAGGACTGTGGCCACAAGGATTGTTTTCTCCATCTTCTATCTTTTGACACTGTGGTCAGCAGGATGTAGACTCCAGGGATCAGATCTGTCAGTTGTGTCTCAGGAAGACTCCAGGATCACAGCATGGCTGAGGTTAATAGAGAACTCTGGATATCATCTTGTCCAGTCCCTTGTCTCACCACAGGCACCTACAGCAGATTTCTCCAGACCATGTCAAGTCCAGTTTTGAATATCTTGGAGGGCAGAGGCACCATGAGTTCTTTTGAGCAAACCTCTTCCAGTGCTTGACCACCCTCACAGCAGGAATGTTTTTTTCTCTAATGTTTAAACAAAAATTATTTTCACAGAATTACTAAGTCAGTTAGATTGGGAAAGATCATTGAGTCCAACGTATGAGTGATCAACACTTAGTCAACCAGACCAGACTATTGAGTGCCTTGTCCAGTCATTTCTTGAACACGTCCAAGGATAGTGACTTCACCACCTAGGCAGTCCATTCTGATGTTCAACAGCCATTTCTGTGAAGGGATTCTTCCTGACATCTATCCTGAACCTCTCCTGGCACAGCCTGAGGTGTTCTTGGATGTTTTAAAATCTTCTGCCAATATACTCTAATTAGCGCACTGCTTTGCTCTTCTGCATCAGGTGTTTATATACAGTGACAAGATCTCCCCTGAACCCCCCTTTCCCCAGGCTGGACAGCCCCAGTGCTCTCAGTTTCTGCATATATGACTATACTCCTGTGCCTCCAGCATTTTAGTGACCTCTTCCAATAAGTCCATGCTTTTTGTGCAGAGAAGCACAGAGTTGTACCCTGCAGTCCAGATGTGTCTCATCAGTGCCAAGCAAAGGGCAGGATCACATCCCACCGATGACATCTCTGAATGCAGACCAAAGACAATTGGGCCTCTCTGCCATGAGAATGCACTACTGGCTCATGTTCACCTTCTAACCACCAGGATGCTGAGTTCCTGATCTTCAAAGCTATTTCCCAGCCCATTATTCTGCAGCCTGTCCAGGTGATTGGGATTATTCCTCCCCAGAAGGTGAGCATCACACTTCTCACATTGTTGAACTCCATGAGCCAGTTCAGTCTTCCAGCCTGCCCGTTTTAACAGGCCGCACATTTACCTGCTCACACCTTTGTATTGCCTGAGAACTTTTTGAGGATGCACTCTGCCCCACGATCCAGGCTATTAACAGAAATGTTAAAGAATATTGACCATGGTATGGGTCCTTGAGGTGCACTATTAGTCACTGCCACCAGCAGGACTGTTTGTCACTCATAACATCACTCTGGACCCATTGTTTCATCAGCTCTCAATTAATTTATCTGCTCCCTCAGTTCCTCTAGGAGTATTTTATGGGAGGTAATGTCAAAAGCCTTATTTAAAGTCAAAGAAACAGACCTTTTTCTCTCCTTCTCCAATGAGCCTTTTCATTATAGAAGCTATCAGGCTGGACAGCCACGACTTTCCCTTTTTAAATCTAGAATGACTACTCACAGTCACCACTTTCTTCTCCATGCATTTGGAAATGGCCTCCTGGAATCCATCCTTCCAATAGATCAGACTCAGGCAGGTGGGTCTGTAGTTCCCAGGATCTTCCTTCTTCCCCTTCTTGATAAAGGAGTGACATCTCTTTTCTGGTAGTCCTGAGGTACCTCTTCCTATCACCACAACCTTTGAGAGTCAATCAAGAGAGGTTCTGCAATGACTCCAGCTCACTTACTTAGCTCTTACAGATGCATCCCATCAGGTTTTTTTTCTCCTGTCCAGGCTGTAAATTGAGTTTGACTTTTTGGAAATATAAACAAACAAACAAACAAACAAACAAAAATATATCTCTATATTTATATTTATATATTTACATTTATAATATGTTTATATTTATATATTTATATTTAAATATAAATAAATAAATAAATAAATAAATAAACCACAGCAAAACAGGAATACCTCATGCCAGTTCATTCCACGTGTTTCTTCAAGCTGCCAGAATCTACACTGGCAGAGGAACACATCAGCACCAGTGGGAAGTTTGTCACCACAAGTCCATGGGTCTGTCTGAATAGTGTAAAACCCCATCAATAACCCTGGACCAGGAGTGCTGTTTTGACTTTATGGCAGCAAAGATGAAGCAGTAATGACTGACTAGATTTCACATGGCTCAGCTATCAGCATCCTCAGTGGCAGTGCAGTCTAGACACATAAATGTTTGAAACAGAGGAAGCTTCACAGGGTAAATCAGCATAAATCAGCTGTAAAATCCAGATCTCAATCTATTGCAATTCCAGGAAATGACTAAAGATGTTTCAGTGAGTATTTAAGTAGAGGAGAGCAGTTTTTCACATTGTGATTGTAAAAAAAATGAATCACAGAAAATCAGAGAAAGCAGATGATAGAGTATGATGGATGTTAGGAGGTCACTGATAAAACTAGCTGAAAGCAACCCTGCAGCCTGGACAGACAGGGTCAACCACCAAACTTTGGGTTTGATGCTGTTTGTTTAGGCTTCCAGCTCTGGGCAGCTGACCACAGGCAACATCCCTTCTCTGCCTCAAAACCTTAATTCCAGTGTCTGTGATGGAGACAAGCACAGACTCTGTAGCCAGCACAGGGATGGGCAGGTAGCCGAGGGGCTGAGGCAGTGGTGGCACAGCCCAGCCGTCGAGCTGAGATAGAGTTGGAAGCCCAAGCTTTCAAAGCCACAGCAGGAAGTCTTGCCGCTACATGAGGGTAACAAACCGGTGTGAACGTGCACCGCCTCCAACATGGCCATGTGCACTGGCCGCATCCACAGCAAGCCCTCTGCTCTGTGTGCCGGTTCCGTCACATTAACTCATCCTGCGTAGCCATGGCAACACGTGTGAAAAACATGCTGTTGGCGGGTCCAGACCCAGCTCTGCTGAGCTCAGCCCTGGTGTGCATGTCAGTGGGGAGCAAAACCCTTAATGAGGCCCCTTAATTTTGTTCATCAGGAACACCTCTGCTCACAGACTGTCAGTTTGAAGGGTCTTGAAAAAAATCTTCAAAATCAAGGGGGAGGAAAAAAAAAGCCAAACAGACAAACCTCTTCAGCCATACAGGAAGATTTCAGGCAAGTACCAAAAGGCTTAGTTTTCTTTTAGGAGACACCAGTGCTGTGTGGCTGCCCAGCTGCACACTTTGCAGCTCCTAAGCATCCAACAGTTGTGTTTGTGACCAGTAGAATCACTCTGTCCTGGCAGGGACCCATAGCCACGGGTTCCAGCAGTACCCATGGTCTCCAGAGCCCAAATGTGACAGATTTTGCATTATGACAGACCAGTGACAAAAGAGGGACAGTGATCTGACAGGAGACATGACTTCAAATTAGAGAGGCAATGCTGGTGGCAGCAAGAGTATGGGAAGTGGGAAGGAAGGAGAAGAAAAACTCAAAATTCACCAAATGCGTATTTGTCTTACTGGAAGTATTTTTAATTTATAAGGTCCTGGAATGCATTTGTCACCCACTTGTGCAGCCATCACCATGCTGCCTCTCACTTTTTTTCCCCAGCTCTCCTATCCCACCTCACCTGGAATGCCATCAATTTCTTCCCATCAGCAGGAGTTACAGTACATAGATGTATTTGCGGGCAATCGGAGCTGAAAGAAGGTGACAATATAATTAAGGTTTTTAATTCTATGCCTGAACAGTTGTCCAGAACTCGTAATAATTAGCTGCAATGAAGGATACATAGCCATTATTTTCCTTTGTTTCATAAAACTATTCACTTTGGCCAATTACATTTGTCCTTTAATCTGAATCCTTGTTTGCTGATGCTCTGCCTTTCCATCTATTCCGTGGGGCTGCAGGAAGTGTGTCAGTAGTGCAGGAACATGTGAATGACGAACATGGGCACTCGGCAGCACTCCCGGTTGCACGCCACAGCTGGTGCCTTTTGCACCCGTACAAGGGAGGGAGCACATTGCCAGAGTAGTTGAGGAGCACAATAATGCATAAACAGGGAAGAAGAGAAGGCTTATGATGTCACAGTAACTAAGATAAATCAGGCACTTTTCCCAATGTGCTTGATTGGACCTGCATGTACCCTCGTTGTTGTTGATACTCAAGCTAGAGGAATGATTATGACAAAGTATCAAAAATACTTCCTCACAATCTTTCCTTGAAAAGATTATCAACTGTGGTAATTGCCTGGTAAGCCTCCTAGCTGTTTCTATAATTTTGTATTCTGTAATTGATACAACATGTGGTTGAGGCACTACAGGGTGAACAGAGCAGTCTCATCAACTCAGCAATGCCACCAGAAGGCTGTCCTTTGAGGCAAGAAATCAAAAACCCCTCCAACTACAACTTCTTCAGAAGGAAGAAGCAGGATATGACAATTGTTTTTCACTACTGGTAATGCAAATACAGCAAGGTCTGCCTCCTTCTCACTGGTTGGACCACTGAATCCCACTGGTGCCAGCAAAAACCTTTATGCCTATTTCTCACCTTGCAGAACTAGATTACAGGAGCTGTCACCACACATTGGCTGGACCTTCACTCCAGAAAACCAGCTCACAGGCCCACAGCCCAATCCTCTCAAATGCACAGGGGTATTGTCTAACACATTATACGTAGTCTTGGCTTTTGGTTACTGGGAGCTGCCCAGCAAGTTACCCTTTCTTCCTGGTCTAGTCCCAAACATTTGTTTTCCATCAAGATCTCCAGACAAGGGTCCCAAGGCTCTAGAGTTTTTGGTCTTTTGGGTCCATAAAAATCAAATTACTCACTCTTTTTACGGCTTTCAGAGTGACTTTTCTATTAGCCCAGGTTTAAAGAGCTGTAAGTTCACTGAGTCTAAGACACTCTTATGGAACCTGCATTGAGCTGGAATTTTATTCAGAGGAATTTAATTCAGAGAAATATTGTCAAAGAAAAGTGACCAAATCATGGTTACAAAGGAAGGAAGAAGAAGAGGAATTAGTGAATAATAAACCACCACATGCATTTGGAAAGTTTCATCAAACCAGCTGCAGTTCTGCAGAAAAGTGAATCACTCCATGTACTGCAACAATAGCTACAACAAGTACTGGAAGAATGTTATGCAACACTAACTTTGATGTATCACGTAACACCAGTAAGACCCTTCAGAGAAACTGTTTTGGCAAGTAATTTGCTCTCCCTGACCTGCCTGTAATCTGTGATAGCGCTCTCATAGTTTCAGTGCTGAGGGAACTGGAAAAGACAGAAAAAATTCTTTGGGGAAAAAAAGGGGGGGAAAAAAGAGGAAATTTGGTCCTACACAGGACAATCAAACACTGACAATTCACCTAATGGGTAAGGAGAAAAGTTTCTAGCCATTTGCTCCTTTGTTATGTCCTTTGTTATGTCCTTTGTCATGTCTGGGTATGGCATTCTCCCCTACCCTCCTTGCACCTATTCCTTTGCTTTAGGAAAAAATTTCTTCCAGGGTCATAGAGCTATGTTCCATGTGAATTCCTGTTTTGGTTATCTCCTTGTCCTAGGCATCATGCAAGGTTTTCCTGAAGCTCAGAATGCTTGCATGCTGTGTCTGCACAAGCTGGACAAAATCTGGCAAGCGAGGGGAGATGTGACACTCAAGAGATCAAACTTCACACAGTTATGCCAAAAGAGTTCATCCCCAAGATGATGATAAGAGAAACTTAGGTAGGAATAACAGCAGTATATTCTGTGAGAAACATTTGAATCTGCATAATTAACTGCTTGTTATCACTGTCATCATTCCCAATCCTAAGGTTAGTGACTTGTCCAGATGTGCCTTTGTGGCTTTGCTTTAAAACTGGGGTTAGCTTTGAAGAAATGGGGCAAAACCTGAGGAACTCCAGCTTCCCACAACAAAACAACCCTTAAGTACTCTACACATCAATGTGAACATGCCAAAAATATAATTATAGTCCCAAACATCCTTCTTCTCCTTCCCCACTAGCATTTTAAGGAAAGCAAGACCCTCTTGGGCAAGTGTGTGCTTTTGTTAAGAGGAGTTTTAGTGTTGATTTGGAGGCTCGGGTCAGTTGTTGTTACGGATTTCACTTCAAATCCATCCAGCTTCTTCTCTGAAACTGGAATGCCACCATTTGGGGAATGTTAGCCCTTGGACTTACTGTAATACTTTCCTTGGGTTGACAGTTTCTTTCCTATCATGCTTTTATAATGGCAACCCCACAAGCTGTCCATGCAGAGTCATGGGCCGGTGGAGGCAAGTATCCCGTTGATACCACCAGCACCTGTTCCAGGTGGTGGTTGGGAAAGGATGGGGACAGCAAATACTGTTGGTTGCAGATGCCAGGATGTTTAACATTACTTTGCAGCAGACTTCAGTATTGATGCTCATGGCCACACACAGTGAACAGATCCATTGCTGTGGTTGTAGTCTGTGGCCACCCAATCTCAGCATCTGTCAGAGCATTTCAGTCAGCATTCCATGGGATCAACATTTCATTGAGACAGTAAGCTCAAGACTTTGATTAATGACAAGGAGGACAACCCAGAAGCAAATGCAAAAGACTCTCTCACACACACACACACACACACACACACACACACACACACACACACACACACGCA
Organism: Catharus ustulatus; assembly: GCF_009819885.2. Taxonomy (NCBI): domain Eukaryota; kingdom Metazoa; phylum Chordata; class Aves; order Passeriformes; family Turdidae; genus Catharus; species Catharus ustulatus. The sequence continues at coordinate 94,270 of NW_024879445.1, read as the reverse complement.
CACACCACACCCACCCACACACTTCTTACGAGCCACTGAGACCAGTTGCACCATTTAGACCTATGGCATGCAAGTCACCTCACAGGTTGACCCTGTGGTCAATGAGCTGGAGAGACACTTTGGAAAAGGGCATGACAGGACAGGACAAGGGGGGATAGCTACATACTGGCAGAGGGCAGGACTAGATGGTATATTAGGAAGAAATTCTTCACAGTGAGGGTGGTGATAGCTTGGCACAGACTGTGCAGAGATGTGGCTGCCTCATCCCTGGATGTCTTCAGGACCAAATTGGACAAGGTTGGAGCAACCTGGTCTAGCAGGAAGTGTGGAACTGGACAGTCTTTTAATTCCCTAGGAGCAGGTAGCACAACATACAAAGAATGACACAGAAACAAGGTTTGTACTACTACATGAGTTAGCAGTGCCTTTCCTGTAGTTTGTACATTTACCAAGAAGTAGCAGAGATAGCATTCTGCATGCTTTCTTTTTGGAGGAATTCCATTAGTTTTGTTGCTGTCATTCTGCTCCCCTGTGGATGAGTCTGGGTCTTACTGGGCATCCCGCTGTACCAGCTGCTGTTTGCTGTTCCTTACAGGTCGTGAAGATACACTCACCCAAGTATGTGGAATCCGTAGTGTTCAGCAGATGCAGGTGTTTGCACACCATCTGACCAAAATCTTCATGCCAAACATCTACTTAAGCCTTTGCTTTTTCCCATTTCCTAGCCTTATTCTTGTAACTTGTGGCAGGAGCTTATGTACGTGTTCCTCTGCCCTTGAATCCATTAACTGCAGCAAAGTGATTAATTATTTTAGCCTCTTTATGGCATCACTGTTAACATACTGCACATTCATACTTCCAGTCCTATAAATGATAGTCTTTAAATAAGGAGGACATGTGTTATTGAACTATTTATATTCTGAGCTGTCTGGAGCAGAAAAAGATTCAAGCGATATAAGAAAGCAACCGAAGTTAATGATTCAGAGATAAAATACTATGTTTTAATCTACAAGGTGTGTGACAAATCCAAGAAATTTGAAGTTAAAAGGATACATGACTAAGGTGAGAGCCTCAGGACACATCTTCAGCTACTGTAAAATTAGTGCCATCTGGGAGGAAGTCTTGCTGTAGCTAAAACAGATGAAGGAAATGAGAGTCTCACTGTGCCTGCAGCATAAATCCTCATAGCTGTCTTGTGGGGGTACCCAGGGGTATCTGAGGCTGTTAACTGCCTCTGGCCCTTACAGTCCAGGAGGAAGTTTACCATGCAGGAATCCTACCTTCATTGCCACAGACCCAGGCATGCCCCACAAGGGCTTGACACCAGAGGGGAACACTAAGGGCCCCATGCCTGGGCCTCTGACTTGGCATAGGGCTATCTTGTCACTTCGAATTGTTCAGAGTTTTCTATCTTCACCTATTAATGCCATACTGTCAATCTTGATGGCAATGAGATTTTTATATCCAAAAGCATTCTTTTCTGTGTGAATGTCTACTTGCACATTTTCCTCTCACCTGCTGTTAGTAAACTCACATCATGGACCAGAACACACACCTTCAGGATCTCCTGGAAATCCCAGCACAGTCTCCTGACCCTCAACTGGGTCTGCAGCTCTCCACAAGATACCTAGGTAGATCAGCGTATGGGCATAGTGCAATACTTCTGCATGGAGATGCCAGGACTGGAGGTTGTATGTGAGATCCTCCCTGCCAGTATCCCATTCCTTCCATGCATCCTGAATTCGGGAGCCACTAATATCCAGGGCACCCTCTAGGTGCTCAGCTCCACCTGCAGTTAGGGTGGTCAGTTGAGGGAGAACACACAGTGGTACAACACAAAAATAAGGTGAACGTGGGTGTGGTAAAGGAGCTAACTTCCCAAGGTTTTTCAGCCTATCAGTTATTCAGCATATCAATTATTCAGTTTAATCCCCCTCAAAATCATGAGGCAAAATGAGGCAAAAATGTGAGAGACGACCAGAAACATTTGGTTTAGAAGCCTGTGCAGCTGTGACATGGTACACATGAGCTTTTCTCAGTTATTAGTTTCTAATGGAATTTAAAATATTGATTCCACTAAAATGGGTAGGGTAGGGTAGGGTAGGGTAGGGTAGGTAGGGTAGGGAAGGGTAGGACAAATGGAAGGAATCAACAACAACCATCCAGTGCACCTCCCTGTACTCTTCAGTGCTTTCTCCCCACCAATTACTTTAAAATCTCTATTACATCTGCACACAGAAGTTTGGCGTGAAATCATTAGAGTGATTCAGAAGTTGTCTTTTGCGCAGGTATTAAATAGAAACCACAAGTTGTTGCTGATGTTTTACTGTTGTAAGTAATGACTATAACATTGGCTTTGTCTCTTTGTCCTGTTCCTCTATAAAAGGGGGAGTTGGGAAAGATTACTTTTCATAGATTTCTCGGACAAAAATAAAGTACAAGTGCAGCAATATTATATCTGAGAACTATTTATTGATAAAAAAGGATAAGTGTTTCTACTAAAGGGAGATAGGAAAAGGAAACAAAGAGGGGAAAAGAGAGAGAAAGAAACAGAAGACAGGGTACAGCATTACCACAAAACTCCCATGTCTTTGTCAGCATCAGCTTAGCAGGCAGAGCGTGTGTGCTGTGAACTACAGTGTTTGCATAACTCCTGTGCTGGGCTGGGAGTGCTTTCCAAACACCAGCAGGCCACGTGTTCTTTCCACTGGCAGGGAAGGAACTTCTATCGTAGACATGGGTGCAGGCTCCCAGGGTCAGGGGCTGGTGGCTGTGGGCATGACCAAGTGCAGGCGGCGGCAGGCGGGTCCCTATGGGCTAGTGCTGCAGCACGTTGGTGCAGATGGGCAGATCAGGAAACAGCAGTGGTGGCAGCAGTGGCTGGCTGCAAGCAGGCTTGTACTGCAGATGGCAGCTGAGGGCAGCAGCTGCAAGCTTGGCTCAGCTAGGCTGGGGTGGGTGCAGGTTGGGTGTGGGCTGGGTGTAGGCTGGGTGTGGGCTGGGTGTAGGCTGGGTGTAGGTTGGGTGTAGGCTAGATGTGCGCTGGGTGAAGGCTGGGTGTGTGCTGAGTGTGGGTTGGGTGTAGGCTGGGTGTAGGCTGGGTGTAAACTGGATGTGTGCTGGGTGTGTGCTGGGTGTGGGTTGGGTGTAGGTTGGGTGTAGGCTGAGTGTGGGCTGGGTGTAGGCTGGGTGTAGGTTGGGTGTAGGCTGGGTGCAGGGTGGATGTAGGTTGGGTGTGGGCTGGGTGAAGGCTGGGTGTGGGCTGGGTGTAGACTGGGTGTAGGTTGGGTGTAGGCTGAGCGTGGGCTGGGTGTAGGCTGAGTGCATGCTGTGTGCAGGCTGGGTGTGGGCTAGAGGTGGCCATAGGCTGTGCCTGGGCAGCACAAAGGGGGCAGCTAGCTGCAGCAGTGTCTCAGGGAGGCTGTGGAACAAGAGGTGGTTGTGATGACAAGCTGGTTGATGCGGATGGTAAAGCAAGGAAACAGTATCATAGGAAGGAAAAAGCAAGGGGGGAAAGGGGGCCGAGAGGACCCTACAAGTGAGCCCTCACTCCTTCCTAGCAAACCCAAGCAAAACAGCTCCTGTTGTGTGGCAATCAGCTGCTTTTATATCCTACAGTTGCTCCCACTGCATGATTTCCAGATGCAGCTGCAGAGTGCCTGATAGACCTCATCTACCACTCTGGGACTTTGCTCATCCCTGCCTTCCCACCTTGCTACTGTGAGGCTCCTGCTGCAGCTCCTTTTGCTATTCAGAGGGGGCACAGGTTCCCCCTGTGAGTTTGTAAAGGAAGCTCCTTCTCCATCCCTTTCTGCCATTACAGCATGGAAACATACAGCCAAAACTCACACCACAGCGCCCACTGCAGCCACGGGGAATCATCGCACCCGCCCTGCCCGGCTGGGAGCCAGCAGCGCCCCTGCCGACTCTGCCCGGAACTGCAGCAAGGGGGAAGTGCCTGCAGTCCAGAAGGCTGTGACTGGGTTTCTGGTTTTGTTTGTTATTACTGCCACAGTTGTTGTTTGTTTCCCTTGCTATACATACTAATAAAGAACAGTTATTCCTTTTCTCATATCTTTGCCTGAAACCTTCTTAATTTCAAAGTTAAATAATTCAAGGGAAGGGGATCATATTTTCTATTTCAAGGGACGGTCCTGCTTTCCTTAGCAGACACCTATCTTTCAAAACAAGAGAAATAAATCTCAAGATTTGTTTTCAGCAGCTGAGCAGTTTGGATTAGATTTGCAAAGATGTTAAAATGCTGATATCTCTAAGGAGCCCTGCCAAGGCCCTTCTGGAAAACCACTTCATTATGGGGTTTCCTCTCTGCCTCAGATGGGGTGTTTAGTTTGTGCATGTAGACTCAGTCAGTGGAGGGGCAGAACACCTTGCAGAGGTAGCAAAATGCCTTAAGAGTTTGACTCAGACTAAATATCCCTGTGGGCACTGAGAGAGTGCTCACTCAGAAATCTTGAGAAGTGTACCGAAGGCTTAATCTTCTCTTTGACAGGTAACGCCAGTGTTAACTGCTAACCTGCAGTGTGTGCATATCCCACACTGGTGGAGACATATATTGTGTCAGCCCAGGTGCTAACTCTGTGGAAAACAACCCTGTCCTGCTTTCACAGGTATCTGAGGACATCCCATCCATGCACGTCCTTTGTATGTAGGCTCCATCCCATTCCTGATCACCACCAACCTCTATGGTGACAACAGGTGAATTCAGAAGTTGAAATTGAGTGAACTTGAAAATGTGTGGTTGCCACATGCAGCCTCCCACCCTGCTCTCCAACAGCAATACAATTGGCAGCAATGTCTCCCCACACTCCCCACTTTCTGCTCTGTTTGCATTCTTTGGGGGAATTCTGCATCCCATTTGGAGCCCAAGAACCTATCCCTGCTGAGTGGACTTCTTTGCCTGACTGAAAATATCCCAGGGACCCTAAATCCCACAGATCTGCATACTTCAGTTGCTCTATAAAGAAAAGGGAAGGGAAAAAATGGGAATATTCTCCTTTTCTCAGTGCCTGTTTTTCTAACAGATTATACCTTTGTGTATTACATACAAAAAAACTCTCTCTGTTATGTAAAAGTCTGTAGCTTTCATTTATGTCCTGTGCAGCTATAAAAACAGGGAGCCAGAGAGGATTCTTTTTAATAGATTGCTCAGATGAAAGCAAAATGCAAATGTAGTAGTATTATTTCTGAGAATTGCTTATTGATAAAAAAAGGAGTCAGTGTTCTTACTGAAGTGAGACAGGAAAGAGAGCAGAGAGAGAAAATAGAGACAGAGAAGCAGAAGACAGGAACTGTGTTACCACAAGAACTCCAGGCGCTCTGTCAGCATCAGCTCAGCAGATGGAGTGTGTGTGCTGCAAACCATGCTGGGTGAATGAGGCTTTTGTTAGTGGCTGTGCATAATTTTCAAGCAGTAGCAGGCTGTGTGTCTCTGCCATCAGCAAAAGAGCAGGCTGCCATGGCTATGGACACACTGCTGAAGCAGCTGCGGGTTCTCAGGGTCAGGACACAGTGGCTGTGGGCAGCAGTGGCTGCAACATGAGAAACGTGGTGGTGGTGGCAGTCATGGCTGGGTGTAGACAGTGCTTGCTCTGTCAGGGACACAGCAGAACACCAGGTTGCTGCAGTGGTGTGTTGCCTTGCAAAAACAGTGAAACAGGGCAGAAGAGGTGAGGATAGAGAAGCAGAATCGCAGAGAGAAAAAGGTGGGGGGAGGATGAGAGGCAAACTTCGAGCAAGCCACTGATCCCTCCAAGAAATCCAAAGCAAAATGGCCTTGGTACTGCTTTTATCTGCTAAAGATCCTCCCACAGTCCAATTTCCTGGGCACTTTTTCCTAGGCATCCAGGACTCTGATGGCCAGTGGGAAATAACTTACAGCCCGATCATGGAAGTTTTCTCTCTTTTTATAGTTTTTACAGACCTCATGTTTAACTCCAATTGGCTGTTAGTTTTCTTACTACTTCATTTATTGGTCAGAAGGTGATTTTGTGTGCATGTGCACAAGGTTCAAGTATTTACATTCTTCTTTTGTGTGTTCTCATGGGGCAAACCTTACTGTTTTATACAGGTGAACTAACTTTGCACGCAGTAATAGGTTGTTGTGTTAACGAACCTTTCATACCAAGATTATGTTCACATGGGATCTTGCAAAGTATTTAGCTGCACATAGAAGTTGACAGGCTGTGGATGATACAATTCCTCCAAAGCCATCTTCCCCTGGCCCATGGAACTTACTATAATAGATAAGGTCTCCTAGATACCAAGGCTGAGCCAAATTCCTTAAGAATTTGGTTACTCTCTAACACCTTGGAAGATAATTGGTTAGAAATTAATTTGTATAATTGGTCAGTTCACCTTTGGAACTTTTGACTTAGATTGGATGCTGTTCTTTGTATAAACTTTTTATTGGCTGTAATTTCAATTCCCCTTGAACCTATAAATATTACTGTCTCTCCTTTGTCTGTGGGGATCCTTACTTGACCACCCTTTGCATGAAATAAAGATTCTTGTGGAATACGTCAAGTAAAGCTTCCGGTCTTTCTCTGCTGGCTAATGTACAGTAATTTCATGATTACAAACCGCATTGACTGTAAGCTGCATCTCCGGTTGTCGGCAGCGTTCTTTATCCATACATAAGCCACACCTGATTATAAGCTGCTCTGCCGTTTGCAGCGAGGACCCGCGTGCAAAAAAGTTGTCAAATAGTAACAGAATCACGGATTGCGGGGTTTACTGGCTCGGCTTGGGCTGTGTGGGCGTGGGTTTGCTGACAGGGTTGGGTGGCCCAGCTTGGCGGGGCCGCTCGGGGCCGGCCACCGCTGCCGCCAGGTTTGCTTGCCCCGGCCTGGCGCTGCCCTGCAGTGGCAGGTGGGGACGGAGCCCACTGGCATCCATGGCGGTGGCAGCAGGCAGGGATGGAGCCTGCCGGCACCCACAGCGGCAGCGGTAGGAGGGGAAGGAGCCCCTCGGTTCCTGTGGCGGCAGGAGGGGAAGGAGCACCCCTCGCTCCCGCGGCAGCTGCGGCAGGTGGGGGCGGAGCCTGCCTGCTCCTGAGGTGGCGGTGGCAGGTGGGGGCGAGAGCCCCCGACTTCCCCCCCAGGCTGCAGGGATGGCAGCACGGAGCCCCCGCCTCCCTCCCTCTCCTGCGCTGCCAGCAGGGAGCCCGCCTGCACCCACCACGCAACACAGTAACCAATTTGTAACAATCACGTCATCCCGGGTTTTACTGGCAGGTGCTCGTCTGGGCACCCTGGCTGGCACTTCCAGGGCTGGAAATTTCAGATGTTTTTTCACATATTAGCTGCTCCTGAGTGTAAGCCATATTTCTGGGGTGGTAGCAAAATTCTAGTCAAAATGGTGCGGCTTATAATCGTGAAATTACTGTAAGCTTCTGAGAGAAAGCTGATCGATATTAGCACTCTCAGGTCCTGGTAAAACAACTACCAGAGACAAAAAGAAAATTTAAAACAGGTCAGCTATTAATTTAGCAGAGCAGGTCTGATTTTATGAGGCCTGTCTTTTATAATTTCTCTACCTGTCTATTACATCTTTTTTACCCTTGAATACCACCTAAAAATGAGGAACACAATCCTCAATTCCAGGTTGAGATTTAAGAAATTACTCGCACTCTATATGTATCACACACTATAACAAATCAAAAATTAGTTGTTGGAGTACACCTAATGAGGTCCTTCTACATGAACTGCAAGAGAGGCAGCACACAGGAAGATGCTGTTAATTAAGGCCCACCACAGTCCTCCCACACAGCACTAGGTCTTCAGCCATGGAAATCAGCAGCATGGATATCTGTTTCTTCCATAATAAATTAATGTGAGTCTCACATCTGACAGAAAACACTGCAGAATTTGGTCTAAATTTACCTATCATAAGCAAAGGCACTGTGTAGCTCAAAACAGAGGACAGAGCAAAGTGTGTCTTGCTGAGCATTTCTGATGGATTAAGGCGCTAATGCCTTTAATCTGCAAAATGACAGAAACCCACAAAAGCAAATCTTGAGTCATAGGTGAAGCATTTCTTGGGCAACTGTGATTAGTCTTCTGCCCCACTCATCATTCCACAAGTCTGGGAAAGATTTGGACAATCCAGAAATAAAAATTAAGAAACTGATGAGAGGGTATCTTAGACGAGCTGATTACCAATTAATGCAGAAGGTAAAAAGCACACCCGTGTCTTGAAAATTGTCTATAAAGTACAGGAAAGCTGTGTTGCCTAAATTGTCTTCAAACTTTGGCTCTTTAATTAGAACAGAGAAACACCGTTTGCAAGAGAAAAGTACTAACTAGTGTGTATGACTCTGAGGCTTTAACTATAAACACTCAGAGCAGTAAAGCCAGGTCTTCATGTGACTGCTCTGCATTTTGCATCAGGCCATCCTGCAGTGTGATCCCTCTGTCCCCATGAACTTGATAATGCTGGAAGTGCACCCTCTCATCCTCTATCCTGCCCTCAGAGGAGCTGTGAGAGGGCACTGTAGCTGACTGAAAGGTCGTCCTTGGGACAGCACAGCTCCATGCAAGCCAACATAATCAGAAAATTGATGTTGGGCTACAAAATCCCTTCTGGAGGTTAGGAACGGAGGTTGCAACTGCTTGTACCCTGCTCCAGCATGGGGTGGTGTGGAGCACTGCATATCAGTGCTGCCCATGCTGTTTGGGGCAGTTCAGCACACCTGTACCCCATGGCAGCAGTGTCTGTGAGTCCCGCCTGCAGAAACTGGCCAGGTGACCTGGAGAGCACAGTATCACTGCCACGCTGGGTGCAGCAGCATCTCTTTCAGGAAATCAAAGTCAAATCAGACAAATTTCCATACAAATGCAAGCTGCATTTCTGTACTGGTGTTGGCTGGGATAGAGTAACATTTCTTCCCAGCAGCTGGCACAGGGCTGTGTTTTGGATTCAGTATGAGAACACTGTTTTAATAATACACTGATATTTGGTAGGTGCTCAGTAGTGCTTACCCTGAATCAAGGACTTTTCGATGTCCCATGCTCTGCCAGTGAGAAGGTGCTCAAGGAGCTGTGAGAGAGCATGGCCAGGGCAGCTGACAAACAGGACAAACTGGCCAAAGGGACATTCTAAACTACAGAGCATCTACCTTGTGTCTATAAACAGGGGGAAGTTGTCCAAGAGTCAATGATTACTGCTTTGGGGACAGGTTGGGCATTAGAGAGTGTGAGGTCAACAATTTTATTGGGCATCACTTGTTTCTCTTGGGCTTTAATTCTCTCTTGTTTGCTCTCCTTTTTGTTACTATTATTATAATTTCTATAAGTATTATTATTAAATTTTTGTTCTTGTTGTTGTTGTTTTGATTACCAAATTGTTATTAACTCACAAAGTTCACTGTCTCTTTTTCCCCATCCTCCCCACTGGGAATGTCCCCATCCTCCCCACTGGGAATGTGATGGGGGGTGTGAGCAAGCAGCTGTGGGGTACTTACTTGGTGGCTGGGGAGGATTAAAGCATGACAATATCCTGTGCAGTTCCCCACACACCACCTGTGCCACCCTAAAATTTCAACAAAATTCATGAAATGTAATGTACACAAATGTGAGAGAAGTAAGATCTTGGAGAGTCTGTCAAAGACTGAATGTTTGCCTACCCAAGTTTTCTCTGTGAGGGATAGGCACAAATAGACAGACAAACAAGGAGTATCAACAGGAGCAGCAGAAGTGGCATCTTTTGACTCACGTTACAGGTCCATTCTCTCTGAATCTGGGGATTACAAGAATAGTACCCCAGGTTTCTACAGTAAATTACAGAATTTTTAGGTATCTGTAGCAGTTTTCAGAGTTAAATTTTCAGTTGAGTTCAGCAGAACTTCTTAGAAAGCCTATACATTGGATTTTGCTTCTTGTAGTGCTGGTGATTTTGCTGTTGCTATTTCATTTAGTCAGAAGTACTGTTAATCTGATAAATGTTACTTTTTCCCAGATTTATATTGCCATATTAGCCAACTTCATTACTTTAATGTGCACTTGAACAGCTACCCAATTCTAGTACAGGATACTCTTGAATATAACACAGGGGATCAGAACAAGAACAAACCTCAATAAGTTCCTTTCTCTTTTTGCAGAGACTGTGACAAGCTTCTTTACAGCCATCAGAAAGAAATGCCAGGCAAACTGTGTTCTTATCATAAGCCCCTGTGTCGCATCACAAACCTCTGAAAAAGCCTGGTGATGTTGCTTTCCAGAGGAGATCAAACAGAAAAAATATTTTTGTTGTAAATGCAAATATTAGTGCAGTCACGTTAAAACTTTTTTCCTTGAGTAAAAGGTGGTTCTAGGCACTAGAAGAAAAAATACCACTGCATGCTCCTGGCAGGTTCCACGGGAGAAGAGAGAGTCATTAATCCTGTTTAAATTTGCTAGAACCATAAGCACATACAGGCATAAAATATAATCACTTGTGTTTTTCTTTAAATGTCCAGGAACCAAAGTGTTGGAAATGATCATTCAGAAAGCACTGAGCAACCACTTTTGGCATTTATAGGACTTCTGATCTTTTCAGAAAATTAACAAAGTCTGATATTCCATTTGTAATTGACAGAAACAGTGTAATGTGATGCAGGTTTTACATTTATTTTAACAAAAAATTAGGTTTCATTCTAAGGAAAACACTGTATTTTTTCCAAGCTATGTAATATTTTCTAGAGAAATGTTATAATCTTGTGTAATTATTTTCTTAATTTTGTTCAATTTAAAGTTGCTGTTCATTCTACAGCTCTTAGACTGGCAAGGGGTCACCTCTTTTTATTCAAAGCCCATACCCTGTCTTCCTTGCTGCTCAGAATGGGTCTCCATTTGCTGCCCTGGCACTTCCCACCCTGCTCTTTCCACCCTGCACACCATGCAGTGAGCGGTTTTGAAGCGCACAGCAAGATGCCATGGTTGGCACTGGAGAGGCATGGGGAGATTCTCTACCCCAAGACAGCCTGGTACTGGGTGTCCCAGTGCCTGCAGGAGGTTTTTCACCTCACTGCTCACATGTACCTGCTGTGCTGCAGTCTTCCCCACCAGTAAAACCTCCCACAGTCCTCAGTCTGGGCCATCCAGAGCAGCTGTACTGCAGTCATGCTAGCCACACAACACTCATGCTATTTTAAACATCTTTGTGTGCCCCCCACCAGGCTGTTTCAAGGTGAAAAGGCAAGAAAAATCACCAAAATGTTTAATTGTGCTTCTACAAGGGCTTAGAAGGGAACCTGAGCATTCTCTAACCTGTCCACCCCGGCAGTGTCTTTCACACTGGAGGAAGGTTCCAAGCGTATTTTTAACTGTGCTTTCTCCTCCACAGCATGGGAATGCCCAAGGTCCCTGGCCCCTAGCTGGGGTGGCTGCCAGTGTGAGGGGCCACAGCACAGTGCTCCCCAGAGGTGCTGCAGCCAGAAACCACAGACCAGTCCCCTCCGACAGGTAACTGATTGGATTAGGAGTCTTGTCTGACAGCTTGTCTGCTCAGCCGCACGGGCTCATCAACCTCTCTGTCCTGCCTGCTAATAAACTCAGCTCGTGGGACCATTCTGCTTGATGATCTCTCCTTGGGGAGTTTTTAAGGCTTTGCTCTGTGAAAACTACTTGGAGTCCATTAAAATTGCAGCTCTGCTGTTGTCATGTTGTCCCGGAGAGTCATGGGAGGTGCCTGTCACCCAGGTGGAGGTGACTATTACATATTCAAGCGAAAAACAATCCTTGCTTTGGGAGAGGAAGCATCCCCCCCAGCAAGTGTAATGGATGGTGCTTATCTGACACTTTAGGGATGAGCCTGAGGAAAGGAGACAGTGTATCCCGGTACCCTCTCTCGCTTGCTGAAAACACCTATGCTGCCACTGTTGAAGCGATTAAGCAAATGGGCAGCTGTTGTCCCTGGGCTCTAGGCCATCATCCCTTCGCTGCTGCTCCTGCTCCTCACCTGCGGGTGCTGCCAGCTGGCCCTCCAGGAGCAGAACTCTGCAATGGGCACCTGTTGGGGAAACTGCCTACTCCACAACTTTGGAATTTAGCCATGGCAGAGTTCTCTGCTTTCAGGATAGGATTCTGCTTCAATACTTGTACATATACCCGCAATCATCTCATAAAGGACGCTGTCTGAATAAATCAGAAGACAGCAATTGTGGGATCTATAGTATCTATAGAGTCACAGTTTAAATTATTTTCTTGGATTCACCTTTGGAGAGCTAAGCGGAGGCAGCCTAAGAAGACCTCAGTGCAGAAAAACAAATTTAAATCTTCCAGGCTGTAAAACTGCTGTGGCTTTTGCCTCCTCTGCCACCACAATGAAAGGACCATAAACTCCAATATTCTTTGTTGTTTAAGATAAAAAAGCTAATGAATGCAGAGTCTCAGGCTTAGTTGATGCAAAATATTACAGTGAGATTTCAGGTCTTGTTTTCATTGGGCAGCCAGCAGGGGCAAATTCTGAATCCATGTTAGGCTTGAGAGAACCTTACAGCATCCTGGTATCAAAAAGGCATCAGAAACAATTGGCCTATTCAAATATCCAGAACATTAATGATGCGCTTGAAAAAGCAGAAGGAATTAAATGTGTGTCTGATTAGCCAGATTAAATTATATAACTAATTTGAAATTATCAACAGGCAGTCTTGGCAGCTACAGAGATCTGTTCTTCCCTTTTCAAAAGCCCATTTCTTTCCCAACAGAGCCACCCCAATAAAAGTTTCCCTTAACGTGTAATCATTTCTGGAGAGTTGAGTTCACATCTAGAATCTGTCCCTGAGTGTGCTCTCACCCACAGACCTTGCAGTTTGTAGTGCCATCTTGGAGTGATTTCATAATGATAAGGTATCCCAAAAATCATCTGATGCCTGAAAACTGTTAATTCTCACTGTGTCTTTAAGACCAGGCAATTGGTAATTTTGTGGGAGGGGAGTTGGCTTTCGTGCAGCCTTTTTAAAAAGCTGCCCACCCAGGCTCTGGCTCCCTCACGGCTCATGACAGGGTGTTCTGAGGTTCCAGGGTCGCTGGGGTTCACTTGGTGCACAGCCAAAGGTTTCTTTTTGCCTTTTTTAAACATTTTTAATATATTTTTTATTTAATTTTTTCATGGTTTTGTTTTGGTTTTGGTTGTGCATTTGGATTTTTGTTTTGTTTTTTTGTTTAGGTTTTGTTATTTTTTTTTTTTTGGTCCATGGCTTGAAAGAAACTGCGGTGGTGATTTTTGGGGGCTGCTTGAGGGAGAATTCTGCAGCTGCCTGTTCAGGAGCTGGCATCACCACTAACTGCATTGATCTGGGAGGAGGACACCAGGAGTGACCCCAGCATAGCTGCTCTGCTTTGACTACTGCTGCCAGGAGAAAGACAGGGGGAACAGAGAACAATAAATATACAGCATGTATACAAGGGGAGGGGAGGAGAGGGAGTTAGTGTGGGTTGCTGCGGGTTGCTGCAGTTGTTCTCCTGGGATGCTGATGGGAAAAAGTCTTGCAGTGAACAGGCACATTGGGGAAATTACTTCAAGGGAACAAAATTCAGGACCAACACAGGGGCTGCCAGCCCCCACAGCCTCTCTCTGCCCTGGTTCCCAAGCCACCTCTGTTCTCCATCTCTCTCCTGGTCCAACTTCAGGTGAGAGACAGTAACAGTGACCCTCTCTCATCCTAACATATGAAGTGGGGATCCCGAGCACTTGAGGCTCGTGCTAAGACTCTCAGAGCCTGGCTACCTTGTGGAGTCCCTGCCTGGTTGTCTGGCATGGACCCTCTGTGCCGGGCAGCTGTTGGCCTCTGGGGAGCTCACCTACTGCCTGCTGGCCTGGCACTTTTATCATGCACAGTAAGAGGAGACATAATCAATTCCCCAGTTGGCACTTTGCACTGAATACACACTTTTTCAGTCTGATAGCAGGACTAAATTAGTTATTTAGCAATGAGACCCTAATTTAAAGTGAGCAACTGCTCTGACAAGGATCATTGTTCAAGGCTGTCCCTGCTTTGCTTTCAGATGAGAGGCCCACCAATCCATGGAAGGGGATAAATAGACAATTAGAAAATAGATATATTTTGTTAGTTCTACAAAGCTCCCTGGTGCTGTCAGGCTCACAATAAAGGGGGCTCTGGTAAATTGGTGGGCAATGAAAGCCAGCTGTACAGTCATCACTCCTACAGACACAAAGCCATATGTGGCCATTTACAGAACATCCCTGAAAATAGATGGAGCCAATAAGACTGGGGGAACTAAAAATACTTAACAAAGTTGGCTGCTCTTCATTTAACAAGAATAAAATATCTAATGGCGTGTAATAGAAGCCATCAATCACTCCTGAATAAAGAACATGTTTAATACTCTACTTTTAACTATCAATGCAAGTTTTTATTTATCTGTAGTAAGTCAGTAATTAGTATCTGCTGTGTGAAGCACGGTGATGTTGCGCAAGGGCTCACAAAAGGCATGGGCCCCACAGCTGCAAAGATATCCAGATTCAAACATGGCAGGGGTGAGAGACACAGACAGGATACAGAAAGAAGACCAAAGGTGAGAAACTGCCTCTTCAAAAATAATGAGATATTTGCAAGCACTTTCTAGCAATTATTCCATTTAGGCTTGCAAGCGAGATGACATTTCTTCTTTTTACTTATTTACTTTTACTCTTTCTAGGCAAGGACACATGAATAGGTTAGGGAAGGTCTTTCAGCTACCTGCTTACCACTGATGAATATTTTTAGTGCTTTTCCTGGAGATAAGGATTAGAAAGTTGAAAACTTCTGACAAGTCCTCAGTTCTGCAAAGTGGGACTGTGGGGTGGAACTCAGCATTGAACCCAAGCAACTCATGGAAGTCAGGAATGAGATGGAGCCAAACCACACCAGACATTTGCCTTCAAGGTGCCCGCAGCGTATGCATGCCACTGCTGAGTCATCATGGCTATTCTAAGAAACTACTTCTTCATGTAAGCAATCAGCCAACCAAATGCCAAGTTTCATCAAAATAAACTCAAAGGTTTTTGACTTGTGTTACCACTGTGATAAAATAGGACAAAACTGCTACAGTGCTTGGAAAGTGATATTTAACAAACATGGAGTCATGGCCCCCTCATGAGATAAAACATGCATCAGCAAGTCAGATGATACTGGCTGTGCATGTGAGTGCTCAGACTCTACCTTGCGATGCTGGGGTCTTTGTCTGCACCCAGACATGGCATATGCTGCAAGGTAACTATCTACTTTCTTGCCTATTTTTAGGTACTTCCACAGGACAAAAATTGTAATTTATTTTGCAGAATAGCAAATGTCACATCCTATGAGCACGTTGTTGTACAAAATGTGATACAGTAACTGGAGAAAAGTGACCTTCCATAATGGAAGTGTCCTACAGAACTAATAGAAAATGATAACCAATAGCTTTTACCAGATAATTATATCCCTCTTCTAGTACAGTTTTAAAAGCCAAGGACATCTCTACACATAACACTGTGCACTTCAGGCTTGTTAGGTATGAGCCTTTTTTTTCCTCTTTCTCTTCCATTAGAGCCAAATTAATTTAATCTCTGTCTAAAAAAATTCACATTGATATTGTCAGGGATTCAGACACGAGGCTTAACCTTTTGACTGTGATTGACTGGCTCCTCCTTTCTGCATGTACCACAAGCTCAGAAGATTGCAGTCTTCCAAATCTAGCTTAATTGATCTTAAATCTATTATGTTTTATTTTTATGGGGATTGCTGACTAGGTAACAAATACTGAATTCTTTATAAATGTTTGCAGCCACACGTAAGTGCAGATTTGGTATGTCCTCTACCAGTGTAGGGTGCCATTCTGAGCTGAAACCTCTTTTGCAAGGGCTTTTTGGTCTGCTTTTGAAAGATTTCAGCAGCTGCATGTGGTAATAGTCGTAAGTGAAGTGCACACCTCCTGATGCATAGCTATCTGTATCAGAGCAGAATAATCATTTAGTTTCTGGGAACCTACAGAATACTTCTAGGAGAAAAGCCCCATGGCTTCAGACACATCCACTGTGAAGCATCTCCACTAGGATGATGCTCAGTCACCTTCACAGTGAAGAAGGGTTTGCTGATATTCAGACGGAATCTCCTGTGCTTATGTAAGTGCCCATGGTCTCTGCTCCCATCACTAGGCACCACTGAAGACGGCCTGGCTTTCTCATCATCATTCCTTCCATCACGTACTTATACACATGGATAAGATTCTTCTGAGCCTGCTCTTCTCCAAGCTGAACTCTCTCAGCCTGTCCTCATAGGAGGGATGCTTCAATCCCTTCATAACCTTTGTGGCTGTGGGAGATCCAGCACTGGACACATGTGTCTCACCAGCACTGAGTATAAAGGAAGGCTCACTTCCCTCAGCCTTCTGTAAACACTCATGCCCAGGATGCCATTGCCTTCTTTGCTGATTCATGGTCAACTTTGTGGTCACCAGAAAGCCTAATCCTATTTGTGCCATCTGCTTTC
Organism: Catharus ustulatus; assembly: GCF_009819885.2. Lineage (NCBI taxonomy): Eukaryota > Metazoa > Chordata > Aves > Passeriformes > Turdidae > Catharus > Catharus ustulatus. Next base: position 77,802 of record NW_024879445.1, on the reverse strand, counting down.
CAGCTAGGTTTCACGGTCACCCTCTCCATGGGCAGCACTTGGCTTTTCACTTTTTTGAACTTCACAAGGTTCTTGTCTGGCTTGCTGGCATCTAGCCAGAGAAAAAAATACTCCCAAGAGAAGGATATAATAACTGGAGTTGCATTTGTAGTAGTCAGCTAGAGATGGGCTTACCTGAGGTGTGACACACACTGAACATGTGTGGACAGTGTGCATTCAACAGTTCAGCACAGCCCCTTGCTGGGCTCATTGTAATAGATAGTCTATACATATGTGTCCTGTCCTTGGTGCCAAATGATAGCTGTAAGGAGAAGGAGCATTTTTCAATCCTAAGACACCCTGAAGGGTTCCAGATCTTTGTCTTTCCCAACAATGAACATGTCCAGAGAGGTGGGCTATCCCAAACAGACCTTATCTTATCTCCCTACAATAGATTGGAGCTCAAATCCTCTCTGCCCAGCATACACCTCCTAGAACCAAAAGAACATTGCAAACCATTTGCATGGGCACAAACAGCAACAACATCTCTTACTTCTTGAAGGCAGTGTAAGCCAGCTGGTCAGGAGCAGACAGACCACGCAAAGATGTTTGGTTTTCCCTGTTAAATGTTCTAAATCTTAGGAAAATGCAAATCCCTCATTACTTCAAAAGCAACAGCAGCTTCTCTGAGTCCTTTCAGCAGAGGGCTCAATGCTGAGATTGGAAGAATTGCATCAGAAGTGATATTCAGAGCTCTAGTTGCAGAAAATAGAACACAGTGCTTGCAATCCATGGCAGCAGGTTTGGCCCATTGCTGTTAAATGGAGTTTTACTAATTATTTACAAGATGTATTGTTAAAGATCCTTTCTATGATTAAATTAACATAAAATGTTTTAATGTATCAGAATCACCAAAGAGGATGTATTTGCAAGGGATGGGTTGTTTTTTAGTTTACATTTGATAGGACAAATAAAAAGTAATTGCTTTACAGGATAAGCTTGTGCTCATTTGTATGATTATGACTTTTTGATTAACCTTTTTTTTTCCCATTTCTGTTCTGTACATAGTAAGCAGGATCGTCTCCTCTTGTAACTTTATCATTTTAATAAACCTTGCTATGCCAGCAGCAATACAGAAGCCATTGTGACCTGCCTATGACCACCTGAGCCCTATTTAATTGATTTAATGAATTTACCTTATACAATCTTTGACAACAAGTTTAATCAAATCTGTTTGATAGACTAAAAACTCAGTGGCCATTCTTGTTACATCTTGGTGGAAGAGGTGAATGTGTGAGCATGTGTGTGTTGTAAAAGTTCTTGGGTTTGTCTTTTTAAGAAGAAATTAGCTTTCTCTCTATGACCTTTGCTCTGTGAAACCATACGCATGAAGAATAGAATAATTTCTCTCAAGAAAAGGAAAACAGTAAGACCAGCCATACAAATCTGTTCAGACTGTCTGATTGTGATAGGATCATCCCAGGATGGAACATCCATGGAGGAGTATAGTAAGATAGCTGTTAATGTACTAAGGTTTTAATTAAATATTCTCACACTTAATAACGATTTACAGTTCATGAGTGTCAGCTGTCAGCATCTCATTTTTAGCAAGATTTCCAACTCAGAAACATGAAAGAGGGGCAGAACTACCACACCAGTCTGAGTATGTACTGGAGTTGGAAAGAAAAAATCACAGGAAAAGAGATTTGAAAAGAAGAGTAAGCAACTTGAAAACCAACCAAGTGAGACACCATCCCCAGCAAGTTGTGATATGTTGGTCCCTGTCACAGCAGCATCTCCAAGATGGGGAACTGCTGCATACTACACCCTCATCAAAGCCATCTCCAGAGTCAGCACAGGTCTCAAGGCTCACTGCTGCAAAGAGGGCTTCCATTAAATGTTATGGTTTTATTCCTTTTATTTTAAAAATCACCCCCTGTAGTTACATTGAAACTCTCTCCTCCTGCTACTGCACAAGCTTCTGAGTGTGTCTGTGTAGTGGTGCTATGGCTGAGGGGGGCTCTCAGCTATGCATGAGAAGTGGGACACAGTTAATTTGAGGATGTTTATGATTAAATTTATTGCAAATACAGTATCAAAGTACTGCTGATATCTACATAAAATTATCTAAAAATATCTAAATAACAACTCATAACAAGACTAACTCATCTATTGCAATGGATCACAGTATCATTAAGTCAAGGTCTCTCCTGTTGAGTCACAAGCCTTGGCAAGACCCCCTCTTTGTCTGACCTTTCCAGAAAAGTCTAGGTCTACTTGGCCCCCGATCTGGTCACACTCTGTGTCTAAAGTATTGTAATATAAACAGGTTCAGCTAGAAACATACAGGTTTACAGTTTTCTTTCAGAATTCACACATTACAGTTATTCTGTTGGTTTTTGCTATACAATTTTCTTTCTGTAGGTATGTACTGAACAGGATTTTATCTAAGCAGCTGAGATCTTGATGCTAAAACTCTCTACTATCCCACAAGTTAAACAAAATAAAAACCTGTTACTATGCAATTACAGTAATTTGATGATTATAAGCCACACCATTTTGACTAAAATTTTGGTCCCAACCCAGAAGTGTGACTTACACTCAGGAGCGGCCAAACGAGAAATTTCCAAACCTGGAAGTGGGAGCCGCAGGCCGAGCTGAGCTCGCAAATTGAGCACCTGCCAGTAAAACCCGCGATCGCACAATTGTTACAAATTGGTTACTTTGTTGTGCGGCAGGGGGAGCAGGCTCCAGCCAGCCCGCAGGGCAGCGCCAGGCCAGGGTAAGCCCAGCAGCGGTGGTGCAGGCAGTGAGCCCAGTAGCTGGCCCTGCCAAGCAGCGGCAGCACGGGGCAGCGCCAGCCACCCCTGCCGAGCCAGTAAGCCCCGTGATCATGCAATTCTGTTACTAATTCATTACTTTGTTGCACGTGGATCCTCGCTGCAAACGAAAGTGCGGCTTATAATCTGGTGCAGTTTATATATGGACAAAGAATGAAACGTTGCCGACACCCCGGAAGTGCGGCTTATATTAGTGAAATTACTGTAATTAAAAATTGATGAGTTCTTAGCTTCTGAGCTTTTAATTAAAAGAAAACCTGTATTACCCTGAACATTCACATGAGGAGGCTGTAAAGTTTGCTGCACAGTCATATAGAGAGAGTTTAGAATATTTGAGTGCAAATCTCCATGTTTCAAAATGAAGATGCTGCTGTCAACAGAAAGAAGTTGCTTTACTGTTTCCCATTTGGGAGTTCTGCTTTATCCTGGCTAAATTTCCCTTTGCCAGCACTCAAGGTCAACACATTTTCAAAGCTGGTTTGTGAGGCTGTAACCCTGAAAATAAACACTGGAGCAAGGATAAATATTTTCCTCTGCTTTCTCCTTTCCCAGATAGCTGTGGGTTTTCAAGACAACTGGATCTGATGGGGAATTTCAAATTGCAAATGAAAATTTCGCCTTTACAATTGCTAGCACCATTTTAGAAGGTAAATCTGAATCATTTATCTTCTTGGAAAAAAATTTATTGCTTCCTTTTCTTTTTTTTAACTTTACTTAATCATGTCAGTGACTGTGCTTCTTCCTATACTGCTTCTCATGAAACCCCTTAAAACTTTCCTGAGCCCCACGAGTGTACTGTGTAGTGCTGATGGGGACCTTCTCTGAATTCAAACATGGGGAATCCTTTCGCTGGCCAGATCTTTGCAGAGACATCCAGCTCCTGCACCCCAGGGGAAGGCCTGGTAGAGGTCAAGAGAAGTTCCAGCCCTGGAGGTCCCAAACCTGCTACTACACCTCAGCTTGACAGTTCCAATGGCATTCATAAAATCATAGAATCTCTGAACAGTTTGAGGTGAAGGGATAGTAAAGGTAATTTTGTCCAAATCCCCTGAAATGAATCTCCTTTCCTACACGTATGAGCAAGCTCCCTCCTGATGCGGGATAGAACAGTGTTCACACATGGTTTTATAAGCATGGTGGCAGATATCACAAAACAAAGCTTTTGAAGATGTCTTTGCTTATTGCAGCAGGGTTAGACTATTAAAGGTTGGCCATTAAAGGTCCCTTCCAACTCAAATGTATTTTTAAGTCTATGAATATTGCTTGGCATCAGCAGTGTGATACAGAAATTGTCTTCTGTAGGATCTCTTGGGGTATTTAGTTTTCTTTACAGAGTTTGTAGACTCATAGTTCTTCCTTGCGATTGTGATGTATTCTGAAGGTTCAACATCTTGCTGTTGAAGCCAGCAGCTTGTCCAAGACAGATTTTTCTCTTTTTACCAGCAGATAAAAGGGAGAATTTTGTCCTAGAAAGGATGGCGATAAACTCACTTTTTTTGTACTGTCTTCAGGAAAAGTAGCTATCACTTTGGAAGATTCAAGCCTAGATGAACAGAGTGGACAGGAAGGGGAGACTGAGAAAACTAAAATCTGTGAGAAACAGACAATGACCTGGAGAGATTTTGGGATGTAATGGGCACTTGGGGAAGGCAGACCAAGAGCATCCTTCACAGGCAGGTTTTGAATGAGAGATAAAGGACTGGAGAGCTGTCATGAACTGAGAAGGTATAGGAGTTCTGGAAGAAAGAAGGAGTTTGTGGAACAGGCAGCGAGGAGGACAAAGATAGTGATACAGATAAGAAGGGCCACAAAGCTGCGATGAAGCTATGTGGAGGGAAAAATTGCTACTGGAAAAGAGTAGTACTGAGAGTAGAGAAAGGCCACAGTCTGCATCTCCAGGTCTGTGACCAATGATGATAGCAAAGAACTAACACCAAGAATTAATACTAAGGATTTTACAGCTATATGTCTTAGATGGACTTTGGAAGATGAGGTAAGACTTCAAGACAGCTTTACATGAAGGTCTTGGACTAGGACAGTTGCCAGTTCCCAGGAGGTAAGAACTGCCCCTGGTTCTGTCCTGCCCAAAACAAATCAGAATGTTGTTGGTGAAACATACAGACTACTTGATTTCTCTTTGAGAAGTAAAAGGTTGTTTTCTTGTGATGATGACTCAAGGCAGTACGAAGGCTAAAGAAGAACTGCTCATTATGATTATTGTTTCTCTGCTGAAGAAACACAATGAAATCTGCCCATTACTCCCCTTTCCTTCCTCAAATAGAAGTTCCTTAATTTATTGTCATCTCAAGATACAAACACAGTTTATTTCCCCAACACTTGATTAGGCATATAATTTCCACCTTTTGTATTTAACATTTAATTTTAATAATGAAGTTGTTAACCACAAAAAAAGTTAAATTAATATAGTACATTTAAAAAATTAGTATTTCAGAATGAGCATTTAAAAAGAAAATTTATGCATAGAAACAATGGAGAATTACAATTAAGAGCTCTAGGGATTGAAGAGTGATTTGTCCAGCCATTACACAGTCATTTCAATTTAAATTAAAATTGCAACTATTTTCTAGTCATCTAAAAATATGTGGTGTCACATTAAGAGTTTTAATGGAGGTTTCTCTAGGGAATGTAGCAAAGCTAGTTAGTAGTACATAAATAACTAAATAGGGGAAATGAAATAAATTCTTTGCCAAAACCCTAATATGATGAAACAAAAAAATGACAGTAACTGAGTTTATTTTCTCTAGTGGAGCATAGCCTTCATATTAAACCAAAGAAATAGTTCACAGGGTGTCCAAGTCTACAGTTGACTGATAAAAATAAATTTAAGTCTGCCAGATATATTTTTCTAACCTGTCAAGTGCCTATGTGAATGATGCTGCATACTTTTTTAACAAACTACAACAGTGCTATTGAAATGTAGTCATCCCTCCTTCCCACCATAGAATATGCAAAATAGGTCTCTATGGTCTATCCAACACCCTGATGTAGGGAAAGTTGGCTTACTCTCTAGGTTTCCAGATTTCATCTTAGTGATTGAGCTTTAAGTTTTAACCAGTACAAAACATGTTTTCACAAACAGAGGTTTTTACTGAGTTGCTTTATTCAAGTCTACTTAAACACTAAGATCTGACTGATCAAAATGCACCCATTCAACAAGCCAAAGACAACCTTCAGGTGAGCCTGGAGGGCTTTTACAGTTCAGAAGATGCTTGGGATCTGGGAGATCCAGCTGCTGTGCTGGGTGTGCTAGGCAATTTTCATAAAGCACAGGACAATGTGTTTTGCCTGCTTTATTCACCCACTCTGTACCTGGCTTCCAGAGAAATACTAAGAAGTTGGAGTTCACCCATTCTGACTGCCTATGCTGCAGGTAGGAGCTGCAGGTCAGCCGTGGGGGAAATACTGTCCCTTGACCTGATGCTCTGAGCAGTGCAGCTACCTTCACTCCTAAAGGGAAGAATCTCCCTCCTGCTCCTGTGCTCAGAAATGTAAAGCAACATATTCTGTCTGTAACTGCCTCCTCACCTGTCAGCTAGAGACTTGTCAGTGGGGTGTTTCTTCTTGCACCATCATTAGTAGATCAGTGTGCCATGCAGTTTCATCCAATGCCTGTCCCTGTAGAAAGGTGGGATGTGGGGTGGGTGGCAACTGTCAGATGGGAATGTAAAGAGGTGCTCTGAGGTCATGGGAAACATCTCCCAAACGTTCAGCAGACTTTAAGGACAGGAAGGTTTAAAGCAAAACTTTTTGAAGCCTGTTTGCTATTATAGGTCTCAAATACTTGGAACTTGAAGCTTTAGGGACCAGCATTTACTATCAAATATATTACAATAAAACAGCTAAAATGTTATTATCTACCTCTCCCAACAAAAATGGGCTGCACTTAGGTATTTGAAGAGCTTTCCATATGGCATTCCCAGTTGTTTTATCAACTTGCAGTTTTCATAAATTAAAGATGTCAGTATTGTAATTCCCTTAGTTAGTATATTGACTTTAGTGAAAGAAAGGTAAGCAATCAGACTAACAGCCTCAACCCTGACCAAGCCTGGATAGTCAAGTCTGTGTGGTTTTATTTTGCATTACATCTACACCAAAAGTCGCTCTATGGGCTCAATAATTAGCATGACTTCAATATGCAAGCGTGTTTGGATTCTCCCTTCTTAAAATGTACAGTAAATTCACGAATACAAGCTGCAAGGAGTATAAGCCACATATCCGGTGTGTTGGCAACATTGATGTCTTTGTCAATAAATAAGCCGCACCCGGAATATTAGCCGCACTTTAGTTCGCCGCGAACTTTCACAAAGTCGTCATTTAGTAACACAATCGCGGGATCGCCGGGGCTTACTGGCTTACTGCCGACCTCAGAAACATTGTTTCCAAGTGAAAAAAGACACACCCTTTATTTACAAGCCGAAAAAGACAGGAACAATAGTGTGGTCATTTTGCGAGCATTCCCAATGGATCCACGTTGCCTTTAAACAGCCGCTCAGCCAGGCAGCTGAGCTCCGAGCAGAGTCACATCTCCATGCTGGCACAGGAGCGGCCGCTGTAGCCCTCGCAGCCCTGCGGGGCGAGCGGCCGCTCTAGCCCTCTCCCTGTGAGCCGAGTGGCTGTTCTACCCCTCTCCCTCCAGGCTGAGCGGCTCCCCCAGCCCTCTCCCTGCGAGCCAATCGCCCGCTTCATCCCTCTCCCTGCGGGGTGAGAGGCTCCCCCAGCCCTCTCCCTGCGAGCCCAGCCAGCCCCGCAGCTGCACAAGACTGAAAACACTTTAAAAAGTACAGAGAAATATCACACACTTTTATCGAACTGCCGAGGTAACTCGCCGAGGTTACTCACCCCGATAACAACCCCCGCCCCTCAGTAACGCCGCCATCCACAGGCAGGCAATAAGCTGTTCTCTGATTGGTTCATCGTCGGAACAACGGGAAACCATGGATTTCAAACTGTTTCGGCTCGGGACTGGACTGGTATGATACTAGGTAAGGGCAGATATCACATTTTTGTTCATAAATTAGCCGCACCCAAATATTAGCCGCACTTCCGGGTTTCCACCAAAATTTTTGTCTAATTACTGCGGCTTGTATTCGTGAAATTACTGTAATTCTGTTTTTGTCTACTCAGATTACGCAGATGCTTCCATTTTAGAGCAAACCAGCTGCAATTTCTCATTTGAATTCCTCTGACCCTTGCACCTGAACCATCTACCCATCTACTCTTCTGCAAAGCCATCCAGCTAGACAAGTTCTGAAGGGACAAAGAAAAACAACAAGAGTGATAATCTCTATGAAATAGATCTTTCTTGTTAAAATTTTAAAGCACAGTCTTTAAAAAGGATCTGCACAATCAAGCTTTGAATGGAAAAATAATTTAAACATGTGAACTGGTGAGTTGTAGGGGTAAAGCAGGAAGGGTTCCCTGTTGTCTGTTCCTCAAAATAAAATCAACATGCCACACAGTTTGTTAAGATATCAAAATTACTCCAGCCCTTCTTTGCGAACTCGTTTTCTCACTAATCTGTAACAAAAAGTCAAAAGGTTCTTCATACTGCAATAGATAGTAAACGTGATTGCCAAAAGGGCAGAGGTTACTCCATGAATTACTGAGATAAAGGAGTTAAAAAGATGAAAGATCATCTGTTGAAAAGGGTAGAATTTCTGGTAGGTTCTTTAGTAATTGGTCTGGGATTACTCTTGTTGAGTATATTTATTAGTGGCCTAGACACAAACTGTAGAAGGCACTAGAGAAATTTGCATAGTAAGTAAGAGACCACAGAATTACAGAATCATTAAGGTTGGAAAAGACCTCTAAGAAGAAGTAAATAAAAGGGTTAATGCAGCAACACTGTGTTCACCATTAACTCATGTCCCCCAGTGACATATCCACACACCTTTGGAACACTTCCAGGGATGGTGACCACAACTGTCCTGGGCAGCTTTTGTCAGGGTTTGACAACCCCTTCAGTGAAGAAATTTTCTCTAATATCCATGCAGAAGTTCCCTGTTGCCGCTTGAGGCCATTTCCTCTGATCCGGCAGTTAGTTCGCTGAGAGAAAAGCCCAACCCCCACCTTGCTATAACCTTTTGTCTGGGAGTCATAGAAAATGAGGTCTCCACCAAACCTCTTTTTCTCCAGGCTGAACCCCTCTAGCTCCCTCAACTACTCCTCATCAGATTTCTGCTCCAGACTTCTCCACAGCTTCATCGCCCCTTTCTGGACAAAATGCCGCAGATCTATAGAATATTATAAGTTGAAAGGGACCCACCTAGGATGATCAAAGTCCAACTCCTGGCCCTGAACAGGACAGTCCCAAGAATCACACCATGTGCCTGAGAGTGGTGTCTAAACACTTCTTGAATTCTGACAGGCTTGGTGCCGTGACCACTTTCCTGGGGAGCCTGTAAATTGAATAATCTGCAAACTTAGTTTGAATTCCTTTCATACAAGTTGTTTATGAAGATGTTGAAGAGAATTGGGCCAAGGATGGAACCCTGCAGAACCACACTAGTGGCCTGTCGCCAGCTTGATGTTGCACCATTCACTTTGTGCCTGACCCACTAGTCAGCTACTTACCCCATGTATGGTGTGTTTATGCAGCTGTGGGTTGAATTGTATAGAAAGACCCTGTGAGAGACAGAATGTTACGATCTGATTATCAGAAAGAGATGTCTCTACTTGAATTAAGGTGCAAGCAACACCAGTCAATAGTATGGATTTTATCTAACAGCAAATGTGAGGTAAAGAGATAAAAGAAAAAAATAGTAGAGACCAGAGGGCAGAGAAAGAGAGTGGGCTTCTTAGTGGTAGGGGTTCTGAGGTCGCTTACAACTTCTCACCATTTATGCATTTTAGCAACGAAGAAATTAATGCTCATTGACTACACAATAAGTTCTCTTACTCTATTGCATAAATTATTCTTTTTCTTCTAGTGCTAATTAGTCCCATGCTCAGTCTTTCTCTTTTTCTATTTCAGTGGGTTTCTTGTCTTTAATCAGTAGGCTATGGTATCCCCCTGGAAGACTTGTCAGAGCTGATTTTCACCATAGCTGCTGACTGCACTTTCCTTGTGGATACAGCCTCCCAAAGACTTGTTTACCTTTCCTTAGGCATGAGATAAATGGACAATAGTATCACCTTTGTCTTATCTCCAGTTCCCATTAGGTGGCTTTACTCACAGTCCAAATTCCAGGAATCCAGGAGGCATATCTGGAGTAGATTAGAAAGGGGGAAGGGCAATGGTGGGGAAGGGAACTGGGGGAGTGAGTTTTGGTGATCACAGATGAGTAGTTGCATAGTTTGCTACAGTAGAACAGATTCTTCAGCGATTTTAGTGTTTGAGGAAATTGTGATCTTTGTCTCTTTACGCAGTATCAAAAGCTTTACTGAAATCCAAAATGATTATTTCTACTGGCTTGTCTTGATCTAGGTAGGCTACCTTGTCAAACAAAGGAATCAGATTTGATAAGCAGGAGGTCTTAACTGCCCTGAAACCATGCTGGCTATGGTGATCTATGTCTATGTCATCCTTCAGATGTTTTTCAGTATCTCCCAGAACAATCTTCTCCATAGCCTTATCAGGAACTGCAAGGTCATCCTTCATGCACTTTATTACAGATTCCACTTAAGTGGGACCTGTCCAGATTTCCAAGACCATTCAAATATTGAGAGAAGCCTCACAATGACATCAGCCAGCTCTTTGCATACTCTCAGATTAATCCTACCACTCCCCATAGATTTCTAAGCATCCAGCTGGTGTAGCAGATCCCTGCAATTTCAGAATCAACTGTAAGTTTATTGTTCTCATGCTATGGCCATTCAGCTCAGGGCAGTGGGACTCACTTAGAACATGCTGAAGAGAGCTAAGGAAAACAATAAATATCCCTGTCTTGTCAAATTCCCTATTTGTGAGGTGACCACTCTCATTCTGGAATGGGTCAATGTAATTTCTGCACTGTTCTTTGCCAGTGTATTTTAAAATCCTCTTTTTATCATCCCTCCCCACCCCCTCAGTTCTGGCAAGTTTCAGCTCTAGTTAAACTTTGGCTGCAAAAATTTTCTCCCTGCAGAGCACCATCTCTATGTTCTTACCATATCACCCAACCTTCTCCTGCTGGGCATACACCTTCCTTTTCTGCTTTACCTCCAAAAGAAGATCCCTGCTCAACCAAGCCAGCCTTCTGTCTCATCTGTTTGACTTTCAACATTTTGGAGTAGCCTCTTCCTGTGCCCTTAGGATATGATGCCTAAAAAGTGACCCGCTCTAATGGACCCCAGCACCTTTGGAAGAATTTTCCCAGAGATCATGATTGCTATTTCCCTGAGCAGCCTTAAAGTCTGCTCTACTCATGTCCAAGGTTGAAAATTTTCTGACACTTCTCCTTGCAACAGAGATTTCAAACTCAATCACTTTGTGGATGTGGTAGCAAAGGTAGTAGTCATGTCATTCATGCAACCCTCTCTGTTAACAAACAGCAAATCAAGCAGGGCATCTTTCCCTGTCAGCTTTCCTAGCACTTGGATGTGAAGCTGTCATCCAGGTGTTTTAGTCATCTTCTAGCCTGGATTGTACCAAATGTGTGATGCTCCCAGTTGTTTTCTAACAGAAATCCCAGAAGGACAAGGGCAGGTGACTTGGACACATCCCTTAGTTCCATTGGTGTTATCGTCCAGATATAGATCTATGGTAGACTGTCACAGAGACATCTGCATCCTTCCACTGCCCATAGATCTGTGCTAGACTGCCACAGAGATATCTGCATCCTTCCAGTGCCCATAGATCTGTGCTAGACTGCCACAGAGACATCTGCATCCTTCCACTGCTCATAGATCTATGCTAGACTCCCACAGAGACATCTGCATCCTTCCACTGCCCATAGATCTATGCTAGACTGTCACAGAGACATCTGCATCCTTCCACTGCCCATAGATCTATGCTAGACTCCCATAGAGACATCTGCATCCTTCCAGTGCCCCTTGATTCTCACACAGAGGCTCTCGGTTGTGCCACTGCCAGTTGTGACCTCTCTACATTCTAACCCTTCTGTTACGTACAATGCCTCCCTCTGCCTCATCTGCCCTGCCTACTCTTCCTGAAGAATCTGTAGGTGTTCCATAGGACATTTCGATCACAGGACTCCTCCCAGTAAGGTTTCATCACTTATGCCACTGATGTCAAATCACTGGGACCGGGCCAAGGATTCAAGCTCCTCATTTGATCCTCATGCTGTGTGTCGCAATAGAAACACTTCAGCTGTGGACTGTTGTAGCCAACACCAGCACTCAGTTCCTCAAGTTTTGGTGCATCACTCCACTGCCTCTCACTACCCAGCCTGGTTTTATCCCTTCCCCCCTCCAAACTAGTTTAAAGCTCTATCAACCAGTCCTCCTAGTTCCTATGCTAGAAACCTTTTTCCCCTCTGAGAGGTGCATCTCATCAAGTGTCAGCAGATCAGGTGCTGTATAGACTATCCCATCGTCAAAAATTCAAATGACATCAGCCCCAAAGCCCAGTGCTGATCTGTCAGATCTGCCTGTTCCTTTGAATGTTGTTTCTTTGAAGATTATTCCTTGGTACTGGAAGGACTGTGGAAAACATTACCTGTGGTCCTAATTCTTCAACCAATCACCCCAAGGTCCTAATATTCCTTTTATGCTCAGACTTCTCTTTACTGTATCATCACTGCTGACTTGAAGAACCAGTAACAGATAATAATGAGAGAGCCTTAGTAGACCGGAGAATTTTCCAGTGATTTTCCTTACCGTATCAAACGCTCTGTTCCCCTTAGCAGGGAGACATAAGAAATATTCTTTTCCTCTTAACAAATAAGGGTGTGATACAATTATGTTGGCCTAGTTGGCCCAAATCCACCTCTGAAGTACCTTCATCCACCTCATCAGTTGACTGTCTTGCTGGTTCCAGGCCTTCCTACGTGTAGTGGAAAGTGCCAGTCCTACTGGTCATCGTCATGTCTTCAGGAGGAGGAGCTTTTCTCCTAGAACTGGCAGTGAACAGCTTCCAGCTCTTCTGTTCAACAGACCATTGACTAGCTATTTGACAGCATTCTGAATCCATCTGGATCTCTACTACAACAGAAGTTGAAGACTTGTGAGACTGTAGCACCTCTGAGAATTCATCAGTCTCTCATTCTATTGAATTGAGATTCTGTGTATTCACTGTGCATTACTTCCCCTTGCTTCTTCATCTGGTGATACAGCACATCGACAACACCTGAAAATGGAATGATTGCCAGCCTCAGCCTCACAGAGAAGCATCCAGCACTCCTGATAACCTGAGACCTGGAGAGTTGTATGTAGCATCAGCAGGTCTGGCTGACTGAAGGCCTCTGACATAGCTGGTGCAGTGACTTCAGCAGCTACAGTGGCATGGCAAAACTTCAGCAGCTCCACAGCATGCCAAACTTTACCTGAGGGAGGATGCACTATTAAGACTGGTGCTGAAAAGGTCTCTGTTTTCTGCCTCTATTGGTTGCTCCCAGAGAGCTGGAGACCAGCCCTTCCTGCTCATCGTTGTCCATAAAAACTGACATGGCACATCCCTCTTTGCCTACTCCCAGTCTCCTCATTCTCAATCATTTGCACTCCCTAGAGCCATTTAAATCTCCTTTGCTGCTTGGCATTGCCCTCTCCTTGCTGGTTGCCTGCCAAGGGCTTCCAGGTTTGGATGGGGCTGGGGGCTGCTGCTTGACTAGCCCCAAGCTCAAGAACCCCCTGTACAGCTGAATCTAACTCCCACCCCTGGAATGATCTCAGTTCCCACTGATGTTGCCTCATCAACCAGACAAGTATCTTTATTGTCATGATGAAACCAGAACTGAAAATGATCAGAGAGGAACAGAAAGAAGGAACTGAGAACATGTACAGTGGAAAGAACATGAATATCCATAGCACAAAGTACTAAGAGCAGTAGTTCTGGTAGATACAGAACAAAGAGTGTGACTATTGCATGAAATCCATACATGGATTTACAAGAACAGGAACCACCTGCTTTTAAAAGCTCACCTGAACACTGGGATGATGAAATGGAGAGTCAAGATAAGGCCCCAAAGTCTGGTGAATTCAGTATTATAAATCATATTGGTAAATTGTAATTACTCATATACTTGGACAAATGGTAGCATCATCAAGAGATAAGACTTAAGCATAATAGTAACATCAAGACAATGTTAATGTACAATTGTCATGGTTTCATCACAGCTGACAACTCAGCCCCACCCAGCCACTTGCTCACTCACTCTCAGTGAGATGGGGGAAAGAAATGGAAGAGTAAAAGTTAAAATCCTTGGCTTGAGATCAAGACAGTTTAACAGGCAAAGAAAAAGCACACAAGCAATGTTAATCAAGGAATTAATTCCCCACTTTCCATGGTCATGAATGTTTAGCCAAACCCACAACACCAAGACTCTTTATGCCTAGCCACAACTCAAGAAGACAAATGCTGTCCCACTTTTCTTCCTTCTCCCCTTTGTTGGGTTGGTATGGCCTGATTTTTGATGGTGTGGTGGCCACAGAGGTGGCTTCTGTGAGAAGCTGCTAGAAGGTTCCATCATGTCTGGCTGAAACAATCCCTGATGGCTCTGAGGATGGATATGGTACTGGCCAAGGTTGGGCCAACTAGAGATGATGGTAATGCCTCTGTGATAATATATTTGAGAAGAAATAAAAACCAAAGGTGGTGGCACAGTTTTAATTCCAGCTAGAAAAGAGGAGGTGAGAACATGTGAGAGAAACAACATGGAGACACCAAGGTCAGTGGAGAAGGAGGGGAAGGAGGTGCTGCAGGTGCTGGAGCTGACATTCCTTTGCAGGCTATGGTGATGACCATGGTGAAGAAGCTGTGGCCCTGCAGTCCATGGGGATCCACAGGGATCCAACTGCAGCCCATGAGGGAGGGGCCCACAACAGAGCAGGTAGATGCCCAGAGGAGGCCATTATGCAGTGGGAGATCTGGTGGAGAGAGGGGGCCCCTGCTTCCAAACTGGAGCAGTCCGTCCTTGGAGGACTGTACCTCGTGGAAGAGTGTGCTGCACAGCAGCAGTTTTGGGAGGACTGCTGCTTGTGACATTGGAACCTCACTGGAGAAGTTCTCAGAGAATTGCCTTCCACAGGAACAGGCAACATGGTCTCAGAGGGAATGACTTCTCTGAGCCAAGTCTGCTTGAAAACCTTGTGCGACAAACTGACCAAAACCCCCACTTCCTTGCCTCCCTTCACTGCCAGTGGGAAGGAGGGAAGTGTTAAGGGGGAAAAATGTTATTTTTAAGGGCTTATTTATCATTTTCCTGCTTTGATTTTGTTAGTAATAAATTCATTTAATATTCCTAAATTGAGCCTGTTTTGCCCTTGGAGTGTTTTCTCCTGGTCCTTATCTCAACCCATGAACCCTTCATTAAAATTTCTCTCCTCTGCCAAGTTGCACTAGTGGAGGGTGACTGAGTGGCTTTCATGGATGGTTGGTGTTTGGCCAACAACAACCATGACATGCCCACAGAGTTAAATGCTGATGATGGTTTAGAGATATCCCTTGGGTCAGTTGGGTTGGGCTATCTGGGCTGTGCCCCCTCCCAAATCCTTGTGCCCCCTGGACTGCTCGCTGTCAGAGCATGAGAAGTTGAGAAGTCCCTGATTTAGGTTAAGCACTGTCCAGCAACAGCTAAAATGTCTGTGTGTTACCAATGTTAACCTCCTCCTAAACCCAAAACATGGTATTGTACCAGCTCCTGGGAAGAAATTAACTCAACCCCAGCCCAAACCTGGACAAATAATGAATGTAAATTGGGTTTCAATTATATAATAAATTCCAAGGGTTTGGCATTAGTACAGGTCCTTAGGAATAGCAAAGCAAGCATGCTTTCAAGACAGACACCCATGATGTTATACAACCTGGCTGAGTGAACACAAGCAAGCAAAACAAACCTGGCCCTGTGTTTGTCTGCACAAAGGCTTCCACAAGCTTGGTGCACAACCCATGCTTTTTCTCATCCCCATAGCTCCTTTATCTGTTAATCCTGTTTTGAGTTCCACCTGAGGTCAGGTGAAATAGATTACCAGCATTGTTAGTAAAAAAAAAAAAAGTGATATAGTAGCAGAAGTTTGGTTTTAAAAAGGCACAGATGATGTTTTCTAATTCCTATCACCAAATGTTATGCATTCACAGCAAGGAATATTAGTAAAAAAAGTCAGGATGGTAGCTTATGAAGAACCTCATTCCACACATCAGAGCTTATAAGACAATATGACCCAAATTAGTGATTTTTAGCTTAGAAAGAATGAACAAAAGATCCTGATTACTTCTTGTCTGTTCAGAGCATCAGTTTTGTCACCATAAGGAGACGATAGTTACAGAGAATGTGCTTTTGAGCAGTGGCAGTTTGGGTAGCTGAGGATACTTCTGAAGTCACTCCTGAATTTAAATCTCAATGAATAAAAAGCAAGTAAATGTTTCAATTCTTCAGCCCTTGGGCTTTATGACTGTGACTGGTGATTTAAAATGTGTCATGCTATTCTTTAGTGATACTACTTTCAATATGCCTCCTTCTTTCAACCCTTCCATTTTCTACCTTACTTCATTCTGATCAAATTCCAGGCAGAAGATTCCAGATCAAATTCTCTGGGAGAAGTTTGTATTGAAACAAGAAAGTAAGGGAAAACCAGAGATCACATGATAATTCAGCACTCTGGATACACATCAGCTACAACCCTCAGCTGCTCTATTGACAGTTTTAGCTGATTTCCATTTCCAATAGCTGATATTTAGCAGATTCAAATTTCAGCATGCAGAAACCAAACAGGAGTGTAATGTTGCAGTTGGGAATACTGAAAGTATTTAAGTGCTGATATGAAGCTTTAAGTACCAATTTGTTAGAAAAATAGGCTAGCTCTGCTTTTACCAATACAAGTATTACTTCATGTGCCAGTCACACACTACATATGAGATCTCCTGTGCTCTATGGGCATCGCCATTCACACTTCAGTTCTAGCAGTTAATGGATGACAAGAGCATAGTTACCTACTACAGCGCAGGCATAGTCAAGGGTACCCCAGAACCTATTTTAGATTCTGACCAACTGACCCCATGCTCACCATCTGGTTCAGTGTAGTGCTCACTGCAAGCATGCAGCACTTGCACACTGGCCCATGGGCACACTCCAGGCTTGTGTGTCCCCCTCAAAACCAGCACCCACTCTTCTGCCCATGTGACACCCTTGCCCAGACCTGAGGCTCCTGCTTTCTTGTTGGTCCCGTTTCTTGTTTGCTGGGGAATACATGTACACACCTGGGTTGGGGAGAGGGGGTTGGGGGCACATAGCCAACACCAAGCTGAAACCCCTGTGCATTGCCCTGTCAGCTGGCACCATTGCACCAGCACTCTCAATACCCCAGACCCTCAAGATTCCAGCCTCACCAAGTGCAAAGTTCTGTTTTAATGGAATTTCCCCAGAGCCCCTGCACTTGCTGTGACTGACAGGGTAGTGTTGTTGTCTTACTGTCACAGGCTAGAATCATAAAATGTGTCAAGTTGAAGGGAATCATAATCATCAAGTCCTAGTCTTCTTGCAGGACTGCCTGTCAGATTTGCATTCCTCTATTTCAATTTCTGACTTTCCCACTTTTCCTTAGTATCCCACTTGTCCTTGATTAGATTACCTTTCCAAAGTGAATGTGATAATGTTCCACACTGTCTTATCAATTACTGTGACCAACCACTCCCGGGCTCTCATTACTACCTCTCTTATTGTCTCTCAGGTGGGTTTGTGTCATTGTTCATGTTGTCCTGTTTTTCCTACTAGTCCCTTTTGCACTTAAAATGTTCTTGACCTGAAATATTTCAAGGAGTAGCAGTTCTCTCTTTGTTCTCCTTCTTTCCCAACATTTCTACTTTTTCTTGAAATCTGATAAAAATGTTCCCCTTCCTTTACCTGTCTATAAAGCAGCAACTGGACAACCTGCCATTGGAAACATAATTGATAGATGCTTCTATCTTGATACAGACAAAGTAACCCTCCAGTTCCTGAGGTAATGGTCACAAGAGACCAAGCAGACAGCTTTCATTAGCAGCCAGATCTCATGTCTATCACTGCAAGCTTCCAGCAATGCTCAGCTCCCTCACCTACCCAACCCTTGGGTGAATGTGCCTCAGGCTTTAGTTAAGGGGCAATAACGTGGAGCTTACATGTAGCATATGGCAGTTAACTCCTGTTTAGGAAAAGGCTTCAGCACACTGTCAACTTGTCTAGGTATTACTGAATATCATCATATAGAGAAAGGCTTCAACATGTCTTCCCACTGCTGCTGCTTGAGCTTAGCCTGGTGTGGTTTCTGCTGTAGCACAACTAAAGACAGAAATAAACACTCCACACAACACCCAGCACAAGCACAGGGAGATATGCATCTGTTTTTAAAGTATGATAGCAACTCCCCAACCAATTCATAGATATTCTTGCTTTGTTCTGCGTATTTCAAGTTTTATTTCTGGTGCTTAAGTTCTCTTAAAGGTGGCCCTGAATTCCTTGTAGACAGTTGGATGACAAATGCCTTCTCCATTCAGAACACTTCAAAGGTGGTAGTGTTCTTCAGAGATCCTCCTATTATCACGTTAACACAAGAGTATCAGAAAGTGCACAGGCTTTTTAAGCATCACTGAGGTTTCATAATGAGATAGCGCAATGCTTTATATGGGATCAGTTTAAATCCTAGCACTCTTGACTTCACATTTATTGAAGCCCGTCCTATTTTGTACAACACTGAGCATATAGTGTAACTCTGGGAACCACAGCTGTGACTTAGTTAATGATCTCAATAAATCCTACTTAAGCAGAGACAGGAAGAGAATTATGCAAATGACTATTACTGTGCACCATGCATTTGATAACTGAAGACATCCCACAATAAGCTTCAGCACATAAAACCAGTACGTTTTTAACCCAGATATGTGAAAACTATGTAAGCAAGTGAATGGTTTACAGAATTTCACTTCAGAAAAGTTGCAGTTGCAGAACATTTATTACGAACCTAATATTAAAGGAAACATACAGAAGGAATATGTACAAAGAGGGATGGTTAAAAACCCAAGATGACAGATTTTTCACATATAGCTGTGACTGTGAGAAAGAATTGCTTCTCTGAAAATACCTTTCTAAAACATCGTGATAAAAGACTCTGCCACTCACACTTGGCAGCTAGATAAGATGTCTTCTATCAGCCTTTTGTAGACCCAGGCATCACCTTTAAGCCTCTGTCGCCGGATACCCACTGCTTCAGGCTTAGTGAGCTGACATACTTCTAACTTAAACTCCATAGTTACTTTACCAAAATGTGACCGTGTTTGACATTTCAGGGTATAACTGCAAGACAGAGGGAAAAGAGAACAATTATTGAACCATTTCATATTTGTTTTGCAGTACTATTTTAAATTAATAGAAGCACTTTAAATAAAATATCCATTGCTGTTCAGAATATTGTTAAACAGTCCACCAATTAGTCACCTGCGAGCTTTGTGCATACTGTTGTTTCAGGGGACCATATTTATTATTACGCCTTGGGACCGATATGCAGCACCAATGGCCTACCCTGCCACAAGAACCCGTTAGCCAAAGGCCCCCATCCTCAGAGCTGGAATGATGGAAAGCTCACGTGTTTTTCCTGGACAAGAACACTCTCCTCTCTGTTGGTTGTAACTCAGCTGGTGTGAAAATAGGAAAAACTGAATGCAGAGTTTGAATGATTACAATGAGAGCAGGTGCTGCTGTGCAATCCAGCATCCTCCTATATCACAAGTTTGGAAATACATCAGAGGTTGATGTATACTATGATGTTCTACCAATACCCATCACTGAAATACTCAAGAACTTGAGAAAATGCATATTGAAAAGTGAGCACAATTGTTATTTCATGCATTGGGAGCTCAGGAAATCGTCTTTCAGGTTGACCAAAAGTAAGAGCCAATCTAATCAATCAATAGTTTTGCGTAGCTAGTAAACAGTACAAATTCAAATAATCCACAAAAAGGTGTGTGGCTTCTGCACACCTTTTAACTGACCTCTTGCCTAAAGGCTAATGTCTTTTAACTGCTAAGAATGAGACTTAAAAGGTGTCTACACTATTTTTCAAAATTCTCTCATTTGATCATGTGACTATACCTAAAACAACTTTTGGTATTTAAAATTTCCCATGAGACAGGATGATGTGAATTTTTCCTAAGCGTTACTCTACTGCTATTGTTTTATACCTGTTGGTGAAAGAGCTCTGCTAGAACAGACTTAACATAGTTTTGCACTGTGTGGGCAGGTTATATTGCACACATTCATTTAGTGCTGTACACTTTCTATAAAGATACAATATGTCAAGAAACTATAAGTCAAGAAACTAAGTTGAAATACTTTGCTTTCTAAGCACTGGACTAGCAACCATTCCGACAAATACAAATCGAACTCATCATATTTTACACTTACCCCTTCTGAACATACTCGACCTGCTTCTTCGAAAGAACATTGATTATTTCATTCAACAGTTCGTCTGGATTCAGCAGATGAGTGGTGGTAATGTTACAGTGTGCCTAAAAGTAGTCAGCTTGTTAAAACAATTAAAGGAATTAAAAAAAAAAAATCTCTCCTAAAACTGAAGACATTGCAAAAAGTTTTCACTAAGGATGTTTCAGAACAGCTAACCATGGTGACAAATGCTCCAACATCCCAAAACTATTACCGTGCTGTATGGTCCAGAACTGGGAAATGGCCTAAAGCTGAGACAGAGGACTTCAGATAACAAGGAAAAGGCATAGTACCATGTAATTTTCAATGTATAAAGCAAAGAGGTTACTTACTACTTTTCAATTTACTGTTATAGGAGGTTTAATCACATCTAGTATTTCATATAACAATCTTATGCACTAAGTGATCTCTTGAACAACTAGCAGATGTCCACAAGTATTGGAAGGAAGTGTATGATGATGTCCTATCTGGCTTTTGAAGTCACAGAAGCAGCCAAGAGAAGAAAGGATTGAAAAAAAGCTTGAAAATTTAACACAGGTTGAGGATGCAAAGTCAGTAGAAGAGTGCTTCTTGTGATCCTTATTAGGATTTAAATGTACACAACTCTCTGACATAACTGCTGTAACACTGTCTTGCCGTACTGTAACCCAGCATCTCTAGACATGTCTCAGGAATTCTGAATATACTATGGAAAAGAGAAACTGAGGCAGAAGGCTAAAGACATTTAAAGAAAGAATATCTAGGTTCCAGTAGGTCAGGTTCCTGGACTATTTGCACAGTTTAGTCTCCTGTTTGATTGGCTGGTCAGTTAGTAGCCCAACACCTTGTCCTAAACGTGCATGAGCGACGGACAGCTCTCAGTGTGTAGTAGGTATTCCAGTCAGCTGAAGGGACACATCACTGGCTTCTACACAATTGCTCATGCCTTGGTAAACAACTTGCCCTCTTTCAGGGTAATTATATTTTTCAAACGTGTTGCCTACAGGTTCAAGTACAATTTTTTTCTTGTACAGCTTCTGAAGTATGTAAGTTGCATTTGAGTGATGTACACAGAATTGGTTGGAAGGGTCCTCTGGAGATCATGGAATCAAATCACCTTGCCAAGGCAGGGTCTCCTAAAGCAGGTTTCACAGGAATGTATCCAGGTGGGCTTGGAATGTCTCCAGAGAGGGAGAGCCCATGACCACCCTGGGCAGCTTGTTTCAGTGCATTGCTACCGTCAATGCAAAGAAGCTCTTCCTCAAGTAGAGGTAAACTTGATGTGGTTTATTTTATGGTCACTGCTCCTCATCCTATCATTAGGCATCACTGAAGGGAGTCTGGCCCCATCCTTTCACACTCCTTTGAGGTATTTACGTGGATTGATGAGATCCCCTCTCAGTCTTCTTCTTTAGACTAAAGAGGCTCAGCTCCCAGTGTCTCCTTATAAGATGCTCCAGCCTCTTAATTATCTGTATGGCTTTCGCTGGACCCTCTACAGCAACTCCTTGTCTTTTTTGAACTCTGGAGCCCAGAACTGAACACAGCATTCCAGATGTGGCCTCACCTGGACAGCGCAGAGGAGCAGTATCCCCTCCCTGACCTGTTGGCCATACTCTTCCTGATGCACTCCAGGATCCCACTGGCCCTCCTGGCCTCCAGGACATCCTGTCAGCTCATGGTCAACTTGCCATCCACCAGCACCCCTAGGTCCTTCTCCACAGAGCTGATGTCTTGTAGGTCAGTCCCAACCTGTTTTGGTACTTGGGGTTATTCCTCCCAGGGTGCAGGAGCTGTAGTTGCCCTTGTTGAACCTCCTCGGATTTCTCTCTGCCCAACTTTCCAGCCTGTCAAGTTCCACCTGAATGACATCACAGCCTCCAAGTGGATCAGCCAGATCCCCAGCTTCAAGACTGAGGCAAAGAAGGCATTCAGCAATTCTGCCTTCTCTGTGTCTCTCATTACCAGGACACACATCTGATTCAACACCCATCTGATTCCCACATTTTCCCTAACCTCACTTTTGCTGCTGATGTACTTGTAGAATACCTTCTTGTTTTAATCAATATCCTTTGCCAGCCTCAATTCCAAGTCGGCCCTAATCTCCCTGGTGGCATTCCTACATATTCTGACAATGTTCCTCGTCTTCTTACATGGCCTGTCCCTTTTTCCATATCTCATAGATTTCTTTCTTCTACTTGAGGTTTGCTAGAAGCTCTCTGTTCATTCATGCAGCTCTCCTGCTCCCTGTGCCTAACTTTTTTATCACAGGGATATGCAGGATTTGAGCTTGGAGGAAGAGATGCCTGAATACTGACCTCCTCTCTTGGACTCCCTTCTCTTTAAGAGCCCCATCCCATGGGATTCCTCTAAGTAGATCTTTGAAGAAGTTGAAGTTAACTCTCTAGAAGTTAGGGTTCTAGTCCTGTTACGACTCCGCTTCCATCACACAGATCCCATATTCCATTATCTCATGGTCACTACAGTGAAGGTCACTATAACCTTCACATCTTCACTCAGTCTCTCCTGGTTTGTTAGGGTCCAGTAACACACCTTGCCTTGTTGGCCCTTCCAACTCTTGTGTCAAAAAGTTATCTTCAATAATCTGCAGCAACTTCCTGGACTGTGAGTGCTGTGTTGCCCCTCCAACAAATAGCAGGGTGGTTGAAGTCCCGCATGAGAACCAGGGCCTGTGATCATGAGGCCACCTTCCATTTGTCCACAGAAAGGCTCATCAATTTCCTCCTCCTGATCAGGACAGTAAACACCTACAACAGTGTCACCTATTTTAACCTTTCCCTTAAATTCTCACCTATAAACTCTCAACTCATTCACCTGACCCTGGGTAGAGCTCATTACGGCTGGTCTCTCATATAATGAGCAACTCCACTACCTCATCACACTGACCATCCCTGACAACATTTCAGTCACATGAGTTATCCCATCATGTTCTGTCATTGCATTGAGATCAGGGCCCTTTGACCATACATAGATTTCTAGTTCTTGTTTATTCCCCACGCTGT
Organism: Catharus ustulatus; assembly: GCF_009819885.2. Taxonomy (NCBI): domain Eukaryota; kingdom Metazoa; phylum Chordata; class Aves; order Passeriformes; family Turdidae; genus Catharus; species Catharus ustulatus. Next base: position 54,453 of record NW_024879445.1, on the reverse strand, counting down.
ACATGTTTGTGTCCAGGCATTTCATCGAAGTAATCAAGCAACTGGGTTACACAGAAGTGATGAGAGCAATCGCAACAGCCATACACACCCTCAGCATGGTTTACCTTTGATCCTCATCCTGAGAGGCAGCCAAGAAACATCTGTCACTGCATTAGTTGGTATGACCTAATCACCAAAAACCTAATCAAGGAGGAAGCAATGGCACATGTCGCCATTTTGAATCCCGCTGCCAAGTCCTTCAGTCTGAAGTATGTCTCTCCAAACTGTTCAGGTGGCGGACAAAGATTCTCTTGCCTGCTTTAGATAGGTGGACCCATCCCATCTCTGTTTAATAGGCTACAATCACTGAAGTGCAACCCGTTATTAAAAAAGGCAAAACTTTCTCAATGGCACCAGCCATGAAGCCAGATGTTGATCAGCACTATGCATTTACTTCTGGCTGCCCACTTTTCTCTAACTGTGAGAGGATGACTTGGGCACCAATGTTTTTACTTGCCTCACCAGGTGTTAATAGTCTTCCTTCATCCTGTCTGTGGTTTGGCTTGCAGCCACATGATAAGGTTGTTACCACATGATAAGGTAGTAGCAGGTAGCTCTCCATGCTCTTGAGAAGGTGGGGTACCCTCTTAGCAACACCATGATCCTAGAACTTGGTAAGCAGCAAACTTCTTGTAACACTTTATCAGGCGGGTAGGTGAGTGTCTCTGTGCCCTTTAGCATAGAGTTGCCCACTTCAAGTACACTCAATGTTTATTTTTATGGTAACCTTACTTGTGGACATCTAAAAACTTTGAAGCGTCATACTGGTTTTTAATCTGAATTTAATCTGGACTGTGGAAGTTGAATTGGAGCACTGTTTTTCTGGGTCACAAGGGCTCAAGATGTCTCCTGGTGGTATCTGTTGTAGGTGGATGGTTCTGAAGCCACAACTATGTCCATTTCAGCCTCTGAGTTCAGCACAGCCTAAGTTGTTAACTGTGTCTTGTTATTCAGCCACGTTTCACAACAGGTCATGAACCTGTGCACACTTTGTGCCTTTTCTTCAGTAGAAAGAAGTCAGGTTTTTAGTGAGGGATCTCTTTACAAATAATATGATTAAAACCTGGCCAGTAGGGCTTCTTTAAAGCCATGCTGCTTCCTTCACATTTGGTTTAGATATAAGCAGCAATGGCCAAACTCCTGCCTGGATCTGTTGCCTGAACCCAGACTAACAGATAACTGAATGTGATAACTGGGGCACTGTCTCGTTATCAGGAATACTGTAAGAACACTTTACTGTAGATTTCAGGCAAGAGAGGTCACAGAAGCTTTCACAAAACCGTTTCTGAAGCTACTGGATGTTTTCAATCATAATTACTGTAAGATAATAATGAATTCATAATTAATATAATTGCTTAATATTATAATAATGTTTGTTCTTATGTAAGACCTCTGCAGCAATCATACCTTAAGTTTCCTTGGACAGTCTCTAGTGCATCGTTTCTTCTTGCTTGGTGTAAGCATTGTGATCACTTTATCTAGGCCTCTTTCAAGACTTCCAAATATTTTGGCTTTTCTCTTCTTTTGGCTGCTATCCACATGTGCAAGGTTGAGATCTAATTCCACTGACTGACACCTGTTACATGAACAAATTAAGCAGTTATTTTTCACTCAATGACATAAAACTAATTATTTCAAAGATGTCACTAAAATATCACCAGATATGACAGAACAAAGAAAATGAAATCAAGTGCAATGTATTATAGGAGTTTCTGTTTGAAAGTCTGTTGAAGTTTAAACCCAGAGATGTAGCTAGAAATTCCAGTTCTTTGGAGAACTGGAATAAGAAGTCTCCTACATTATGAAAAATAGATCACATTGAGTTACATAATTTAAAAACTTTTCTCTGCCTTCATTGTTTTCTAGTGACTGTTAAAAAGAGGTTTTAGAAAGGTTTTTACCTTTCTAAAGAATAGGAACCTAGAATAGGAACAGCAGCTTGCTGTTTTAACAGGCTTCCCAGGCAACATATGGATTAAGGTAGTCTCCTGCTCTAAATCAGGAATGTACACAAATACCTGGACACTTACCTTGTTTCAGGAAGAATCTCAGCTTCTGCTGATTCATCTGCATTTGTTGCATTAGTGGGTTTCTTAACTGGGGCGATTGCAGTGAACTGACTCTCTGAAAGAAAACATCCAAGCCAAACTAGGTATGTCTTTGCATAAAAGGATTTTATTTTCTTCAGTGACAATTTCTCATTATTAATAACTTAGCTGTAACATCAGACCCCATTTTCTACCTCAGATCTATATTTTGGGAATCATAAAATTTGTTTTTAATGCTGCCTCTACTCTACAAATTAAAACTGTGACTGATTTCCCCACAGGACTCTACAAATCAAACCTTAAGAGTAACCATTGCAGTTCAATACTAGAAATTTGAGGATTAGAATTGCTTTCTTGCTCTGCTACTGGTCCACAAATAAACACTGAACAATTCACTGCAATGAACAGTTGTATTCTTCAGTGATCCGCTTCCACTATATGAAGAGTGTAAGTTTATATAGTCATGGTTAATACACAATGTACATGCTAAAAAGTCACTGTCTGCAGAGCATGGTTTTAAAGGCGCAGGAGAAAGCATCAAGTGAAACAGTCAGCAAATAAGTTGTCACAATTAAACCCAACTTCAATGTTCAAAGTTTCAGCTCCCTACAGATTTGCACCTGGCTCCAGATAAACAACCTCAAAATTTCCAATGGCTACTTCACTTTTCTATCTCAAAGATCTTTCAACACATCAAAGAATTAGCTTTTTTTGTTTTATCCTCAGAAATGTCACAAAATAAATGAGCCAGAAATGTTTCTACATTTCCCATTTCAGATAGTATCTCATTTGTTTTTAGACAAACGTCAGACATTACAAGTTATCATGTAATATCTTAAGACAAACTCATAAACCAGTACTTGTATTGCTATTCTTTATGAATGATCTCATTAAAGAGCAGTATGTTCAAAATCCCTTATTCCTCAAATCAGCCTGCAAGGACTTACAGTTTCTGAATAATGCTCCTCAGCAACTGAAATGAGTTTCCTATTGCAAGGAGCCTTTGGCATGTGAAGGACAGAGCTAGCATTTACAGTACCAACACCAAAACTTTTATGGTAATCATTGAAGGAAATGGTAATGTACATATGGGATACATACACGACTAGACAGGCTGATGACTGAAAATTCTGGTAACTCAGAAAAGCTGACATAATTTAGACAGATTTCTGTGGTCTATTGCATAGCTACAAGACCTACATGTTGTTAACAGAAGCATTTTCACTGCTATACTGGACTGCCCCTAAGAAAATGCTGACGTGCAACCATAAGAAATCCAGAAGTTAGATTTCTCTTAGAAGCAGCAATTAAAGCAGATTTAACTAAAAGTATGCTTTTTTTTTCATTCAAGGTAATCACAAAGGAAAAATAGTTTTGAGGAACCTGCAATCTGAGCCTTCATGGAAAACTGAAACTAGGTGCAAGCTTTAACAAACAGCGACTGGCTCCATGTTAGGGTGTACTGAAAGGGGCTCACACATGATAACTGTGAGCAGCAACTCCTGTAAATAAAAAACAAGTACCATGCCCTGATGGATGGTAAAAACTCTTGCAGCACCCCACCAGATGTACTAGACGTGCAGAATAGTGCAAAAAATGTAAGTGTTCCAGTAGTAGATGTACTGGATGAGAAAATATTGTGCTCATATTTGAGTTTCAGTGATTCCCCAAGCAACATATATGTTCTAAGCTTTCATTAGTTACATTCTACATACCTTTGAAAGCAGGTGCCCTAAGGGGAACAGCTTGTGTCTCAATCTGACTCTTTGCAAAAGGAGTCTTAGGAGCAGGAAGAGCAAAGGGCATTTCATTTGTTAAAGCTGACACAGTCTCAACATTCTCTTTGTGTTTATGCTTCTTTGATGCCACTTTTCTTGTCACTGGAGTTGACAGTGTGAATTCCGTATCCTCCAGCTGGGCATCGGGCCTCGAATGCTACAAGAGATGTAATGAAAAGAAAAAAGCCATCCTTTGCTGTATTCTGATCACATTCAGGAACATTACAGACAAGTGAATTCTGAAGCAGGGTAAAAATACCTTATAATGTTTAAGTATAGTGCAATAGTTTGAAACTATTCAATACTTCTGATTGCCTCTGTAACTTGCTTATAAGGTTTGCAAGAAATTTGCCACTTCTTCACCAGCTCTTCTAAATTCTTTAGCTTGCACATTTAAGGCTATTACAAACCAGCTCACCTAAGCACAGCTATGACTTTCCATTTGGTTTAATTGCAAAATTTTGATTGCAAAATTTTATATTCTTGTCCAGTACAGACAGGTTGCACTTCTTCAGAAACTTGTCCAGCTCTAGCCTAAGTCTGAGACCTTATTTGTTGTGCCTTATTTTTTCCCTGTTGGTTTTTAAATCCTTATTTACTCATTTTCTAGATGATCAAAGCTCAAGTTTTAGTCAAATTACCTGGAGGAAGGCACAATGTGTGTTCAGCTACGTACTTGAAACAACTCTTTACTCCATTTGTAACTTCATTAGGCTAGGGTCTACCAAGTATTTACCTATCCAATAATTTTAAAGTACAATGAAAATAAGATCTTTTGGATTAAGAACACTGTATCAAACACCTGCTTCGTTCCATAAGTATTCGTACTAAATTTTTCTAAGGGAGATTCTTCAAACAGTGAACCTGTATCTGTAAATTCCATGAATACAAATGCCCATGGCAGTTCGTTGCAGTCTGGCATATCTTCACACATCACAGTTTTTCCAAAGTGAAAATAAATATTCAGTTGAGATTCCACTGCACAATTAAAAGTAAGATTTCATCAGAAAAGACTGCAATTAAAGTCTAAATCTAATTTCTAAGTTCCTAATAATGGAAGTTCCTATGATGGTGACATAAGTTTTACACAAGGAATAGAAATTCCCCTAAGATATATAAAACTCCTGTAGAATCCCACTCATCAGAAAAACATTTCCTTCACTCAAAGTAAACAGATTCCTCTCCAGTATTATTTGCTCAAGTAAAATAGATGGGAAAGGGATGACTCCAATTTGATCACCAGCTCCCATAATGCCTATGTCGTCTCAGAGAACACTGCCCAAGTGATGTATCATGAGGTATCAAAAGATTTTCCTTACCAAATGCAATTCTCAAGGTACAAAAACACAGACAAACATAGAGTGCAGTTAGTCACCACAGAACAAGATCTGCAATCACCCAAGCCAGAAAACAGAGGATTTGAGCCCATTAACAAGGAGGGATTCTGTGTGGCACTTGATGTATGAAATCTTCCAGATGGCTATTCTAGTAAAACCAATCCATAGAAGCAACCCAGCTTGCAAAATCATGTTAATAAGAAGACTGAACTCTTAAATGCCCAAGACTTTGGCTGACTGTGTACTTCACAGAATATTCAGAATTGGAATGGACCCTCAAGGATCACCAAGTCCAACTCTCAAGTGAATGGGCCATATGAGGATCACAACTACCTCGTTGTTATCAGGACCATGCTCTAACCAGTTGAGCTAAACTCAGGCTTCTGCTTTCTTCCTGATGTTTAGAGCACTAGAATGTTTCTCCAGGCTGAGCTTTGTCAGTGCAGAGCGGGATTTTAAGCAAGATGCTGTCCTGTTGAACTCAAGTTTACCTCAAGGCCTGTCGACATCATAGTACTGGCATGCTCTGTTAGACATGGAGTCCTTAAACGAACACGCTTGCCACGAGCCTTCTTGGATAGAAGCAAGAGGTATGTTGCTGACATGTGGTCATATTTCCACTGTGGGGTCAGGAAGAAAGAAAAAAAAGTCTTTTAATCTCCTCTTTGGAAACATTGCAAGTACAAGGCAAGCTCAGCCTTTTCAGTATTTCTATGTCTCTACAAGTTTTTCTACCTGATACGCAACCCTAATTACACATGAAGAGTAATTTCAGACTTCAAGTGATTTGCATCACATGCCTGAGATCAAGAAAAAGTCACGCTGTTGGTTGTTCTTTGCAAGTTAGTTTGTAGTTCATGCAGTAGCATGGAAATGCTGGAGTAAAGACTTTAGCTATATCCTGAAGTGAATGCAAACGCAATAATTTGGTTTATCCAATATTTCAGTCAGAGCATAAGTTTTTTGGAAGTAACTCCTGTCCATTCTTTCCCAAGTGCCAACTTTTTGCAGGATTTTCAGCAACTCTGAGTGTGTGAGGAACATAGACACCACTTTTGACATGTTTGCAGAACAGCGGAGTTAAGTTTGAATAACTTACAAGGGATTAGAAGTCTTCCAGTAAAGGACTATGCAAATGCCACAAACTTACTTGGAAGGACTTCTCCCTCTGTAGACAGGTTATTCTGCTTATTTGCTAAAGAACAAGGAGAATTAATTCCACAAATCTCTTTTAGGTATCACACACATTTTAAAAGTCTGTTTCTGCTACAGTTATGCAGAAAACCCCAGTGTGTTAAGAAACCGAAAGTATTGTCACTGCTAAAAAGTACAAAGGAGCAGAAAAGACAGTTTTAATGAAAAATTCTCAGATTCAGGTAAAACCTTGAGTACACATCATGTTTTAACTCTTTTCAGCAGCCTGCAATGTTACTGCTAATATTTGCACAATTATTTTCAAAGTATTCAGTTCAACTTTTGTCAATTGTAGTCAAAAATGACTAAACATACTAACTATTTTTAAAAATCTGTGAACAGTAACTCAAAACGCCCCAGTATTTTGCACTGGGTGTTGTTCTGATATTTTTTATATTTTTTTATTTTCCTACTCTTTATTGAACCATTTAAAAACAAAGAGTTAACCCAGGAAATGGTATCCATTCAACTATACATCTCTACAAGTCTACTCTGACTTTCAGAAGTTCAGAAGGATTTTACCACAACGGGAAAAAACAGTGAGATTTAGGAAACACGAAGACCACAATTAAATAAAAAAACAAGAAATAAACAAATTTGAACTTCCAAACCAGTAGCTTGTAGTTACAGTAGAGTTCTAGCTAGAGCTGTAGCTAGAGTTCTGCAAGGGCTCCTTAAATCTGAAATGCATGTAAAATGTCATAGTTTGGAATACGTAAGTGTTGGTCTGATAACACAGTACATTTATTTGCTCTATTACAGTATTTAATAACTGTAAATTACAGATGTAAACTTCTTACCTCTGTTATTAATTGCAATATAGTCTCCCTGCTCTGCTCATGAAACACAGAAAGTTCTGTTACACAGTCCTCATCAAGCTGTCCCAGCTGCAAGAACACAGTGAATATTGAAATATGAGGTTTTCTATTTGTCCCATAACCCATATCTCACAGTGACACTGTTTGTGAAACCCAGTGGGCTGAGTCAATAGTCTATGATGATTTTAGACCTTGTATTTCAAATGTTTAGCATCACAGCTAAACATTGTAGGAATAGACTGAAAAAGTCATACAACTTCAACAACTTCACAGCCTGGATCCTCACAGGTGAGAGATAATAAATTCAAATAAGCCAACCAAAAGTGGGTAATATTTTTAGTAGAATGGAAGCTATGCTTTCCTCTGCCTATAAACACCCAAAGCTACAAGCCATGCCCGTGTCTACAAAAGCCGGCATGCACTCATGGTGCAGAGTCACACTGTTGTTTACCTAGGGTAACAGTGGCATCTAGTGGCAATGGGAAGCATTAGCTATCTGCCGACAGATTTTGGTTTTTTCCTCTCCATACCAACCTTCATCTCTCACACAAGTAAAACAAGTGACAGAGAGACATGATGAATAATCCTTCAGTGAAATTTGTATTTTTATTCAAATTTTCATTGAGGAAAACATGTAAGATAAACCATTATCACGTCTAGCATGCTCTTCAGAATATTTGTGTTTTGCACATTAAACAAAGTAATGATCAAGCAGCCTAGAGAAGGAGCTGGTCATTTATATGTAGAAGTACTTCTCTTCTTGTTGAGAATTCAGTTACTCTGCAGATTCAGCCGCAGAATATGATGAAAACACATCTGAAATTTCTCCTCAAGAGAAATTAAGGGCAAATAATAGTAAGAGCAAGTAATAAGTAATAAAAGAATCAGAAAAGAAACACAACCTTCTCAAAGTTCCTCTTGTAACAAATAATTTCATACCACACACTATGAGGATGGTAGTAAGTCAGCAAATATTACATGAAATGCTTTAGTATCTATCTGACCAGAGTACTTACTGGATATTTACTTTGCCACTGAACAGCATCAGAAAAACCTTGCATGAGCCAAGGGTGACTTAACAGGTGTTGGACTGTAATCCGCTTCTTTGGGTCGACCTGGTGGGCCATAAAAATCAAAGTGATACTCAAATTGTGGAGAAAAATTGAAGAAACAATTAATCATCTACACAGAAGGTTAGGGTGGTTAGGAACAAAACCAGAAACCAATATTGTTTCAGAGCTTCACCAAAAAGAAGCTCATACTCAAAGATCTTAGTTGTGAAGAGCAAGTATAGAACCGACACTTACGATAGGTCTCCTAGGGATATGCAGCATGGGCTAGATTCCATAGGTGTAGCCCAAACGTATATTTAGGCTACAAAACAGCTCGTTTTTATAGCATATGAAGAACAGCCAAACGCATGCTGTTTGAAGACTTTGTTAAATCGTGTAAACTTTGCTAATTATTTTTGTAATCAAACATTTTTCCCAAAGATTTTTTGGCTGAAGGCAACAGTAATCTTTTCTTCACAAATTTGTAAGAATTAAACTTCTTTTTAAACACAGAATGTTTTTAAAATATTTCATTGATGTAATGTTTTGAACAAATTCAACAATACTTTATACATCTATTGACAGAAACAATATCTTTACCTGCAGCATTTGGTCGAGGAGCAGTGTACTGCTAGGAGAGAGCCACTTCGGAGTACTGTATTTTCCTCTCTGCAAAAAATGAAGAGGATTTAGTACTAACATTGAACCTCAAAAGGAACTACTAAATTGCTTGGACAATAGTGACATCCGCACTTTGTAAAAAAAAAGAAGAGCAGGAAGATGTGAACTTAGTTTGAAGAATTACTTGCATAAATGTCATGGCAGTACTAAAACCTTAATGCAGTAGCATAAGTACGAAAATACCAAGTTTGAATCACCAGCTGCAGTTTTCATCCACTCTGCTTGTGTGACACTTCCTTCTACACCCACTTTTGCAGCTAACCTGTTTCTTTCTACATTGCCTTGGTTCATCCTATCAACTCAGTACTGAAGTTCTAGAAGTGCAAACTTACTGAATTATGAATGACTGATATTAACACTTTGCAATGCAAACATTCCATGAAATCACTACTTTTCAGACACTAAAATTACACCATCCTCAGGATATTCTTTTTTGAACAGGTGACATGCAATGCTAAACTTTCATACAGTAGACAGGAGAAAGGATACAGATCTAGTGAGATTTTTTCAAATACAATTATTTACTGTTGTTTTTCTTCAATTTTTGATTAGAAGAAAATTAAAACAACTCCCAGATGTGAGGTGTAACAGTAGATAGAAACCAAACTAAATTCACCACTGAGAATCATTTATTTATGAATGAATATTGAGACAAAAAAAAATTAGTAAAAAGTCATGGACAAGTAACGTAACTATCATTTTGCAATGGCAGTTCTCTTTCTACAGACAAATGCCTTAATAACAAAACAGTAGGTATTATATGCAGCTGTGTTTCTAAGCACAGTATGTATTGTGTTGACATCACAGATAGAAGACTTTAAATTACATCTTTACAGACACTACTACTAAGTCGTTTAGGAATAGTTCTGTAGGCTGTTTTACAACACAGCTTTACTATGAAACTAAATAACACAGGTAATCTACATTTTGTTCTTAGCATATCACTACAGAACAAAGCAATTGTCATCTCTTGTACTGTGGGCAATACTCGATGGTAAGGTTGTGATACCTGCCAGCTGCATAAGGTCATACTAGAAGTATTTTTTTTTTTTACAGTAGTTACACCACAGCTTAATTTTTCTAGTCCAGAAGTCAAGCCACTGATTCACAAACGAAGAGATATGGAACATTCCAGGGAATTAACAGTGCATGTAAGCCATATGATTTTGATTAGATTCAAGCAGCAGATTTGACATAGAGCAACAGATTTGAGATGAGATTACAATAAATTTCTGGATTTAAAATGTCTGAAACTAAATTCCCCAATAGTGGGTGTCCTCATTTGAGATAATTTGCAATTCACAACTACATAAAATTAAAACAAATTCAGAGTGAAAATCTCAAGTATGCATCTTAACACCTGCAACATGATTAGTTTTTGACTGCTCCCAGACTAAGTTTTAAAACTTCATTTGTTGTTTCAGCTCACTTCAACACATTCCACTGGTAGACACTGCATCGCTCCAAACTCAGTTCATAGTTTTCCTGGAGTGACTTTGTGATATTGAATTGTATCCCCATTCGTCTGTTCAGCCTAGCAACAAGTTTTGCACCTTCAAGGTTGGATTTGAGAGTGAAGGGGGGCAAGTAGAAACGGTGGAATGTCTGAGGCAGCTGTTTTCAAAGCACAGAGATAGGAGTTTCATCACTTATCTCCTGGACTGTGTTGCCATGGTGGACAGTGGAGAGTGCTCTCCTTTGCTTTTAGTTAGTTTTTGACTAACTGAAGCAGAGAAGTTCCCTGGAAATTTTTTTTTTCTTCTTTTCCTGGAATTATTTGAACCTACTCTGGACTGGGGACTTTGGGGGAGCACCAGGAGCTTGCACCTGCAGCCCACTGGGGCCTGGCATGGGCAGCAGCATTTTCCAGCACTGGAGGGACTGAGCCAAGCTACTACCCACAGGAGAGAGACTTTCTGAATTTGTCATCCCTTCAGAGATTTTGTTGTTCAGTATTGTTAATTTTTTTGTGATTTGCCTGTTGAATAAGCAGGTTTTTTCCCCTTCTTTCTAAGGAAATTTCTTCCTGAACTGGTTGGGGGAGGGCCTTTGAAGGTTTTTCTCTCAAAATTTGCCCTAAACCAGGACAATAGTTCTTGTACATGGTGGACAATGGTAACTACACAGAATCATTTTTTATATTCTTAAGTAAGGTCTCCATTTCACATCTGATTTCTCTGCTCAGTGAATGCCTTAAGCAGTTGGATCATTTACCAGGTTCTGCATCCAGGTGTAATGAGCACCACAATGGGTTTTGTCAACCTATGTGACAGCATGCTTACAAGTGGACATGTTCTCAATGTACCTTCTCAATGTCTGCCTTCTGGGTAGACAACACAGCTGACACCACAAGCAAAGAGGGAAAAGCAGCTCAAGTCTATTGACAACTCAGCTGCTTCCACTTCATAGCAATTTTACTGAGAAACTTTAAGTGCTTGCTAGCATTATCTGGACAACACTCCTAATCATATGGTTTAGTTTAGATAGTCTTGCAAATAGCAAGGAGTTGGACTTGATGATCCTTTTTGCTCTCTTCCAACTCAAGATATTCTGTATGAGTTGGGAAGTCATGTAATTTTAATGGCATTTTGTCTGAACCTTTTACACACCTTTACACAATCACTTTGTAAATAGTCTTTGCTTATTTTTTCCCCTTTTAAAAATGATTTAAAGTTCTCTCCAACAACTCAAACTGAGCTTCCTATAGATCTTCTGTCAAGGTACTCAAAGTGTACTCCAATTCCACATTAAAAATCCACAATCTTTGATGAAATAATCAGGTGCTTTATAGAGCTCAGACTGTTACGCACTCTGAAAACATTTCCTGTGCAAACCAATGTCAGTTGTCCCCTGCCAAAGTAGCCCTCAAATACTCTCAAGGAGGGTTTTTTGGTTTTTTTAAGCCATAACAGACTCTTGGTGAAAGGAGAATGAGGTAGACAAATCCAAAGCCATTACTCTACACTGCTCTTCATCATCCCACTCAGAGCAAGCTTTAGCAACACAGATTTTTACGGAAGCACAAAAGTGGCTGGCAGGGGTGCATGTGTGATGAGGAACAGCAGCTGTTTAGCCACATCAAGAGGATTTTACAGGGAAAGAACCAATGACTTAATTACACTATTTACTATTTATTCAAATCCTTTTGGAGGAGGGAAGTACAATAGCAGATGCAGAATCCCACTTTTCCTAGACATGAGAATGGCTGGCATTCAAGAAGAGTATTTTTAGTAATTTTTAGGGAGAAGACAGTTAAACACTCAGACATAAAAGTCCAGCCCGCTAGCAAGAAAAAGCTTTCCCTGAAACTCACTTTTCTACTGTATCATAGGACCAAGCTAGAGTACTGCACAGACTGAGGGAAAAGAGAAACAAACCCACAAAATACTGACGAAAAGAGAAGCGAAGTATAACAAAACTCAGCAGAGAAGCCTTTTTCTTCTCAAACCAGAAAGCAAAGATCACCCATAATGTTTAATGACTCCTGTTCCTCATGTATTCTAGTATCATCAATACCTACCATGATCTTCCTGTAGACTGCCATGACATTGTCGTCATCAAAGGGAAGAAAGCCACACAGCAGAGCATACAGTAGTACTCCCATACTCCAAATATCTGCCTAAAAAATATAAGTGAGAGTTCGCAAACCTCATCTGTCTAAAATGGCTTAGAAACTGATCACATTGTCTCCTTTTGGCAAAGCCCATATACAACTTGTGGAAAGTAGGTTCCTTAATTCTGGACAGAACAATTACAGTCTAAGTGAAAGCACATGATTTCAATTCACTAGAACACTAGAGAACTAGTGAGACCATTACCCTTTCCCTTAGGTCGCCAAATTGTTGCATTACTTTCAACTTACAAGGATTTCACTTACAAAAAGGAAATCAAATTCATCTGTAGGGACTTTTTACTCAAAATTATTAGTGATTATGACAGTGTTATGTACAGTTACAATCAGCTTTAAAGCCCCACTGTTTCTTCTCTGCATAGACATGGCAAGGTCTACATGCCTTAACTCCCACTTCAATCATAATGATACAGGAGGTCTGAAAAGCACTGACTTTGTGGAAAACAACAAAAAAGTAAGACTTAGAGACCAGGGACAGTGGTAAAAAGGAGGCAAAGGACAAGAGACTGACTCCATCCAAGAACACAGATAGTAAGGAAGTTTGAGGAGATTGGAGTTGCAGCATTTTGAATGGGTTGGCATTTTGAATGAGTTGGCAGACCCCAATGCTCTGTACATAGAATCAAAGCTGGAAAAATGCTATTTTGTTCTCTTTAATTTTACTACACTGGACAATAGAAATAACAAATTTTCATACAAGATTTCAGAGGCAAAGTACACAAGATACTGAGTCTGCACAGAAATTTGCAACAAGACCCGGATAATTAACAGAGCAAATTGCTGCCTGGAATAATGTAGTAGAAGGCAAATATTTTTGGTAGAGCAACACCTGGGGTCAGTGAAGGATTAGTCAGAGATGAAGAAGACAGGTACAGAATGTGTAGTCAGAAGCTAATCCAAGCTGTGACTGCTCTGTCTCAGAGCTTCAGAGAGCAACTGAGGCAGCATGACATTGAAGAAAGACACCAAAGGAGTATATCTGAATCTCACCACATTTAAATACATGATGCACAGGGAAAAAAACTACCCTAATCCACAATTGTATCACCTACCTCTGAGCCAATGTATGCTTTGCCCTGAATCAGCTCTGGTGCTGCATAAGCTGGGCTCCCACAGCAGGTGTTCAGATGGTAATCAAGGCCACCCTATAACAAGACAAAATTAATGACAAAGAAGCACTTGCTCTAACATAAATGGTGTCTTCTAGCAACGACATACTGGAGGCCTCAGAGGCTTCATTTTCCAATGTTGTGTATATAGAGTTATCTAAAATTTTGCTTTGGTATACTATATGACTTCACCAGGCAAAAACTGTCCAAGACCAGGAGAATCCTATAAATGTTCAGGTACCAAACTGCTCCTTCACATGTTATCCCATCCAGCCTTTTCTGCAGCTCCTCCTGTGATAGGAATACTTCCCTTTGTGACCAGAAAGCAAACAGATGGAACTTGGGAATCAGTAATCCAAGAGCTACTGGGCAGGAGGCTGGTTGGATATTTATATCACTATTAAGGCAATAAATTCATAAAGAGCACTAAAATGCTTCCATATTAACAATGTGTTATTCCTTAGCCTTGGCTTTTTTCTACGTAGATCACAGTGAGATGACATTGTACCACCAAGATGGCAGTCTAATATTCCGATTTCCTGCAAGGTGCTTTAACTTGACTCAGCTAAAACAAACAGAGAACTTTGGATCAGTAAGGTCTTCCCATTAAATTCCTTCTTCCCAGCACCCATCTCATATGTGAAGAAGACAGAGTAGCAATGTAGAAACCAACTTTAAACTTGTTAAACAACTCACTACAACCATGTGGATCCAGAGGCTCTGTAAAGATAAGGGGAATCTATTTGATCCCCAGTCTCCAAACACAGACAAATCCTATGAAAATGACACATGCTATTGAAAATTACTGGGGGCAAATTGACACTAACATAAGCTTTACAGTACAAGCCTTTGTGGGAGTAGGGTAATCTGTGCCTTATATCATCATGAAAAATCAAGTGTAAGAAGAGAAAAACTGATATTCTGCTCAGAAAATGTGAAACTGTCTCACACTGCTAAGGCCTTACCAATCAATTAGCAGTGGGAGAACTACATCAACAGCTTGAATTCAGGGCAAGGTTCTGCACTGCACCCTGAAGTCACACCAGCAGTTTTCATGTGTGCACTGTAGCTGATTAAGCTCCGCTATGACAGCAACTGACACCCTTACCTTCGGCTTTGCACAAAGTCCAAAGTCTATCAGCTTCAGATTATGTTCCTCATCAATCAGCAAATTTTCCTAGTAAAAGTGAAAGTGGTAATGAATTCTTACATAACACCAGGTATCCAAGAAACCACATTTTCTTTTATCCTATTTATTCTTGCCACTACCAGCCATATTTTACCTAAAGCTCTGTTCTGGAGATTTTGGTCTGTTGCCATATATCCTATATTCCACATAGAGAATACAAGCTCCTATCTGCTCAGAAAGGCCTAGGGGGCTGCTAGACAGAAAGCAAAAAATTGTGAGGCAGCAGCCTGCCCTGACAGAAAAGGCAGACAGTAATATCCCAGACGGTGTGAAAAGAGCCACTTGCCCTCTGTTCACCACAGTGAGAACAGCACATTCAGTTTCTGCCCACCCTCTAGCACAAGGAAGGACACCAGGATGGACACCAGCCTGTCCAGGGTGCTGCAGCACTTCTTCCATGAGGAGAGGCTGAGGGAGAGATGGTTTTTCAGCCTGCAGCTTTAGTGGAGACCTTGATACCGAAAATAACAAGAAAAGAGCTAATGTAGATATAGCAATAGCAGTAGTTATGCTAAGGCTTAGAAAGCAGCAGTTCACAAGCAGGCCCTGGGAATGTACTAAGAACCACAAACTGATAATTAAAGGATCTAGTAGGGCATGCAGAACACAGCAAAATAAATAATTAAAGGATCTAGCAGGGCATGTAGAACACAGTAAAATAAATAAATGATAAAGGTTAATGTATAATCAATGATAAAGGGTTCTGGTGGTGGGATGACAAGCAAGGGGGATTAAAGGGGGGTAACCTATAGTTTTGAGTAGACAAGCGTGTAGAATTTATGACTTTATAGAAATAATATCTATGAGATTTACGTAACTGTATTGTCTTGAAGAATATATGCTATTGTACTATTGTATGTAAATCACTTTGTAAAGGATATAAAAACCTGTCGGAAAAGGGGTATGGTGGGCTCTGACTTTGGACACTAGTCCTCAGACCCCAGGGCCCTCAATAAAGCACCGCACTAAACAACCTAGTTGTTTCGTGTCTCTCTGTCGGGCAACAGTTTTCTGGCGACCGCGGCAGGACTCCGAGGGCTGCTGGGGCGGTTCGCGTCCTGATCCACTCCACGCCGGCACCGAGTGATTCTCGGGGAGTCATCGGTTCGTGCCCGACCCCGCGCCTGTCGGACAACTGCAGGAGGTAAGCCCGAAGGTGCTTTATTTTTTTGTGGTATTGGGTGCCTGCCCGTAAGACGAAGCATCGGCTCCGCTGGGTTGGGCTAAAGACGTCTTGGGTAATTGGGTAAAGCCTAGGCGCCGGCTGTAAGACGCGGCGAAAGCTGCGCTGGTCCGGCACTTGTTCCCCCGCGGCGTCGGAGGGTGACAAGTTGGTTGGTTGGTTGGTCTATCCTTCTATCTGTATAGATTTTCTTTCTTTTCCTGTCTATTCTGTTTAGGAATGATGCCTTTGAAAACGTTTAAAACTCTAGCAAGTTCCGGGATAGAAATCCCGGACGACTCGCCTTTGGGCTGCTTATTACAACATTGGAATGCGGGGAATTTTGGTCAAGAACTAAGTAAAAGGAAGTTGATTGATTTCTGTAATAATGTGTGGCCTTTATATGAACCCGATGGTATGCAATGGCCTAGAAATGGTACACTGAATCCTGACATTATTACACCTTTGATGCATTTCCTACAAAGTAATGAAAAATGGGATGAAATACCGTATTTAGACCTCTTTTATTATTTGAAAGACAAACCAGAGTGGCAAAAGGAGTGCGGGATCATGGTTTTGAAAACATTAAAGGTGAATTGTGAAGGATGTAAGGGGTGGCAAAAAGAGAAGGAATGCTCGGTTAGGTTTTCGGAACCTGAGGAGGATGTTTCTTTGTTGGTAGCCCCTAGTGCCCCTCCAATGGAGGAACGTGACTCTGGAGAAAGTATGCCAGAGGTAGAAAGGGAGGATCGGGAAGCAAAAGTAGAAACCGCAGATATACCACGAACCCCCTTAAGTGAAAGAACTCGGAGAGGGTGGTGGGAGGTAGAAAGAAAGAAAAAGGAAGAGGGATGGCAAGGGGGGGGGAGGCTGATGGGTACGGGAGGACTTATGGGTCAATTGAATATGGGAAGAGGAAGAATGCAGCTAGGGATAGATCAATGTGCTATATGTAAAAACAGAGGGCATTGGAAAAATGAGTGTCCTCTCAACCAAGGAATAGATTTTGGGGGAGGAATTATAGCTAGTGGGGGTGGAAATCAGGGAATGATGAATAATACAGGTGCTTTCCCGGGAAATCCACAAGGTGTTGCCCAAGCCTTTATGATGGGGAATTATCAAAATTCAAGTTGACTAGATGAGGACCTGAAAGTAGTAATGGAAGTAGATGGGGAACCGTTAGAATTTAGAGTAGATACGGGGGCATCATACTCAGCTGTTAACACTAAGCTAGGACCCTTGAGTGATTCTACTATCCAAGTAGTGGGGGTTACGGGACAAGTTGAGGAACGAACATTTTTGCGTCCATTAGATATAAAATTTGGGGGGAAAGAATTTGACCATCAATTTTTATATATGCCAAATAGCCCAGAATCGCTATTCGGGAGGGATCTATTGTGAATGTTACAGGCAAAAATAATATTTGAAAAAAGTAGAGTAAGATTAGAATTTCCTGAGGAGAATATTGCTAAGTTGTTTGTAATAAAAGAAGTTGAGGCAGCAGAAATACCACAGGAAATAGAGCAAGCTGTAGTACCATGGGTATGGGAAACAGGAGTACCTGGAAAATCAAAAGCGGCACAACCGGTTGTAATAGAACTAAAGGAAGGAGCCTCCCCAGTACGGGTAAGACAATATCCTTTGAAATTGGAAGCACGAATAGGAATAGCACCCATGATTGAACAATTTCTTAGCTTGGGAATTTTACAGGAATGTGAGTCAGAATTCAATACTCCGATATTCCCAGTCAGAAAGCCAAATGGTAAGTATAGATTAGTTCAAGATTTAAGAGCAATTAATAACATCACTAAAGATATACACCCAGTTGTAGCTAATCCGTATACATTGTTGACAGCTGTGTCGGAAAAGTTTAAGTGGTTCACAGTGATTGATTTGAAAGATGCATTTTTCTGTATCCCTTTGGCACTTGAAAGTAGGAAATACTTTGCCTTTGAGTGGGAGAGCCCAGACACAGGACGCAAGAAGCAGCTCACCTGGACGCGTCTACCACAGGGATTCAAAAACTCACCAACTATTTTTGGAAATCAATTGGCTCGAGAGTTAGAAGAATGGAAGACGACTCAGGTAAAAGAATCACCTTTCTTATTTGCTCTCATACAATATGTTGATGACATCTTTATAGCTTCCACAGAAAAGGATGTTTGCCTCAGACTCACTATTGGATTACTTAATATGCTGGGACAAGCTGGATACCGAGTATCGAAAGAAAAAGCTCAGCTGGTAAGGACCCAGGTAATTTACCTAGGCTGCGAAATTTCACAAGGGGTGCGAAAGTTGGGAGTTAATCGAATACAAGCAATTTGCACCATACCCACACCACGGAATCCGCAAGAGTTAAGATCCTTTTTGGGCATGGTGGGGTGGTGCCGCTTGTGGATCCCGGAATTTGGACTAAAAGCAAAACCCCTGTATAAGGCAGCCAAAAGCCCTGTGTTTCAGTGGGGACAAACGCAAGAAAAGGCATTCCAGAGTTTGAAACAAGCCTTAAAGGAAGCCCCAGCACTAGGATTGCCAGATCTTACAAAACCTTTTCAACTATATGTGAATGAGAGACAGAGACTGGCAATAGGGGTTCTCACCCAAAAACTGGGCTCATGGAAACGCCCAGTAGGGTACTTCTCAAAACAGCTAGACACTGTAAGCGCCGGATGGCCTGGTTGTCTTAGAGCTGTGGCAGCAACAGTGCTCCTGATTCGGGAAGCCAGAAAATTGACTCTGGGAAAAAGGATGGAAGTATTTGTTCCCCACATGGTCATTGCAGTTTTGGAACAAAAAGGGGGGCATTGGCTCTCGTCAAGCCGCAAGTTACAATACCAGGCACTTCTCCGAGAACAGGACGACATTGAATTAAAAACAACTAATCATCTTAATCCAGCAGAATTTCTTAGGAGCAGCAGCCAGGGAGAAGGAGGCGAATTGACGCATGATTGCGTGGAAATCATTGAACAGGTGTATGCCAGCCGGAAAGACCTGAAAGATGAGCCTTTGGAAAATCCGGAATGGAAACTGTTTACAGATGGATCCAGCTTTGTGGAAAACGTGAACCAGGTATGCGGGATACGCAGTAGTGACTTTGACACAAATAATAGAAGCTCGAGCCTTAACCCCGGGAACTTCAGCCCAGAAGGCCGAGATACAAGCTCTGGTAAGAGCCTTAGAATTGAGCCAAGGGAAAAGAGTAAATATTTGGACTGATTCAAAATATGCCTTTGGAGTAATACATGTACATGGAGCTCTGTGGAAAGAAAGAGGACTGTTAAATTCTCAAGGATCAGAAATTAAGCACAAAGAACAAATATTAGCACTATTGGAAGCAGTGCATAAACCTCAGGCAGTAGCAGTGATGCATGTAAGAGGACATCAAAATGAAGAAGGAAAAGCGTTCCAAGGAAACCAGTTGGCTGACAGAGTTGCCAAACAGGTTGCCCGAGAGGTATGGACACAATTAGCTTTATTACCAGCACGATTTAACCCTGCCACTTCCTTTCTTGAGCAGAAACCATGCTATACACATGAAGATGAGAAACTTGCTCAATTTCTCCAGGCCCAGAAGAATGAAAAAGGATGGTATGTCACAGCTGTAGGTCAAGTTGTGTTGCCAACAAAGGTAATGAAAACAATTTTAGAAATCGAACATAACAAGTGCCATTGGGGGGCAGACGCATTAGTACAATTCTTAAAACATGAGGTGATTTCCAACCAGATGTTAACAATGGCAAAACGGATTAATGCCACGTGTCCAGTCTGTATTAAAAACAATCCAGTGACACGAAGGCAAATACAATTAGGAAAGCTACGAGTAGGGCCGCAACCGGGAGACTATTGGCAAATAGATTTCTCAGAATTACCAAAAGCACAAGGGTACCGTTATTTACTGGTGTATGTGTGTACCTTTTCAGGGTGGCCGGAAGCTTTCCCATGCAGGACTAACCAGGCAAAGGAAGTAATGAAAACCTTACTACAAGAGATTATTCCTAGATTTGGGATCCCATTAGGAATGTCCTCAGATAGGGGACCTCACTTTGTAGCTGGAGTAGTCCAAGAGGTAGCCAGAGTATTAGGGATAGCTTGGGATCTCCATACGCCCTGAAGACCACAATCTAGCGGCCAGGTAGAATGGATGAATCAGGCATTAAAAGGGCAGATTAAGAAAATTTGTCAGAAAGCGAAGATACAGTGGCCTCAGGCACTACCTCTAGCCTTGCTAAGAATCAGGATTAAACCCAGAGAAAAGATAGGAGTAAGTCCATACGAAATTTTGTATGGCAAGCCATATCATGCTGCAACCTACAAAGGGGACCCTCACTTAGTAGGAGATCAAGTATTGCTAAGTTATGTTTTGTCTCTAAATAAAGTCCTTACAGCACTGCGAGGAGCATTGCAGTGGAACCAGCCTCTGCCCTTGGAAAATCCTGTCCATGACATCCAGCCAGGAGATCAAGTATATGTGAAGAACTGGAATACGGAACCCTTGAGAGAAGTATGGGGCGGTCCTCACCAGGTGATCATGACCACCTACACGGCAGTGAAAGTCCAAGGGATCGAAAATTGGATTCACTACACTCGAATCAAGAAGGTCCAGCCAAGATGGGAAGTACAGCCTCTGTCAGCAACAAAAATGGTGTTCAGGGCAAGGCCTTAGTTCTTTTAACATTAGTCTGTATAATGCAGGTGGGAGAAGCGTTTGTTAAAATCATAGTTCCAGAGTCAGATGTAATAGTGCCGGAAGGTGCGAGAGTAAATTTAACCTGTCTGTTTTCTAGCAACCAGAGAGCTGGATTAAAAGAAGTAAATACAGCTTGGAGACAAGTCACCACAGACGAAGTATTTACAGAAGGGATCGTGACACTTTGGGATATGAAACAGCAAAGAGGTAGCACCACATTGATGATATCATATGCAAGCTGATCAGGTAGGACAATTCTCATGTGTTGTGTGGATTAGAGAAAGCTTTAACTACGGAGAAATAAATGTAGATATTCAAAAAAAGAATAGGAGAGTACGACAGGTGACAGAAGTTGGAAAAACACAACAAGAATTGGGACAAGAAAATTTAATAGTGGGATTAGTTAGAGATTTTGGGCAAGTACAAAATACTACGTCCATCACTGCATGTTTACCTTTACCTAAAGCAGCGGGAGATCCAATACCATGGGGCATCATTCCCGTTGGGGAAATGCCTCCAGAAACCATAAATGGGACAAAAAGATGTAATAAAGTAATGCAGAACCATACTAAGATGGTAGAGGAAACCTATACAGTTCGAGGGCAATGGTCATCACCAGGACAAAGGAGTGAATGCTAAAAATTACCAAATGCAGTTTTTTCAAAAATTGGGCGGTTCAAGGATGTAGGATGGTGTTCTTATGACATAAAAAAAAGACAAAAACCAGTCACTGAATATTCTTATGAGATAGTATGTCAAGAAGGGAGGGAAGAATGGGAACAGTGGAAAACGATTTGGGGTCCCAGCTTGTTAGAATCTTATAGCTACATAGGACCAGTACATTGGTGTATCGAATGGTCAGGCCAAAGGGAACAAAAACATTTAAGAATGCTAGGGACCGAAGCAGTAAGACGGGATCGAATGACCCCTACACCTAGCTGGAATTGTAGCAAAATCATCACATGTGATACCCCTGAATCCCAAATTGGTTTAGTGCCAGTCCGGATACTACTAAAATGGGGCTGTGAATGTCAAAGATATAATCATACAATAACAGGAGAAATAAAGGGGGCTTGGAAAGATTGTCAGGCAACTACCGTCAGGAGTCCAGGGCATTCGGTGTGGGTAATGGGGCATGGACAATGGACTACCCATATGCCCATTAACGGCCCAGTCACACAGATTACGTTAGGGGTCCCTACCCTCTGCCCTCTCTGGAAACAGTCTAAATTAACACAAAGAGAGATACAGCCACGAACAAAGAGAGAAACAAATGAGGTGGCAGAAGAACTAGGATTGGGAGATGAAGATGAGTGGCATGAACCCTCATCAGGAGTTAAATTTGGATGGGTACTGGAATCCCTGTTTGCACAAATTTCTACATATAGAAACCGGGAGATGCTGTATAAATTATTGGGACAAACTGAGAGGTTAGCCGCAGTTACAAAGAAAGGATTTAGGGATCTAAACTTACAGTTGCAAGCAACAACAAGAATGACAGTCCAAAATAGAATGGCATTAGATTTGCTCTTATTAAAAGAGCACGGAGTCTGTGGATACCTCCAAGGAAAGGTTGATCATTGCTGTGTACATATCCCAAATGTCACAGAAGAAGTAGAAAAGGATATAAGTCAATTGGAACAAATTGAAATAAAAGTGCATGAAGTCCAGGAAGAAGCTCAACATAATTGGGTAGGAGCACTATTTAGCTCCCTAGGAATCCAGGTCTCTGGTTGGATATCATCAATTGTACAATATGTAATAATGATTGTATTGATTATTGTAGTCTGCATGATTATGTATAGATGTCTTTTAGGAATGATTGCTAGAGAAGGAACTCATACTCGACGTGTCATGAGAGCACTAACCCGAAAAGAAGTAATCCTACCAAGTCAAAGAGAAGACTCACCATCCTACTTGGAAACCATTACTTGAAGAATTGAGCATCCTTGCAGAAAATCTGAAGAATGCTCAAAAGGGGGGAGTTGATACCGAAAATAACAAGAAAAGAGCTAATGTAGATATAGCAATAGCAGTAGTTATGCTAAGGCTTAGAAAGCAGCAGTTCACAAGCAGGCCCTGGGAATGTACTAAGAACCACAAACTGATAATTAAAGGATCTAGTAGGGCATGCAGAACACAGCAAAATAAATAATTAAAGGATCTAGCAGGGCATGTAGAACACAGTAAAATAAATAAATGATAAAGGTTAATGTATAATCAATGATAAAGGGTTCTGGTGGTGGGATGACAAGCAAGGGGGATTAAAGGGGGGTAACCTATAGTTTTGAGTAGACAAGCGTGTAGAATTTATGACTTTATAGAAATAATATCTATGAGATTTACGTAACTGTATTGTCTTGAAGAATATATGCTATTGTACTATTGTATGTAAATCACTTTGTAAAGGATATAAAAACCTGTCGGAAAAGGGGTATGGTGGGCTCTGACTTTGGACACTAGTCCTCAGACCCCAGGGCCCTCAATAAAGCACCGCACTAAACAACCTAGTTGTTTCGTGTCTCTCTGTCGGGCAACAACCTCATGGCAGCCTTTTAATTCCTACAAAGCGGGCATAGACACAGTGCTAGCTCTCTACAGAAGCATATGGTGGGATGATTACAGTCAACAAGCATCACAAGATACTCACAGTGGTACTAAGAAAAAGCCTCTCTCATAAAAAAAGGAAGTAAAGAGCTTAATAGGTTTTCCAGCAACATTATGGTGCCTCACCCTAGGAGAGGTCCAAGATGTGACTGATGAAGAAATTTGGGCTGACACTGTTTTAAACAGGAGATAAAAGTAGAAGTCACTAGGAGTCCCTTTCCAACCAAGTAATCTCACAATCCTATGAATCCATCAGGTCTCCAGCTACAATCCAAATTCTTCCAAGAAGGACATGGAAGACTTTGCTTGGAGAGAAGTTATTTGGACACAAGGATTTAATGAGCTGTCTAGTAAAATGCTTGTACCCTAAGAATTTGCTTTTCTCAGTTACGAATGTCTCTGAACATGCAAACTTCTAAACCCTTCTAGGAGAAATGGTCTCAAGGCTTCCATTCCCTAAACCCATGCTTAATTCTTCTGGTGACAGCAAAGCCACAGGATCAGTCTTGTGGCACATCCCTTCCCCTGCCCAATCCTCACTTGTTTACATTGCAGGAGTCACATTTTCCTTTGATTGTCAGAACAGAACAGTTTGCACAATAGAGAGGAACAATAACAACTCTCCCTGCGTACAAACTGGAATAAAAGGGATAGCAAAAATGCCTAACCAACAGTCAAATTCAAATCTATGTCTGCTCCACTTTCACCTTTATTGCACTACTGCACTTCTCCTCCCCAGGAAGCTTCTTCCTCAGATACAGCTACAGCCAAGCTCAGGTGAGGAACAAAGAAGTAGGTAAAAAAAAGGCTGTCAGCAAATGTTAACTAAAGAGCTCTAAGCACAGCAGAACAGAGAAGACAACTATCACCAGCTCCATTAAGAGAAATAAAAGTGGATCTTCATTATTATTTGTGCAAATATGATTACTGTTTAGACTTACTGGTTTGAGATCCCTGTGGGCATATCCCTGACTGTGCACATAAGCAATTGCTGAAACAATCTGCCGAAAAAATATGCGAGCTTCCTCCTCAGAAAGGTGGTCCTTAGAAATTATGTAATCAAACAGCTCTCCTCCAGGACAGTACTGCATGAAAGCAGGAAAAAAAGAATACATTTGGGATATAGTCATGAAATGTAAATGTGAACAAGGACACTGGACAGCAAAAAGGCACTCTCCTCTTTCCTTCCCTCTGCTTAATCCCAGTAGTGCTCAGGAATGTCCCAGGCCAGTGCGCAACAGATCCAACAAACCAAGAGCCCAACTCTGGCCCAATGCTTGACACAGCCATATCACACTACCAACACAGGTGATAGAAGCTGCCCAAGACATGACAACTTGGTGGCACTTCTTGGGTCCCACATATCCTGCTGGTGCTCTTTTCTGGAGTGAGAGGTGGGAATTAAAGTCAATTTTTTTACTGCAAACAGTGAAAAGTGGCTTTTACAATGAGACAGAACACAGTGTCAGCTTCATTTTTAAACTACAACAACTTGGACACACTTATCATTGAGATGATTTTCTAAGAAATGTCTCATTTGGACTCTGCTACCACCTACTGCTATGGCTAAACCCAGAAATCTTTGCCATAGCAGAAACACCATTCCTTACCTCTAAAACCATGAATATTTTCTTGGGTGTCTCAATCACATGATACAAGCGGCAAATGTGCTGGTGACTCAAGTCTTTCATGGCATCAATTTCTAATTTAACACGAGGCAAGTCATCCTAAAAGATTACAACAGCAAGGTATGAAATTGCCAAGTAGTTTGATAGCCCGTACATCACAGTAAGTCTGCACATGAGAACTGCTCAAACTTAAATCAGCACCATCTCTGTCACTTGCTCACCTTCCCTCGTCACACAGTGGTCAGTAAAACCCAAAGGGGCAGACATACAATGCTGCTATTCTCATCAGCACTCCACTTGACTTACAATGCTTGCAATGTAACTGCCTCAGTTTTACAGCCAGAGAACATTGCCCTCTCTGCACGAAGGCACAGGATTTGCAGTGCCACTGAAGTCTTTCAAGTCTTACAGCATCTGCCATTAGCCCACAGCAACAGGTCATACCCATGCTCCTGAAAACTCCACAGGAACAGCACATTAACTGCTCCGAAGTATCTTTTAGATTACCTGTAAAGCAAGCTTGTCCATGATTTTTATTGCAACTTTTTCACCAGTGAGACGATGTCGTGCGAGTTTTACCTTTGCAAACCCACCTGGAATTGGAAACAGAGATGGATAAAGCTTTCTCACCAAGATCTCAGTCACCCTGAAGAAAATACTGTATGCACAGCACATAGCATCATTGCTAGAGGAAAAAGCAATTGCTGGCTACCATCTTCCAGTTACACTTCCACAGCTGCGCCGCGCAAAATACACGGAGAAAACATGACCCTCAGACACTGAAGTAACAGTTAATCTCTCAGCTAAACATGAAGGTGAATGGACACATCACACACACTTGTTTGCATTCACAGACTGAGCCCACCTGTGCCGACTGTTCCATGTAATTCATAGTACTTGAGAACTTCCTCATAGTCATCTCCGGCCATTCTGTCACTCGCAGGACACGGACAGCTCTTCTCAGCACCTGCAAGGGGAGACCGCAGATTGCGCTCATGCTTTCGGGCACAAGGAAGCGACTCAGCAGCAGCCCCCGGGGAAGGCGGAGCGGCTGCTGATCCCACGGACCTGCCACGGCTGCCGGGCGATAGGCGCGGGAGCGCTGCGGTCTCGAGTCAGGCCGGCCAGAAGACCTTCGAGTCCTACCCGGTTTCTTGGGGCGCTGGCGTCAGGAACCCCCCCGAGTGCTACCCCGTCCCGAGGCAGGGACCCCCCAGCGGAGCAGCCCAGCGAGTCCGTTACCGTTCAAACGCGCCACTTCCGGCCGCCGGGAGCGAAAAGCCAATCTCCGCGCGCCGCCAAACCGGAACGGGCGGGGAAGGCACGGGCATGCTGGGAGGGAGTGAAAAAAGCAGTGGTCGTTGCCGGCCCGGAAGGTGTGTGCTGGCAGCTGGCTGCTGACGGGGACGGTCTCAGCCGAGACCAGTCCCTGCTGAGACAGAAAGCAGTGTCTGCCTCTGCCGGAAAGCGCGTAGCCAGGGGCAGCGGTCGGGACTGGAGCGGGGTCCGCGCCGCAGGGACTGGTGCCAGGTAGAAGATGGCGGCCGGGGCCATTGCTCCGAGGAGATGGTGGCTCCCGCCGCTCCCCGCAGGCTTTCCCGCAAAGCCCCGCCGGCCGGGACTGCCATTCCCTACACCGCTCCTGGGTCGCCGGGGCCCGGCCTACCCGACGCACGGTCTCTCTCTGGGCCAGAGCAGCGCCGGGCAGGCGGGAGTCTCCATTGTGAGGCATATGATTATATGACATGGCCGTTAATAGACAAAAAGTTCATTAGTACAGTATTGCAGCTTTGCTCTGTACACCGGAAGAAACACAAGACAGTTTGTACCCCCATTTGCCAGCTATTTAAAGAGGCAGGAAACGTGAGGGGGAGAGAGTGAGAAATACGAGTGGAATAAGAGCAACCAACGTGAAGGAGAAAGTATGGGAAGCATGAGGGGGAAAATGATATCTGAGGAGAAAAAAGGGCAAGAAAACAGTATGGGAAAAGTGCAGGAAGTGGTGGGGGGGGAAGTATGGCAAATATGAGAGGAGAAGGGCAGGAAACATGGGGAGATTGGGTTGCAAAGTCATCAACTTTTATCAAAACATCCACAGCAAAACCAGCCTGTGTGGCTCCAGCCACAGTGCCAGCCATATCTCTAGGGACTAGCCTGGCTCTGGCAATAGGGTGCTAATCCTCCATCCATCCCTGTGCTCTGCCATATGTGGAGCCACTGAACAGCCTGTCCAGAGTATGGAATGCCCTGAAGCAGGATGGCTGTTGCTGGCTAAAGGCTCACTGCTTGCTGAGGGCATAAGCTTCCATCTGGCAAGGGAAGGCTTGGAGTGGTATGTGGCTCAGTAGGGAAAATCCCTGTGCCTCTCAAGGGACAGGATTAGAGAGCCCCTTTACTATAGAAGTACATAATCTTGTTCTCTTGTGACAGCTTTTTGTCATTTCCCTCTTCCCCTTAGGACAAGCTCTGGACACTGTAGACTTCCTCTAAAGACAGATCTTAATGTCTTTCCACTCTTATTCCTCCTTGGCAAAGTTTCTGTCCTTGGTCTTTGGCACTAAAAGGACTAATAATTCCAACTGTCCCTGCCCACTGCCTGCTATGAGCATGGGCTTCCCACAAGCGAGGTGAAGGAGTGGGAGAGCAGGAAGGGGCTGTGCGGGGCGGCTGCCCAGCTCTCTGCTCCTGCACCTGTCACCTCCACACTGAAGGCCAGAGAAGCTGTTATTTTTGCTGCATCTTGTGCCTCAGCAGCAAGAGATGCGTGGTGCTCACCTTCCTCAGGAGCTCTGGCCAGAGCTGCTCAGAGGCTGCGGCCCTCACTGGGCCAAGAGATGCTCAGGTCGCTGGTTACCTCTCCTGCTACTTCTGTGACCATGCTGCTGAGACAGCTAGGCCTCCTCTGGGTAGCAGTATGAGGGTCCACACTGTTCACTGGCCCCAAGGAGTTGTCCCAGATGCTTTAGCTGACATAATCTTCCAATTGCGACTTGTTCTTTCTTGTCTTGTTGATGAGACAGTTTTTCTTCATTGTCGTCTTCCCTTTGGGAGAGCTCTTTGTTTTCACAACAACAGTTTGTCATTGCTGTCTTCACCTTGGGACAGGTCTTGGTCTATGTGGTTTTCCCCTTGGGAATGCTTTGGTCTCTTATTCCTGTTGGAACATTGTCTTTTCTGTGGGAGACCTCTTTGTCATTGTTATTTTCCTACTGGGACATGCATTTGTCATAGTGATGTCCATCTTGGGACATGTCTTTGTTGTCTTCCTGCTGGGTAATTTTTTGCAATTGTTCTCTTCCCTTTTGGACAAGTGTTCATCACCCCTGTATTTGCCCTGGGACATCTCTGTCATTCACATCTTCCCCTTGGGACATGTCTTTCTCATTGTTGTATTCCCATTATGACAGCTCTTTATCACTAATCTTCCCACTGGACCAACTCTTCATCTCACATATTCACTTTGAGACAGATCTTTCTTGTTGTTTTCCCTTTCAGCCAATTTTTGGTCTCTTGTTTCCATTATGGGACCGGTCTTTGTCCTTGATGTCTTCCCTTGGCACAGCTCTTGCTAGCAATCATCTTCCCACTCTTTCTTTTGTTCAGATAAGGCAGCACGCTTGTTTGGAAAATTTGGTTCCAGAAGCTGTAGCATCCTCTGATGATTCTTGATTTTTTCACACTCCTGAAAATTTGTCTGGCTTTCCTGTGCAGGGACAGTCTATGCTCTGCAGGGGCTGGGTTTCTCATCTTCACCTCCTTTTTCCTGTCTTGGACACAGTGCTCAGATCCTTTCCAATCTTGTGCTGTGCCAGCAGAGACCTGCTGCTGAGGTTGCATTTAATAATGCTGCTCTGTCCATTGCCATGTCCCTGCATGTCCGCCCAGGGTAGCTGAAGTAGCCATGCTGTATGCTCAGTCACACCGTTCTGCTGGCCATGTCTCTGGCTCCTCATGTAGTTCTTGTGAGGGATGTCAGGCATAGGGATCTAGTTCTTGTCTTCCGCACCTGCTACATAGGCTTTGTGGTGGTGTGGTACAGCCCTCAAGCTCTGAACACCTGTGACTGTGCCCTGCTCACTGTGAGTGCCCTGAGCAACAGGGTCAAGCAGTAGGTGGCTGTTGCTGACTATGGTGATGGCTGTTCTCCTGCCTCTGGCAGAAGCAGTCAGCTGCTGGCTTCTGTTGGCAGAGGAAGCAGCTTTTGTAGTGCTGCCACCTGTATTGCTGGCAGATGGGCCATTTCTTCCTTGTGTCAGTCTGGTGTGAACAAGGCAGTGACATGCTATGCACCAGGCTGTTCATCTGCAAGAGAAGCTTAGCAGGGAGGCTTCCTGACTGTGGCTCTTTCTCCTGCCTCCTGCCTGTTCCTCCTGCCAGCCTGTCAGCAGTCCCTGGGGGTGGGAAGATGTTCAGTCTTATCTCTCTCAGTCTCCATACATCTTTGTTATGTTCCCAGTGTCCTGTGAGCTCTCTGAGCAGGGAAACCATGGCACCCTGCCCCCACAGAGAGATGAAATCTGACTTGGGCTGCCTTGCAGGGCTACCTACATCTGCCTGTGGTTCACTTGCATCTGCCTCAGGTCCACCTGTGGGAAAGGGGAAGCATGGGATGAAGGTGGATGCCTTGGCCAGAGGCAGAGCCCCAAGACAGCTTCATGATGCCCCATATGTACAGACATACAGAAGCCAGTTTTTAACCTTGTCTGTGTAGCTATTGAGAATAATGGACCACCACTTTTATCATCAAGCAGGATCTTCTTTATTAAACACAGTTGAGGGTTTATGTGTTTCTTCTGTGTACAAGTTTTAGGACCAAACACAGCCAGCCAGTAGGCGAGAGAAAGTAACCACATAAAAGCAAGAAGAGTAGAGCGGATGTTTCTAGCTCCTAATCATTCATCCCCCACACATTCTGGGTTGCACATCAAAGCACAGGTATTTATGGCTGTACTTGATGCTTGAGTATGCACTTTGCCATGTGAGAAGAGCTGGTAAGTGAGATCAGGATGGTCAAAGCAGGCCACTACTTCTACAGTCTCTCAGATATTTAAAAGATGGGAAATGTGAGAGGAAAAGACAGGAAATACAAGGTAAAAAAGGGAGGGAAATGTGAAGAATGGCAGGAAACAGGAGGAGAAAAGTGTGAGAAACATGAGGAAAGAAAAAGGCCTAGAAAATGTAGGGGGAAAAGGGTGGGACATATGAGGAGAAAATTATGAAAAACGGGAAAATTGTGGGATATACGAAGAGAAAAGGTCAGGGAATATAAGTGAGAAAGGTGTGTATGACATAGGAACTTCCCACTCCAGGTCCCATCTCCAGCTCTGGACCCCATTGCAGCCCCAGGCCCTCTAGCTCTCACTCAGCCTTGGATGTTTGATGGCAGAGGAAAAGAAGAGACAGGGTCTTCATGATTTGCTTACAAGAAGCCATAAAGCTGTTTATTGATCCGCAAAGCAAAGTTTATATACTTTTTCTATTGTAGCTAAAAATAGCACACCAATAATAGTCATGTAACTAAGGTATATTGCTTCATTGTAACTAGATAACATTGCTCAATTTAGGCCTCATTTAAGCCAGGTAGATACAATATTTCCTGTAAATCCTCATAAAACTGCATGCTAAGCATCCTATACCAAGCACTTGCTTATCTCTTACATTCCTTCTCCAAAATCCCGTTTGCTTCTGCCAAGGCTTGACCCTACTTACTCCTGCCAAAGCTTGTGGCCTACTACAGCTAACAAATCCATGTTGTTTGTGACAAGCTGAGCAGTACTTACAGTTCTGCTCTCTTCTTGTATTCCCACAGATGTTGCCAGCATCCACCATCAGTCCTGGACCTGCCCAGCTTCTGTCACACAGACCTGGACCCTACTGCTTCTTTCAGCTCTCATCAGGACACAGTCAGCTCCCATCACCCAGCTCTGGAGACGGCAAGAACCCAGGCCACAGCCCTTGGCTCCTAGGTGCTCCAAATGTCCCAGCATCACAAGCATGAAGTGTTCTGAATCATGCCTCAGTCTTCATGGGCAGAATGATGCCACACTCCACAGTCCATGGAATAGCATCTCTGGCACCACACCACATACACTGGGGGAGAAACCTCAGACACACCCAATACTCAATCTGGGGACACCCCCAGTCCAGCACTCCTGCCACCCACTGAGTTCCGTACCTTACCCTGGGACCCCCACCAATGCCCATTTTGGGATGCCCCCCCCCATACTCTTTGCTACCTGGTCCTTCTGAACTTTAATCCTTCCCCATAGCATCTAAAGAGATTTTTGGTGACAGCTGCTGAGGGGTGGCAGTGGGGGGACACCCACCACCTGGCCTGGTGGCTGAGCTCCCATCAGTTGATGATGGACTGCTATGGAGTCACACTCCTGAAAATGAAGGTAAAAAGGGGAATGGCCTTGATGGGGTCAGAGACATGGGGGACATGGTGATGCCACCGAGCCTGAAGGTGATTGCTAGCTCCCCCATGTGTCCCCTTGCTCTCATATGGTTTCTCTGGTTCCCTGTGTCCCCGCAAACTTAGCTGGCATCCCACATTTCTTAAAGCTCACCTTCAACCCCATACACTTTCAAGCCTCTTATAGCCACTGTCAGCCCCGTAGGGTCCCCCTTGTCCCACATCAGATCTCCCCCCAGCCTGTTGCAAGCCCTGATGCCATCCATCTGCACATGGCACCTGTGACATGCAGAATCACAAAATACTCTGATTTGGAAGGACTTTATGGAGGATTGAGCTCTATGGTGTGTCAGTACCTTAACTGAGGAAGCTTACAGTAGTACACTAGTAAGATTGGGGATGAAAGGATCTCTTAGTGCTTTTCCTTACCAGCTGCTGAGTCTGTTTTCTCTCTCTATTGGCTTCTCTCAGATGATGAGAGGAGTCCTTCCTGCTTGCCCTGCTACCTGCCCTGCCTGGGTGAACCACTGTATCAACTGGCATGCTGTGCCCTCACTGCCCTTTCATGACATGCCTTGGGTTATGCACTCCTGTTCACCTGACTCCAGGACACTTGGACTTCCTAAAGCTGTTTAAATTTCCCTCGGAGGCTCCTTGCACCAGCCTCTCCTCATCTGGTGCCTGCTGAAGGCTGCCAAGTCCTGGTGAGGCTTGGGGCTCAGAAACACCCCTATTCAGCTCAAAGACACACCAAAATACATGTGCCCATCACCCGGGCATCCTGTTCTTCTGTTTTTTTCATGCTTCAGATCAGGGCCTGTAGCTGATCTAGGGCGCTGTTACTCACCAGGGGTCCTACCCTTCTGCCCCCAATTCCATGTGCATTCCATCCAGCAGTCATCCTTGTCACTGCATCCTCACAAGGGACCCACCAGCCCCCTCAGTTCTGTGTCTCTGTGGAGATCCACCTGCTCCCTTTGTCCCTGTGTCTTCATAGGGACCCACAAGAACTTCTGGTCCCTATGTACCAAACATCCCCCTTGTCACCCATGTCAACAGTGTCCCCTGTGGAGCTGCAGGGAGTACTGGGACCCATAGGAACATCAGTTATTCCTCCCAGTCACACATGTGGCTCCTCAGCCCTCTTTGCAGTGGTTTTCTGCTTTGCACACATGACCTTTGCACTTCTTTTACAAAACTGCCACCATCTTTGATGCATGAAGTGTTTTCCATCTTGCTTTACCACAGTACAGGCCCTAGCTGGGAAGCTCCAAAGGAGCTACCCATGGTGGCCCCATGGCTCCACAACCCTTTTTGGCTTGTCCAAGAGATGCCCAGCCTGTGCCAGGCTCAGCAGCAACCCTGACTGGCCAGTTTTCCCCAGGGATTCCCAGGCTGGATCAGATTGAGAGACTGCCAAAGGTCATGGCAACTATTCAGGAACCAGCTCCTGCCTTAGTGACAGCTTCTTACCTTGGAGCCCCCCAACAAACAGGCCTTCCCCACTTCATTGTGTCTTGGATTCTCTGCAGGATGATACCAAGAGAATATTTGAATGCTCATTTGAACTCTCTTATTCCCATTTCTCAGAGTAAAATGAGATGGCAACTCACTGCATGTACATAGAAGAAGCAGTGTAATGCATCAAAGAAACATTTCCAAATAGCAGTCTGGGAAAGCAACACGTGAAAAACAGTGCTTTTCATGTCTTTGAAATGTCATGAAGGATAAAACCCTCTAACACTGTAATTTCAGTATTAGGAACCAGACATTATTTTGGTAATCCAGTTGTGTGGGGCACTGCTACTCCTAATGTATAGAAGACACACAAAAGTTCCAAAATTATCACTCGTTCATACAAAGCATACATAATCATCTAAACTCCTAGAATTCTCCTCCGCTTCTCAGAAGCCATTTATATCTTCAGAGGTTTACACCTGTAAGTGGAGCATGCACATGTAGTTTGGGAAGTGGTATCAAAAGGATCTCTGGAGATTGTTAGGGGAATTGTCCCTGCCTTACTTTCTCTTTGCATCATCACACGTCACCTGAGAACAGGACTCAAGGATTGTCTCCTTTCCTGCTGGCTTGGTTGGGCAACTTTTCTCCTTGGTAAGGGAACTTTTTTATGGTTTGTAAAACATTAAACAATGCAACTCAGTTTCTCTTGACCCAATTGAGATACTGCAAGCAATATGACTTTGGACTATTTATGTCAGCCTTGCCAGGGAAAAGCATTCCCAGCTGAAGCCACTGGTACCAGTGTGAGACCT
Source organism: Catharus ustulatus (assembly GCF_009819885.2). Classification (NCBI taxonomy): domain Eukaryota; kingdom Metazoa; phylum Chordata; class Aves; order Passeriformes; family Turdidae; genus Catharus; species Catharus ustulatus. The sequence goes on along the minus strand of NW_024879445.1, from coordinate 20,805 downwards.
GTGTGCTACACACAGGATGGTGGTATGGATACTTTCCTAAGGAGGTGATGCTCCCAGTGCTCCCTGCAGCTACTCCTGCCCCTAGCCTCAGCCTCCTGGGGTTTCTATCCCCAGAACCACCCTAGGGTCACCTGGGACTGTCCTGCCCAAGACACCATGTCTCTGCACTAGAACAGCGTGGGCCTACTTTTACATGATTAATAGGCAAGAGGTTCATTAGTGCTGTCTTGCAGCTTTGTTCTGTACACACAGAGAAACACAAGCCAATTTGTAACCTCATCTGACAGTTATTTTAAAAAGCAGGAAATGTGAGGGTGACAGGGCAGGAGACATGAGTGAAAAAAGGGAGGAAAGCATGAGTGGAGAAGAGGGCAGGAAACAAGGAAAAAAGAGTAAGAAATGTGAGATGTGAAAAAGGCCTGGAAACATGATGAGAAAAATGGGGGAAATATGAGGGAAGAAGTGTAGGAAACATGAGGACAGGAAAAGGCCAGGAAATGGGAGAGGCATGAAACATGATAAGAAAAGTGTGAGAAACGAGGGAAAATTTTTGAGAACTGTGAGGGGATAAATGTGGGGAATATGAGGGGAGAAGTGTGGGAAGTGTGAGGGCAAGAAGGCAGGAAACATGAGTGAAAAAGAAGGTGGGAAGTGTGAGGGGCAGAGTGGGAGAAAGGTGAAGGGAAAGGGTGGACAATGTGAGGGGGAAAAGGGCAGGACAGCTGCAGAGAAAAAGGGGCAAGGAAATGTGAGTGAACAAAGGGCAGGAAATGTGAGGGGCAAAGTGGGAGAAAAGAGTGACAAATGTCAGGTGGAAAAGGGCAGGAAACCTTAGGGGAGAGGAAAGGGCAAGAAATGTGACATGGAGACTGTCACAGGAAAGAAAGATGAGGGGAAATGTATGTTAAGGGGAAAGGATAGGAAACATGAAGGGAGAAAAAGGGCTGCCAATGGGAGAGGCAAAGTGAGACATGAGAGAAAAGCGTTGGAAATGTGAGAGGGCAAAGAGCAGGAAACCGAGGAGAGAAAAAGGCAAGGAAATGTGATGGGAGAGTGCAAGAAATGTGAGAGGAAAAGTGTGAAAAAATTAAGGGGTAAGCATGAGAAACACTAGGAAAAATTAGAGGTGAAGTGCAAGAAATGTGAAGGGGAAAGTGTGAATAATGTAAAGGGAGGAAAAGGGCAGGAAATATGAGGGGAAAAAGATAAAGAATTGTGAATGAAAATAGAAAAAAATAAATCTATGAATAAATAAATATGGACCCCAGAGCACTCTCCAGGAAAGTTTTGAGGATACTGCTTAAAACAGAAGGAAAAGAGTTTCTGGACAGCCAAGTCACTGTTACAGCCAAGTTTCCCCATCATTTGTACAGAGACTCCTTTTGAACCACTCAGCATATTAGGTAACAAAACCAGGCTCCTTTTGAAACCATTTCCATGCTGTCAGGGCATGGGTTCACAGACATGTAGTATTTTCATCTTCACCTCATGCAAAGGCTCTGTCTTGGACACAATGCTGTTCCTTTGCAGTGTTGCACTGCACCGGCAGAGACCTGGGTCTGCTGCTGAGTTTGCATTTGATAATGCTGCTGCCAAGGAAGCTGATGTAGCCATGCTGTGTGCTCAGCCCACCATTCTGCTGGCTGCTGGCCATGTCTCTGGCTCCACATGCAATTCTTTATAGTTGTGTGTACTTGATGGTAAAGGGCTGCTACCTTCCTGAAAAGCACCTTGAGTGGAAGGCAGTCAAGCACACGAGCACACACAAGATCTACACAGCCACAGCTAGCCAAAAGAGCGGACAAAGAAGACAGGAGGGTCTTCTCAATGGAGTTGCGATGGGGTTTATAGCAGCCACACATTGAAGGGGTCCAGGGACAAAAGATGAGGAGTATGGAACGTTTGGGGCTCAAGCACAGGGAAGAAGGGCTGGTGCATGGGATCAATCGTCCAAAGCGAGCAGGGCAGAATGGTGCATAGGTGGGGCAAGGGACCAGGGAAACCAATAGGGTAACAGGGGCGGAACAGTGTAGCAATCTGGAGCCAATGGGGACAGGGGAAGGGAGAACAATCTAGGGAAAGGCGATACAAGGGTGGAAGGGGCAGTCTGGGCCAATGGGGAAAGCAGAACCAGAATACATTAACATAAAACTGCAAAGGACTGTGGGGAGGAGCCTTTTGTTGCCATGCCTTAGTGTGTCCTTGATGACTCTGTCCTTCTAATGTGACCCACTGGAGCCTGCGCTAGCTCACCGGAGATGCACTGGCGCCATGCCAGGTGTGGGGAACTGCCCCAGAGTAGGATTTCCTGGAGGCAGAACCTTCTGAGCTATTTGTTCCGCAGTGTGCTTGGTGTCTGGGGTCAGGTAAAGGAGGAGAGGGAGGCTTTCAGCTTCTGAGGTTCCAACAGGTTGACTACGATTGCAGGGTTTGGGGGTGATTGAGGCAGGGAGCTACCATAAGGGAGGATTGACAATTGGGTGAAATTACAGAGAACGTACCAGAATAAGGGGCAAGGCCAAGGTAAGATTGACAGCAGGATAGGAGAGTAAAAACCAGGGATGAACTAACAACACAGGGAGATTACAGACCAAACCATTAAACACAAACACGCCACAACAATGGATGTACCTTACCTATCCCTTGAAGTCCTTGTCTCCATGGATGCCCCCTGTTCCCAGGGGTCTCCATGTATACCAGCACTGATGGTGTGAACCTGGATTCCATGATGTCCACAGAGAGTGATGCCTTCTACCACCCATGGTCTGCAGTACCATCTGCCTGTTCACTGTGATCTGAGTGTACACGGGGATGATAGGGGCAAAGGGGACAGTGGGGACATCAGGGAAGCTAGGGTTACAGACATACTTGGGACCATGGTAGCAACTGTCATGGGGGACTGAACTTCAACTGTGTGGGGTCCTAGGTAGTATTGGTCTTCTGATCTCCTGGGTCTACATTAGAACTTCAAAGTCTTTCCTGCTCTGCCTGACTTACTTATCCTTCTCCTCTGGCCTTGCAGTCCACAGTTTGCAGCTGCCATGTGACAAGTCCATGAGCCAGAATGAGACCTGCATCAGTATTCTGTTCTGCTAGAAACCAGATTCCTGCAACCTGGCAACAGTTCCTATGGGTACGGGCCACCCAGCTGCACCACAGCCTGGGCTGAGGGACTCTGCAGCAGTCCAGGAACTTCCCAGTCCTTGGGAAGGAGGGGCATGGAAAGGAACCAAAATCTGCAGGGGTTGGGAGGAAAAATTCAGATACTCCTGCTCTGCTCTGCCTGGAGATATGTGAAGACCGGTATGAACAGGATTATGCTGGTTTGAAAGCAAACCAGTGGGGGATCCTAAATCAGAAATACAGTATAATAGGAAAAGTTAAATGAAATGCAGTAGTACAAGCCACTGATTCCCCTTCTGTTTGAACTATGAACACTGCCTTGATAGCTTTGTTAACTTTTTGTCTGATATACCAATATCAGATAAGGTACAAATATTATTATTATGATAATTATTACATACATGTTTATTTTTTAAAATTCTCTTCACAATGGGGTGAGACTTAGTTAATTAGACAGATTATTTAATTATGATTTTTATTATTTTACTTTGATGGTGATGTTTTGTTTGGTGATGTTGCATGTTTTATGTATAGATACTGAATGGTTAGAAAGATTTATGCAATATATTCCATTAAAATCTTTGTATTTATGTCCATGTATTAACAAAAGAAAATTAATTGCTGTTTTGTTTTGTAGAATTGTACGTTTCTCACTTTGAACATTAGCTGACAAATTGTTAGTTGACCTGAGATTGCTTACTCAGCTAACAATTTAGCTGATCTAATTGTTTCAAGGCTGCTTTAGAAGCAGCTTCAGGTAGGAGAGCTGCTGCAAATTTCTTTCTAAAATCCCGTGCTCTAAAAGTTTTCATTACAATTAGGTTTATATAGATTAATTAACTTCCTTTCCCTATGTTTATGTTCTTCTATTTTTTTTTAACATGAGGTGTCAGTAAAATAAGTCTTCTGATGTTACATGGACCACCTTTGACTTCTGATGGAATGGCAGGTGTCCTGGTTTAAAGGGACAGTATTGCCAGGAAAAGAAAAAGGTGAGAGTATTTTTTTTCTCCAAAAAATGGATAGTGAAAATCCCCTCCCTCCCAGTTTACTATGATTTGGAAATTCAGGAACTCTCAGGCAAAAGGTATAGGTTTGGAGTAACAGTTCTTTACTGACATATCTACAAGACAAACAAAAGCAGCATCAGCTATGTGAAAAAAAAAAACAGTGACAGAACAGAACGAAACTCAGTCTAAGTCCCTTTTTCCAGTCACAGATGCCCCTTCTCATCCGCACAGTCCCGATGGAGCAGGGCAGGCAGCCTCTCGGTCACGGCTGCTGCAGAAGCCGGGGAGCGAGGCAGCAGCGCCGTCCCAGGTGGGAGAAGGGTGAGGAAAGAACTTGCTCACCGTGGGCATCCCGGTTCTCAGCGTTGTTCTCAGAAGCAGGAAGCTTTAGCAGTCAGAGTCCAGGGGGCCCGATCCCAACCTCTCTCCCGGAGTTCGGCCGGCGAGCTGCCAGTGTCCGCCCACCCCCCGAAGGACAAAAACAGCACTCCACTTTCGGCAATCAAGAAATCAGGGCCAGCCCAGCCATCCCTTTGTCTTGAGCACTTAACGGCTAAAAGGGGAGCCACCCTGTCAGCTTAACATAATAACGGGAAAAATTTCAAAACCTCCCCCAGCCCACAACATGTAGGAGGAAGGGGAGCCTTTGCCTCACCTGCACAGCTCAGGTGGATGTGACAGAATTGTCGTGGCCTGACAAGGCATGAACGGCTCCCTGTGTTCTGCAGTGCCTCAAAACCTCTCTCTGGCAGGTTTTGGAGGGGTTTCTCTTTGGGATTTTGTGTGATGCAGCACCCCAGGTGTTCCTTTGTGCAAGGTCCAGGGGTAAAGGATTGAATAACTGACAAATGGGGTCTGGGATGAAAATAATTCTGTTAAAATTAAGCAAAGAATGCAATAGGAAAAATGAGCATTTTTTTAAATGACTGAAATAGTTAGGAATAAAAATGCTGGGAAAAAGCACTTTTCTATTTGAATTGGTGTCACCTAGGATAAAATCCCACAGTGACCAATCAGGCAGAAATGTGAAAGCTGGGATCCTCTGACTTCTGCAGTGGACTTAATTTTCTTTTGCTCCTCTCTTTCAGGACAGGAAAAAGCATGACACTCCTCCCATCTTTGCCAAAAGCTGTGGTGTTTGAGCAGCCAAAGCCAGGAGGCTTCAGCACCAGGGCTCTGCCCTGGAGGGCTCCTGGTCCTGCCCATGCTGTGGGGTAAGTGAGCGGGCTGCAGGGCTCCTCTTTTCCTCCCTGCTGGGATTAACTGCCTGGGAAATCTGGGATCTGGGTGAAACTCCAGCTCTCCTGGTGTTCAGGGGTGCAAGGTCTGAGGGACTGCGTTTACCTGTGGCTTTGCAGGTCAGCAGGAACAAGAGGAAATGGGGTGCCAGAGCCGTGTGCCATCAGGCCGTGTTTCCCTCTGAGGACAGAGAGTCCGGGCTGAGGTGAGACGGGCACGATAGCCGGGATGAGCCATCCAGGGATTCCAGGGAGCTCGGAATCGCAGCTGCTGCCAGAAACATGGCCTTAGGTCTGCTCCTTCTGTGTCTGTGCTCAGCGGGATTTGTGCTGGAGAGAGAAGTGCTGTCGGGAACAAAAGGCGGAGTAAATCCTCTCTGGCGATGTGCAGTGACGGACCGAATGGCGCAGAAGGAGAGGATTTATCAACTCTGTCACTGCTTCTCCCAAAATTGGGGTGAAGCAGTGATGGGGGTGGTTGGGTTTGGTCTGTGCCTGTTGTTAGAAAAATACTGGACAGTAAATCATGCAATAATTGAAAATTGCACAAAGAATAAAAGCTGCCAGAAATTTGGGTTAAGCATTAGAAATCGGGTCCATTCACTGCAAAAACTTGCCAAGGCTGGAGGACTGGGGTGATGATACTTATTAATGATACTTATTAATACTGAGTCAGCTTTCCTTCAGTGACTGTCCGACCTGACTGGCTGACAGGTGTGAGTTTGTGCTCATGTCACTGGGGAATTGGAAATAATTTCAGTATAATTAGAAATTTCAGAAAAAATCCAGCTAAAAATGTCACCTGTCCTCTGTCTAAGTTATCCCAGTGTGTCCCATCTAGGAAGAGAACAGAAGTGAGGCAGGGCAAATGCCATGAGGGAGCAGTTGTAAATTCAGCACAGGGCAGGAAAGGGGAAAGGTTTCAGAAAGCATTTCTATGGTCTAATTAATAATAATTTCTGATTCCCCAGGGAGAAGAACACCAACTCACAGCCATTCAGGCCTGGCAGTCCCCTGCAGCGAGAGCTCATCACACATCCACAGAGGCAAGTCCAGCATCTGAAAGAAGAAAAATAAACTGAAATAAAAGAAATCATCTTTTTCTTCTAAGTTATTTCAGTTTCGTAAAGCCCGAGCAAGATTTGCTCTGGATTTTGTGTGTCTGAATCATGAGCACTAGGCAAGGGTCATGCCGTTCATTTAGCTGTAAACCCAGGGTAAATTACCGGGGACACAAGAACTGTTTGTGTAGGAACATGCCAGGGAATGTCAAGGGGAGGGAAGTGGCGTTTTTGAGAGACTTCCTGAGGTAACCGAAGGCAGCCCAGCAGACAATTTCTCTGGGATGTCCGAGCCCCCTGTGGAGCGCAGGGAGGGCTCTCCAGGGATAGCGGGGAGGGCTCTGAACTCGGGACTCTCTGCGTCGTCCTTCTTTGGCAGCAGCCGGTGAGGAAGGGAGGAGAGGCTCTATGCAGGATGAGATCGGAGAGAGCGAGCAGAGGAGCGGCCTCGGGCTGGAGAGGGGCAGGAGAAAGGCAAAGGGACCTCCCTGCGGTCACCATGGCCTGTGTGGAACAGAATGGACACTTGGATGACCAGGGGAGGAGAGGATCTGAGCTCATCTCCAGGGAAATGAGGAGGGGATATTTAGGGGGAAAAAGCTGAGATGCTGATGTCACTTACCCTGGCAAACGTGTTTTCACCAAGTGCAAAAAGCCACAAGGAACGTTCCAGAAGCAGTCCTTCATTGCCTAGCTGGGATTTCAGTTTGCTGATAGATTCTTGCCTCTAAACTTCTCTCAGGTTCTTGTTCCAGAGAGGCTCTGGCCCTAGAGCGTTACAGGGTCTGTAGCCTTGAGAACTGGGAATGAAATTGGCCCAGTCTGTCAGGAAAGCAAAAAGATCCTGGCGTTTGTTTGCCCAAAGATGGACCATGAATATGTCTGCTCTAGCAGTGGGGGTGAGTGCAGATCCTTTTTGGTTCGTGGGGTGCCTCTGGCCCCTCAGAAGGTAGGAGGGAGGCTGCCACAGCTGTAGGTGAGGGGAGTATTGGCTCTTTCAAAACTGCTTGATGCAGGCACTGGAAGAACAGCTTTCCTCCTTTTTCTGTTCTGCAAATGGAACTGACCTTGGCACAATCACAGCCTGTGAAGGGGAGCAGCACCGAAATACAGGTAAGCCGAAAAACCCCGCTTTCCCCTGCTCTTACCTTTGGTGTGCCAAGGTCCTGCATCTCCCTGGCTCTGCAGCTGTAGCTCACCCGGTCCTGGCTGTGGCTGATAAAACTGGGCCCGGGACAGTTTAGCAGCAATCCACTTTTTAGAAGAACACAAAGGGCATCCAATGCAGAAGAGTCTTTAGGAAATACACCCAAATAAGAGACTCTGCTTTTCCTGTAGTTCTCCCTCCTGTTTTCACCTGGGCTGTAAGGATGGGCAGGGCCTGTATTTATCACATGACAGTGACGCTCCTAAATTTCTCCAGAAGTTCTGATTATTATTATTATTACAGTAATTTCACGAATACAAGCCGCAGCAAGAAGACTAAAATTTTGGTGGAAACCCGGAAATGCGGCCAATATTCCGGTGCGGCTAATCTATGGACAAAAATGTGATATCTGCCCTTACCTAGTATCATGCTGGTCCAATCCTGAGCCAAAACAGTCTGAAATCCATGGTTTCCCGTTGTTCCGACGATGAACCAATCAGAGAACAGCTTATTGCCTGCCTGTGGATGGCGGCGTTACTGAGGGGCGGGGGTTGTTATCGGGGTGAGTTACCTCGGCAGTTCGATAAAAGTGTGTGATATTTCTCTGTACTTTTTAAAGTGTTTTCAGTCTTGTACGGCTACGGGGCTGGCTGGGCTCGCAGGGAGAGGGCTGGGGGAGCCTCTCTCCCCGCAGGGAGAGGGATGAAGCGGGCAATCGGCTCGCAGGGAGAGGGCTGGGGGAGCTGCTCGGCCCGCAGGGAGAGGGCTACAACGGCCGCTCCCCCCGCAGTCGCAAGGGCTACAACGGGGCCGCTCCCCCCCGCGGGGCTGCGAGGGCTACAACGGGACCGCTCCCCCCGCGGGTCGCGAGGGCTACAACGGGGCCGCTCCCCCCGCGGGCCGCGGGGGCTACAACGGGGCCGCTCCCCGCCGCGGGGCTACGAGGGCCAGAGCAGCGCTCGCCCCGCGGGCCGCGAGGGCTACAACGGGGCTGCTCCCCCCGCGGGGCTGCGAGGGCCAGAGCGGCACTCACCCCGCGGGCCACGGGGGCTACAACGGGACCACTACCCCCCGCAGGGCTGCGAGGGCCAGAGCAGCGCTCGCCCCGCGGGCCGCGAGGGCTACAACGGGGCCGCTAGCCCCCGCGGGCCGCGGGGACTACAACGGCCGCTCCTGTGCCAGCACGGAGCACGGAGATGTGGCTCCGCTCGGAGCTCAGCTGCCTGCCCGCGCGGCTGAGAGGTTGTTTAAAGGCAACGCGGATCCATTGGGAATGCTCGCAAAATGACCACACTATTGTTCCTGTCTTTTTCGGCTTGTAAATAAAGGGTGTGTCTTTTTTCACTTGGAAACAATGTTTCCGAGGTCGGCAGTAAGCCAGTAAGCCCCAGCGATCCTGCGATTGTGTTACTAAATGACGATTTTGTGAAAGTTCGCTGCGAACTAAAGTGCGGCTAATATTCCGGGTGCGGCTTATCTATTAACAAAGGCAACAATGTTGCCAACACACCAGCAGTGCGGCTTATATTCCGTGCGGCTTGTATTCGTGAATTTACTGTACTCATTTTCTGTCAGAAAACATGCTGATTTTGCCCTTCTCACGTTGTTTTCTGGTGATGCCCTGGTTTTCGGGGTTGGGGGCTTTGTTCCCCTACTTTTTCTGCTGTGGCATTTCTTCCCATTATCATGCTAAGCTCAGCTCGTTGGGCTGCACCCAGCTCCTAATGTGCATGGACAAAAGAAGTGGCCGGGGCGGGGCTCGCCGTGTCTCTCGCCTGTCGGCTCTGTCGCCGCTCGGTGTCTCTTTGGTCGGTGGGGGTCTGGGGGGGAAGGCGCCTGAAGCTGCTCTCGTTCATCTCGAACCAGCCCAACTCCAGGAGCCGGGTTCTCTGCCGGAGACGCTGCGTTGCCGCCTCTCCGTTCCAGATGGCTACGGTGACCGGGGAGCCCCCTTTGTCCATCTCTCCTCCTACCTGGGATGCTCCCGACACCATCCCAGCTCTCGGTGGCTGCGCGGGATGCGCCGTGCTCCCCCCACAACCGGTACTGGGCACAGAGAGAGAGACCGTGTCTGAAACTGAAAAAAAGACCGAAACTAAGTTACTGTTTTTGTTTTGTCAGCAATTTTTCTAGCTGCTGCTGTTTCTGTTTGTTTGGTTAAATATATTAGCAAAGAGCTGTTTTTCCTTCCCCCCCATATCGTGGCCTGGGAGTCCCTGATTCCAAATTTATATAATCAGGAGGGTGGGGGTTTACATTCTGCATTGCAGGGAGGGATTTTCCTGCCTTTCTCGGCAAATACCTGTCTTTGAAACCAAGAAAGCAGGATGGACATCTGTAGTCTCAGACAGCAATTCCCTAGGAGGAAGGGGAGCATTTGCCTCACCAGCACAGCTCAGGTGGATGTGACAGAATTGGTATGCCTGACAAGGCATGAATGGCTATCTGTGTTCTGGAGTGCCTCAGAACCTCTCTCTGGCAGGTTTTGGAGGGGTTTCTCTTTGGGATTTTGTGTGATGCAGGACCCAAGGTATTCCTTTGTGGAAGGTCCAGGGGTAAAGGGTTGAATAACTGGCAAATGGAGTCTGGGATGAAAATAATTCTATTAAAATAAAGCAAAGAATGCAATAAGAAAATTGAACATCTTTTTAATATATGAAGTAGTTCGGAATAAAAACGTTGCGGAAAGGCAGTTTTATATTTGCATTGATTTCACCTGGATAAAACCTCATAGTGACCAATCAGAGCAGAAATGTGAAAGCTGGGAGCCTCAGACTTCCGCAGTGGACTTAATTTTCATTTCCTCCTCTCTTTCAGGACATGACAAAGCATGACACTCCTCCCATCTTTGCCAAAAGCTGTGGTGTTTGAGCAGCCAAAGCCAAGAGGCTTCAGCACCAGGGCTCTGCACTGGAGGGCTCCTGGTCCTGCCCATGCTGTGGGGTAAGTGAGCGGGCTGCAGGGCTCCTCTTTTCCTCCCTGCTGGGATTAACTGCCTGGGAAATCTGGGATCTGGGTGAAACTCCAGCTCTCCTGGTGTTCAGGGGTGCAAGGTCTGAGGGACTGCGTTTACCTGTGGCTTTGCAGGTCAGCAGGAACAAGAGGAAATGGGGTGCCAGAGCCGTGTGCCATCAGGCCGTGTTTCCCTCTGAGGACAGAGAGTCCCGGGCTGAGGTGAGACGGGCACGAGAGCCGGGATGAGCCATCCAGGGATTCCAGGGAGCTCGGAATCGCAGCTGCTGCCGGAACCGCGGCCTTAGGTCCGCTCCTTCTGCGTCTGTGCCCAGCGGGATTTGTGCTGGAGAGAGAGGTGCCGTCGGGAACAAGAGGTGGAGTAAATCCTCTTTGGGGATGTACATCAAAGGAAGGAATGGCATGGAAGGAGAGGATTTATCAACTCTATCACTGCTTCTCCCAAAAGTGGGATGGACCAATGATGGGGGGTGGTTGGGTTTTGTCAGTGCCTGTTATTCTTTGTGCAATTTTAAATTGTTTTATGATTTGCTGTCCAGTATCTTTCTAAAAAAAGCTGACAGAAATTTAGGTTAAGCATTAGATCTTGGGTCCAGTCACTGCAAGGCTGGAGGACTGGGGTGATGATACTTATTAATACTGAGTCAGATTTCCCTCAGTGAATGTCAGGCCTGACTGGCTGACAGGTGTGAGTTTGTGCTCATGTCACTGGGGAATTGGAACTAATTTCAGTATAATCAGAAATTTCAGAAAAAATCCAGCTAAAAATGCCACCTGTCCTCTAAGTTATCCCAGTTTGTCCCATCTAGGAAGAGAACAGAAGTGAGGCAGGGCAAATGACATGAGGGAGCAGTTGTAAATTCAAAGGCAGAAAGAGCAGACGTACCAGCACAGGGCAGGAAAGGGGAGAGGTTTCAGAAAGTATTTCTATGTTCTAATTAATAATATTTTCTGATTCCCCAGGGAGAAAAACACCAACTCACAGCCACTCAGGCCTGGCAGTCCTCTGCAGCGAGAGCTCATCACACATCCACAGAGGCAAGTCCCGCATCTGAAAGAAGAAAAATAAACAGAAGAAAAAGGTGATTTCTTTTACTTCAAAGATGTTTCAAGTTCTTAAAGCCCAAGCAACATTTGCACTGGATTTTGTGTGCCTGAATCACGAGCACTGGGCAAGGGTCATGCCGTTCCTTTAGCTTTAAACCCGGGGTAATTTAGAGGGGAGACACAAAAACTGTTTGTGTAAGAACATGCCAGGGAATGTTAAGGGGAGGGAAGCGGCATTTTTGAGAGGAGCGCTGAGGTAACCCAAGGGAGCCCAGCAGACAATTTCTGTGCGAAGTCCGAGCCCCCTGTGGAGCACAGCCAGGGCTCTCCAGGGGTAGCGGGCAGGGCTCTGAACTCTGGACTCTCTGCGTTCTCCTTCCTTGGCAGCAGCCGGTGGGGAAGGGAGGAGAGGATCCGTGCGGGATGAGACCGGAGAGAGCGAGCAGAGGAGCGGCCTCGGGCTGGAGAGGGGCAGGAGAAAGGCAAAGGGACCTCTCTGCGGTCACCATGGCCTGTGTGGAACAGAATGGACACTTGGATGACCAGTGGAGGGGAGGAGAGGATCTGAGCTCATCTACAGGGAAATGAGGAGGGAATATTTAGGGGGAAAAAGCTGAGGTGCTGAGGTCACTCACCCTGGCACAAGTTGTGTTTACACCAAGTGCAAAAAGCCACGAGGAATCTTCCAGAAGCAGGCCTTCATTGCATAGCTGGGATTTCAGATTGCTCATAGTTTCTATCCTCCAATCTTCTCTCAGGTTCTTGTTCCGGAGAGGTTCTTACCCCAGAGCCTTACAGGGTCTGTAGCCTTGATAAATGGGAATCAAATTGGCTCAGCCTGTCAGGAAAGCAAAAACATCCTGGGGTTTGTTTGGCCAATGACGGACCATGAAGATGTCTGTACTTCCAGTGGGTGTGAGTGCCGATCCTTTTTGGTTTGTGGGGTGCCTCTCACCCCTCAGAAGGAAGGGGGGACGCTGCCACAGCTGCAGGTGAGGGCAATATTAGCACTTTCAAAACTGTTTGATGCAGACCTGGAAGAACAGCTTTCCTCCTTTCTCTCTATCCCTGGGCAGAACATGAAGAGGGAGATGCACTTAGCTCTCTCTTTTATGGGTTGTTCTGAGGTGGTTGGTTTTTTTTTTTTGCTTTTTAATGTATTTCCAAGTGGGGCAGTGAGGAGCAAGTTTTTGATTCCATGATTTCTGACTGACCTGTCGCAGAAATGGTCATCTCAGCGTGCACCCGCTTCCTGGCAAATCCAGATGTCACCTGGAAATGCTAAGTGAGGATTTTCAGCCTTGACTACACGAGAGACAGCCTTCTCAAAATGGAACTGACCTTGGCAGAAGAGCATCTGTTAAGGTTAGCAGAACAGAAACACAGGTAAGCACAAACACCAAGCGCAGTGGTACTTCTCTGTCCTGCGTGCACCTCCTGCCTCTGCCTGCTGTGAACGCTTGGTGCTGCAGCTCACAGAGTTCATTGCAGTGCTTGTGGGGTCTCATGTTTTTGTGCTCAGGCCCTCTCAACAACTCCCCTCGTTTACTGGACACATCCCTGCAGTGGGACCAGAGTCACTCTCATCCTGGAGGAATTCTCTGCTCCTCTGGAGAGGGGCTGAAACCCGGGGTTACGAGCAAAGGAGAACAACCAAGGCACTGGGCATTCTGTCCTTGATGCGTGCAGCACCACCTCTTCTCCAAGTTCCCTAGCACTGATGAATGTAAACAAGAAAATGCCTGCTCCTTCACTTCTCCAGCTCTCCCCCCACATTCCCCTGCTCTTAGCCTTGGTGTGCCAAAGTCCTGCTTCCATGTAATGTCTGAAATAGTTAGGAATGAAAATGCTGGGAAAAGGACACTCTGAATAGGTGTCACCTGTCATGGATAAAACCCCACAGTGAGCAATCAGAGCAGAAATGTGAAAGCTGGGAGCCTCAGACTTCTGCCGTGGACTTAATTTTCTTTGCCTCCTCTCTTTCAGGACAGGAAAAAGCATTACACTCCTCCCATCTTTGCCAAAAGCTGTGCTGTTTGAGCAGCCAAAGACAGGAGGCTCCAGCACCAGGGCTCTGCGCTGTGGCTCCTGGTCCTGTCTGGCTGTGGGGTCAGTGAGAGGGATGCAGGGTTCCTCTTTTCCTCCCTGCCGAGATTAACTGCCTAAGGAATCTGGGATCTGGGTGAAACTGAAAACCTTCCCCTCTGTCTCCCCTCAGTTATCCCAGTTCTTCCCAGCTAGCAGCTGCATGGAAGTGAGGCAGGGCAAATGACCTCAGGGAACAGCTGTAGATTCAACGGCAGAAAGAGAAGATGTACCAGCAAAGGGCAGGAAAGGGGAAAGGTTTCAGAAAGAAATGATCATTAATTAGACCACAAAAATGCTGATTCCCCCGGGAGAAGAACAACAACTCACAGCCATTCAGTCCTGGCAGTCCTCTGCAGCGAGAGCTCAGTACACATCCACAGAGGCAAGTCCAGCATCTGAAAGAAAAACCAGAAGAAAAAGGTGATTTCTTGTGCTTCCCAGTTATTTCAAGTTCTTAAAGCCCAAGCAACATTTGCTCTCGATTTTGCTTGGCGGAATCATGCGCAGTGGGTACAGGTCAAGGCATTCATGTAGCTGTAAGCCCGGGGTAATTTAGAGGGGACACAAGAACTGTTTGTGTAGGAACGTGCAAGGGGTTGTCAAGGGGAGGCAAGCGGCATTTTTGAGAGGATTGCTGAGGTAACCGGAGGAAGCCCAGCAGACCATTTCTCTGCGAAGTCTGAGCCCCCTGTGGAGCACAACCAGGGCTCTCCAGGGATAGCGGGGAGGGCTCCGAACTCGGGACTCTCTGCGTTCTCCTTCCTTGGCAGCAGCCGGTGGGGAATGGAGGAGAGGCTCTATGCGGGATGAGGCCGGAGAGAGCGAGCAGAGGAGCGGCCTCCGGCTGGAGAGGGGCAGGAGAAAGGCAAAGGGACCTCCCTGCGGTCACCATGGCCTGTGTGGAACAGAATGGACACTTGGATGACCAGTGGAGGGGAGGAGTGGATCTGAGCTCATCTCCAGGGAAATGAGGAGGGGATATTTAGGGGGAAAAAGATGAGGTGCTGAGGTCACTCACCCTGGCACAAGTTGTGTTTTCATTGAGTGCAAAAAGCCACAAGGAACCTTCCAGAAGCAGGCCTTCATTGCATAGCTGGGATTTCAGTTTGCTCATTGATTCTTGCCTCCAATCTTCTCTCAGGTTCTTGTTCCAGAGGTGCTCTGACCCCAGAGCCATACAGGGTCTGTAGCCTTGATAAATAGGAATGAAATTGGCCCAGTCTGTCAGGAAAGCAAAAACATCCTGGGGTTTGTTTGGCCAATGACGGACCATGAAGATGTCTGTACTTCCAGTGGGGATGAGTGCCGATCCTTTTTGGTTTGTGGGGTGCCTCTCACCCTCAGAAGGAAGGGGGGACGCTGCCACAGCTGCAGGTGAGGGCAATATTGGCTCTTTCAAAAGTGCTTGATGCAGACCTGGAAGAACAGCTTTCCTCCTTTTTCTCTCTATCCCTGGGCAGAACATGAAGATGAAGCTGCACTAAGCTCTCTGTTTTGTGGGCTGTTATTTGGTTTGGGATTTTTCTGGCTTTTTAATGTATTTCCCAGTGGGGCAGTGAGGAGCAAGTTTCTGATTCCATGATTTCTGACTGACCTGTCACAGAAATGGGTGCGTGCAACCGCTTTCTGCAAATCCAGATGTGAAGTGGAAATCCTAAGTGAGGATTTCCAGCCTTGACTCCAGGGGACACAGGCTTCTGCAAATGGAACTCACCTTGGCAGAATCACAGCTGTGAAGGGGAGCAGCACCTGAAATACAGGTAAGCCGAAAAACCCCGCTTTCCCCTGCTCTTACCTTTGGTGTGCCGAGGTCCTGCATCTCCCTGGCTCTGCAGCTGTAGCTCACCCGGTCCTGGCTGTGGCTGATAAAACTGGGCCCGGGACAGTTTAGCAGCAATCCATGTTTTAAAAGAACACAAAGACCATCCAATGCAGAAGAGTCTTTAGGAAATATATCCAAATAAGAGACTCTGCTTTTTTCCTGTACTTCTCCTTCCTGTTTTCACCTGGGCTGGAAGGATGGGCAGGGCCTGTATTTATCACATGACAGTGATGCTCCTAAATTTCTCCAGAACTTCTGATGATTATTATTACTCATTTTCTGAAGGAAATAATTCTCGTTTTCCCTTGTTGTTTTCAGGTGCTGCCCAGGATGGACATGTGTGGTCTCAGACAGCGATTCCCTAGGAGGAAGGGGAGCCTTTGCCTCACCAGCACAGCTCAGGTGGATGTGACAGAATTGGTGCGACCTGACAAGGCATGAACAGCTCTCAGTGTTCTGGAGTGCCTCAAAACCTCTCTCTGGCAGGTTTTGGAGGGGTTTCTCTTTGGGATTTTGTGTGATGCAGCACCCCAGGTGTTCCTTTGTGCAAAGTCCCGGGGTAAAGGATGGAATAACTGACAAATGGGGTCTGGGAGGAACATGGTTGTGTTAAAATTAAGCAAAGAATGCAACAGGAAAAATGAGCATCCTTTTAATGTCTGAAATAGTGAGGAATAAAAATGCTGGGGAAAGGCACTTTTGTATTTGAATTGGTATCACCTGGATAAACCCCACAGTGAGCAGAAATGTGAAATCTGGGAATTTCTGATTTCCGCAGTGGACTTAATTTTCTTTTCCTCCTCTCTTTCAGGACATGACAAAGCATTACACTCCTCCCATCTTTGCCAAAAGCTGTGATGTTTAAGCAGCCAAAGTCAAGAGGCTTCAGCACCAGGGCTCTGCCCTGGAGGGCTCCTGGTCCTGCCCATGCTGTGGGGTAAGTGAGAGGGCTGCAGGGCTCCTCTTTTCCTCCCTGCTGGGATTAACTGCCTGGGAAATCTGGGATCTGGGTGAAACTGAAAACCTTCCCCTCTGTCTCCCCTAACTTATCCCAGTTCTTCCCAGCTAGGAGGAGCACTCAAGTGAGGCAGAGGAAATGGCCTCAGGGAACAGCTGTAAATTCAAATGCAGAAAGAGCAGATGTACCAGCACAGGGCAGGAAAGGGGAAAGGTTTCAGAAAGCATTTCAGTGGTCTAATTAATAATTATTTCTGATTCCTCAGGGAGAAGAACACAAACTCACAGCAATTCAGGCTGACAGTCCGTTGCAGCAAGAGCTCAGCACATAACCACAGAGGCAAGTCGAGCATCTAAAAGAAGAAAAATAAAAAGAAAAAGGAGATTGCTTTTTTTTCAAAGTTATTTCAAGTTCTTAAAGCACAAGCAACATTTGCTCTCGATTTTCTGTGGGTGAATCACGACCACTGGGCAAGGGTCATGCCATGTATTTAGTTGTCACTGTCTGGGGTTCGGCCTGCTAAAATTCCAAATGCATCAGGATATCTCCCAGACACAAAGTGCCACCGCTTGGAACCTTGGCGGTTTTTTGATTGCCAAACACCTGCTCTAAACTGACATCACAACAGCGGGGGCAGGATTTTTGTTTCTCAGGGAAAAGGGACTATGTTCTTCTGCAGTGCCCAGTGACTGAGACAGGGCAAAAATTCCCAACAGTGCAGGATATCTCCCAGATGCAAACTTGCACCACTTAGAACCCTGCTGTGCTTTGAGTGCCAAAAGCCTCCTCTAAATCAGACATCACAAAAGTGGTGAAGTGAGTTGTGTTTCACAGAGAAATAGGCCACTGTTTGTGTCCAGGGTCCTATGCCTTAGACTGGGCTCTGTCTGCTAAAAGTGTGAACAAATCGGGATTTCTCCCAAACCCCAGCTGCCACCCCTCAGAACGCCGGCTCCGTTTGGAGTGACCAACACCTCCTCCACACTGCTGTGCAGGACACTGGGAAGGGTGAGTTTTGTTTCAGAGGGGAAAAGGCCAATTTTCTTGTCCAGGGCCCTGTGCCTGAGACTTGGCTTCTGCCTGCCACAATTCCAAACTGACCAGGATTTCTCCGAGACCCAATGTGCCACCACTTGGAACCCTGGCTGTTCTTTGAGTGCCAAACACATGCTCTAAACTACACTAGGAGCCCTCGGTGCCTTTGGCGTGACCAAGGCCCCCTTCAAACCGATTATCTGGAAACTGGAAGGGTGACTTTTGTTTCACCTGTGAAATGGCCAATGTTTGCGTTTCGGGGTCCGTAGCTGGAGACGGCTTCTGCCTCCTAAAATTCAGAATGCAGCAGGATATCTCCCAGATCCCTGGCTGCCTTTGGGGTAACAAACACTTCCTGCAAACTGCTATCAGGAGACTGGGAGGGGTGAGGATTATTCAAGGAAAAAGGGCCAATGTTCTTGTCCAGGGCCCTGGGACTGGGATTCTACCTGCTAAAATGCCAAACGGCTCAGGATTTCTGCCGGACACAAGCTGCCACGACTTAGAACCCTGGATGCCCTTGGAGTGACAACTGCCTTCTCCAACCGGGTATCAGGTAAGTGGGGAGTGAGCTTTTTTTTTAGAGGGAAAAGGGCCACCTTTCGTGTCCATAGCCCTGTGCCTGGGACTTGGGCTCTGCATGCTAAAATTCCAAATGGATCGGGATTTCTCCCAGACACAAAGTGCCACCGCTTGGAACCTTGGCTGTTTTTCGATTGCCAAACACCTGCTCTAAACTGACATCACAACAGCGGGGGCAGGATTTTTGTTTCTCAGGGAAAAGGGACTATGTTCTTCTGCAGTGCCCAGTGACCGAGACAGGGCAAAAATTCCCAACAGTGCAGGATATCTCCCAGACGCAAACTTGCACCACTTAGAACCCTGGCTGTGCTTTGAGTGCCAAAAGCCTCCTCTAAATCAGACATCACAAAAGTGGTGAAGTGAGTTCTGTTTCCCAGAGAAATAGGCCACTGTTTCTGTCCAGGGTGCTATGCCTTAGACTGGGCTCTGTCTGCTCAAACTGTGAACAAATCGGGATTTCTCCCAAACCCCAGCTGCCACCCCTCAGAACGCCGGCTTCGTTCGGAGTGACCGACACCTCCTCCAAACTGCTGTCAGGACACTGGGAGGGTGAGTTTTGTTTCAGAGGGGAAAAGGCCAATTTTCTTGTCCAGGGCCCTGTGCCTGGAACTGGGATTCTGACTGCTAAAATTTTGAACTGATCAGAATTTCTCCCAGACCCAATGTGCCACCACTTGGAACCCTGGCTGTTCTTTGAGTGCCATTGCCTCCTCTAAACTGACATTAGGAAAGCAGGGACAGGATTTTTGTTTCACAGGTTAAAGGGCCACTATTCGTGTCCAATGCCCTGGACCCGAGACTCGGCTTCCGCCTGCCATAATTCCAAACGGATCGGGATTTCTCCCAGACCCAATGTGCCACCACTTAGGACCCCGGCTGCTTCTCGATTGCCAAACACCTACTCTTTACTGACTTCACAAACCCTGGGTGCCTTTGGAGCTACAAAGGCCTTGTCCGAAGCGATTATCTGGAAACTGGGACAGTGAGTTTTCCTTCACCTGTGAAAGGGCCAAAGTTTGTGTTTCGAGGTCAGTAGCCGGGAGCTGGCTTCTGCCTGCTAAAATTCAGAATGCATCAGGATATCTCCCAGATCCAAGCTGCCACCATTTACAACCTGGCTGTCTTTGGAGTGACAAATGCCTCCTCCAAATTTCTATGTATATACTGGGGGAGTTGAGTTTTGTTTCACAATTAAATAGGTCACACTCCGTGTCCTAGGAGCGGGCTTCGGCTTGCTAAAATTCCAAACAGATTAGGATTTCTTCTACACCCACGCTGCCACCACTAAGAACTATGACTACCTTTGGAATGACAGACCATTAGGTCTGCTGTTAGGAAACTGGAAAGTCAAGGTTTTTTTCTGAGGGAAAAAGGGCCAACGTTCTCGCCCACGACCCCGTGCCCGGGACCGAGCTTCTGCCCGCCGGAGTTCCGAACGGATCAGGATTTCTCCCAGATGCAAGCTGCCACCACTTAGAACCCTGACTGCCTTTGGAGTGCAAAATGCCTCATTTAAACTACTGTCAGGAAACTGGGCTGGTGACTTTTCTTTTAGAGTAAATTTGACTACCTTTTGCATCCAGCGTCCCGGGCCTTAGACCGGGCTTCCGCCTGCTACAAGTCCAAACGGATCGGGATTTTTCCCAGATCCAACCTGCCAGCACTTAGAATTCCGACTGCCTTTGGAGTGCCAAATACCTCCCCCAAAATGATATCAGGACACCGGAAGGGTGAATTTTCATTCACAGGGAAAGAGGCCACCTTTTGTGTCTAGGGCCCTGTCACGGCGACTGTGCTCTACCCGCTATAATTTCAAACGGATCAGGATTTATCGCGGCTTCAAGCGGGCTCCATATAAAGTCCTGACTGCCTTTGCAGTGCAAAATACCTCTTTTAAACTGCTATTATGCTTCTGGGAGGGGGAGTTTTGGTTCAGAGGGCAAAGCGCCAATGTTCTCGTCCAGGGCCCCGTTCCTGCGACCGGGCTTCCATCTGCTACAATGCCAGACAGAGCAGGATTTCTCCCAGACACAAGCTGCTAGCACTTAGAACCCCGGCTGCCTTTGCAGTGCAAAACAGCTCTTCCCTACTGATGTCACAGAACTGGGTGGGTGAGAATTACTTCACAGAGAATTTACTCTTTTTCTTGTTTTTTTTAAAACATAGGTAGCCCTGAATAGAGGTCTCTGTGACACTTACACCGTTGTTCTCATTCCTATTCTCGTCCATCCTAGTTAGTTACACACATAGTAAGTTTTTGCATTCACTAAAGACTAATTAGATCACCTAATAAATTCTCTCTGTTATCTAGCTATGCTGCTGAAACACAAAGTTTTATTTCTGATGCAATTTTTGCCCCTTTTTCTGAATGCCCTCATTGTATAAAAAGGAACATATTTGTATTTCCTATAAATTTTTTTGTATTGAAAAATGACTTACCTTTCTCTTGTTGAATTTCCTCACCTCGAATTCAAGTCTGAGGAGCCAAACAGCCACAGTTATTCTGAGGCCTTTTATACCTCGTGGGATTTGCTCCTCCTTTTCCTGCAAACGAGGGGTGGTCCCAATCAGGGGTATATTAACCTCAGCCTTTGCTAAGGGCCTCCATTCCCTCTCTGGGAATCAACTGGGATAAGGGTTCTCCTCTCATTTCAATGCAGAGGCTATTTCACTTTATCTCAGTTTGTTTTTCAGCAGATGCTTTTGGGCATCTAAAGTAGA